>NC_092458.1:22611589-22922272 GCF_047495875.1 Pithys albifrons albifrons
TCTTCTTCTCTTGAAAATCTGCAGTACATGAAATTGTCACATTGTTCACTGAAACTGCCTAAATAGTCATAAGTATTCTAAAAATCGTTTCCCATATAGCTTACAAATACCTCTCTCTAAATTAAATTGTGGAAAATTATATATATATATATATATATATATTTATATACTTATGCCTATACTTCCAGCAGTGAGACCTGTGAAGAGTTCCCACAGGAGGACTGGAAAATTCTGGCATGTGCCTTCATTCTCATCCTAACAGAAAAATCAGTATTTGTGCAGCCTACCAGAAAGAAATTTGGAAGGGGGTGGGGGGTGGGGTGGTGGGGGGTGAGGTTTAGAAATATATATATATCAGAGTAAGAAACTCTTCTACAAAATAAAAATACTTTCCTTTAAAACTGAGTTTTGAAATGTAGAAGCATAATATCATCCTAGAAGACAAGACAAAAAATAAGAAAATCAAAACTGTTAATTCCAAATGAATGATTTTATGTAATCAAAACCTTTCTTCTGAGTTTCTTACTTAAGCGAATGAGTCAATCATGATATTTCTTAAAGGATTCTGAGATTTTTGTGTTTTACAACAAATCCTTATTTTAACAAACTTCATCCTAATAGTTTTAACTAAGTTCTTTTCTGGTCATTTCTTTCTTCTGTTTATAAAGCTGTTTCCCTTAGTTTTGAGGTTTACAATTTTGTATTTTTTTACACAGTTCTTTCAATTTACTGTAGATTTACTGTCATTACTCCAAGTCCTTAAAATAATCACAAAACCACAACAATCATGAATTAAATCTAGGTTTATCACAGCTCTCCTTTCTTCTTTCCTTTTTCCTCTTTTTAGATTCCTTATGGCAATATCCTTCGGTAGCCTGGAAATTCAGGTATGCTCTCCACCTACATTTCCCCATGCCAAGTCAGTGTCCATTTTGTGCCACTGGTAGGTGCTGTCATTAGAGCGTATTGTTAGATTTGATAGCTTTTTTGTGAAGTGACCATACAGACAACTGAACAAGGCCATAAATAAAGCCAAAATTTAAGCCAAAATTTAAATACTTGATATGTGAAGTACAGTTCCATGACAACAGATAAGCCTGTGTCAGGTATCATCTAATGTTAACCCCTTCACACTGAAACTGAGCAGTATGCTTCAGCTGTGTTGCTTAAGACAAATATCTGAGTAATACAACTTTACACAAAATTGCACAGCAAAGTAGACAAACTACCATGGTCATCACCCCTAAAGACAATTCTCTCAAGACTGAGTTCATCACATAAATAAAATTTTTCTCAAGCTTTATCCTACAACTGAAAGTATGCAACATTTCATATACTATGACTCAGTACTTTTAAAAATAACATCAATAACATTATAAGAATAATGATACATGGAAAAATAAAACAAAGTTTTCAGATTCGAAGTTAACTTGGAAATTAACAATTTAACTGAAAATTATTGAGCTTGAGTCTGCAATGTTACTGGAAAAAATATGAAGAGTATTTTTCACTATCCGCAGTCTCGTACCCTTTAAAAACCAGGCAAGAACCTTAGAAATATTACTTGGAGAACAGCACTAATAATTACATGGAAAGTAATCTGCTTCAAATTAATCATTGCTTCAGTTGTAAATGTTGAATTATGGTTGTAGTGCAGGTTAGTCATAAGAACTCCATGCAGCAGACCTTTTATTTAGTCCTCTAGTCTTTCAAGGTATTGCAATGAAGACTACCACCAAATAATGGAGCCCCCCCCGGATTTCTCCTTTTGACTCATGATGTTCTACAGTTTTAAGAAATCAAATCCATTTATTTTGTTTGTTCTTTGAATGGCTCCAAGCATGCAAAGGTTTGCACAGAAACCAGAGTGCAGCTATGATGCTCCCTATTTAGTTTACTATACAAACGGACAACTTGACAGGCCTCATAGTGCGAGATCCACCCAACACAGCAAACAAGAACAAGTCTGGGGAAGAAGACAAGCAAATGCTTCCTTTTACTTGACAGTGGACAGAAAGGTTGCCTATCGCTCATTTTGTTTAGGTAATTAATCTCAAGCCAGCAGAAATGCTACCTGCCTTATCAAAAGGTTTACAGAATGTTTAAAAGGCTGCAATTTCTTCCAGATAATTGTAAATATTATAGGTCCACCTTGATGGCTATTGTGAAAAGAAGTAGGAAACAACACCACAGTTAATCCAGTTCCCTGCACCTCCTTTGTAGTAGCTATACAAAGGAAGACAAAGAAATGGTCTTCATCACAGACATGTGCAAAGGCAAGATGTTCAACCACCAGATTGTGCACCCACCTGTGAGTAACAGAGTAATTCCCAGAGTCACTGAGTTCAGCTGGCCAAAACTCCAGAAAATTCATTTGTGAAACAATTCTGTGTGTTTCCTTTATCAGTTGCTGCTTTCCAGCATTTTCTCTGTACCAGTTTATTATGTATGCTTCTTCCTGAAAATTCTCTTGCCTTGGCTCAGGATAACAAAGGAAAAAAAATTCTCCTTCTAGCACATCAATGGAGGTACGAAGGGGACACAGCTTCTCTTCAAAGAAAGGAGAAAAAAGATTACATTAGGAAGCCAAGTACTACTTTCAGAAAATTATGTTAGCCTGACTTTAAAGTGATTTGCTGTGCTGCTGTTCTTTATTATAAAGTAACTTGCTTTCAGCAATGTGGTTTGGGAGCATTTGTTTATTCCACCAAGACTTCCTGAAAAACTCATTTTTTTTCAAGCCTTTATTCTACCTTACACAAGTAAAACCAGAAAGAAAAAGAGAGTGAAAAAGAAGGGACACGTTCCTATCCCTATAAGGCTTTCATGTGTGTTCCACAGTGTCAGAATCAAACTGGCACAAAAGCCAGAATCTGGCCACACTCTATAGTAAAGCAGCTGCCACAAATGGAAGGGGAGAGGAAAAATGCTTCACATATGGTTTAACTTGAAAAATACGGCTGAGATAAAAGCACAGATCCCATAAATTAAAATTTGCATTTTCTTATCTTCTTAATTAAAACTAAATCTCTATGCAGATATATTTCTGAAAAAGTTCAGAGATCTTAGGGAAAGTTTCCTTGCAATGAGATTATGCATGTAAAATTTACTCCTGAAGTCTGCCTTTCCAAACAATTTCCCAAATTTACTTTTGCATACAGAAGTCATAAAAAATACAGAAAAGGAACCATGATCTAGCATGAGCAATCAAAAACAAAATAAGCCTTCACTATTTCTCCTGAGGTTCTCAGAGATTATTGTTGTTTAGCAACTCTTGTGACCACACTTTCAAATGGCACAAAAAGAAAGAGACTCATTCTCTTGCTTGTTGAGGCTCTTCATACAGTCATGGTCACACACAACATCATCAGGTGTCTTCAGGTGGCATTCTTGCTCTCCTTATTTCATAATTTCCCAAGTCTGGATCTGGGCTGAAACTGGCAAACCTTCACGTTTTTGTTCCCAGCTGCAAAATACAAAACTGGCACTACTCCAAACAACTGTCAAGAACATGACACAAATTTTGAAGGTTCTATTATTGAATTGAATACTTTTACTTACCAGTGGCAGATTCCATGACAAACATTAAAAAAAAAATCACCAGAGTCATTTTCTTGAGTTACTTCTCACTTCTTCAGAAAAATGAAACTGAATTGCTCTTGCTTGTTCTGAAACCCTAAGAGAAACAGATTCACAATTCATCACAAGTGCAGCAAAACGAATTCCTTCAAGTATATGAGAAGTGTAAGTATTGCCTGGTGCTGAAGAAGGCTTTCCAAATGGGAAGTTACATATTTTTATCATAACAGCTATTTTCATACATCAGGTAATGTGTCTAGATTTTTCTTAGCAAGTTTATTTTAAACTCAGAAAGCATTGCAAGGTTTTCTTCTTCCATTTTCTTGTTCAATAGATGCATTTCACAATCTTAGAAAAGCACTCAAATCCCAAACCAGTAGATACCTACCACTGGATAGAACGGTGCTTTTTTTTCTTCACAGAGAATATAAACTTTGCAAGACTGGAGCTTGTATAAAAAGGTAGTAGAAACTTCCCTTGCCTTCAAGGAGAACAGCACAATGTTGTAGATTGGATACGTTGATGGCTAATTTAGAGCCTGTTGGAAAACAATGAGACATAATTTTGTCTTACAATTTTGTCCGTGGAAGCAATAAGCACCAGCTGGGAGTACTAACATTTTCACTGAGGGGGAGGACATGAATCAGCTCATATTCAATTGCTTCATGTGTAGTCAACTGTGATTTCAAAGACAAAGGGAAAATGCCACTAAATAAGATCATCATGGACCATCTTCTCTGAGGTTCCTCGGAATAGCAAGTTAACTGACACACACAGAGCTAGTCCTAAAACTGTGTCTCAATTTTGCTTACAAAACAAACAGATTAGATGCATGATCAGCTCAGTTCAACTCCCCAACACAAGACAGATAACCTTGCTTAGTTTGACAGAAATATGCCTGGGCAAAGGAGATACACAGATGCACCTCAGATGTATTTCAGAGATTTGCCAACAGAACTCTCCCTAGCAATCCATTTCTTTTTTATATTAAGTAAACCTGTAGCAATGTGAGAAAACACACACTTACTGTTGTAAGAAACTGCCCTGAGATTAACAGTCAGAAACTTCTGTGACCTAAAGAGCCTGGAGGCAGGAGGTTACTGCATTTCCAACAGTATTCCAGAATGACATCGAACTGTGTAGCTTCTCTCCCTCTCTTATTGTTCTCAGTTCTTTACAAGTGCATCATCATCCCATAAATCACTGTAAGGAGATGAAGGAAGTATTTCACATCCCTTTTTTCAGACAGACTGTAGTCAGATCCAGATTTAGAAAGCTAGAAGTTGGATACTGAGTACTATAACAAGAAACTTTAAAGCGTCATACAGTAAACTTGCCAGGCCTGGTTTTGGTTCCCTATTACACACAGAGTATCCAGCTCCTGCACTTCACATGGAAAGAAGGGCTTCTCTCTTTATTTTAGTTTCTTGAATTTACTTTTCTTTTTCCACCCTACAACACCCAGAAGAAATACAGCTGTTGCAGACCATAAAACTAAGATCCACTACATAAAGATTAAATCAATTATCACCAGATTTTTAATTTTAAATCTAATTCTTTTTGGTATATCACATCTGCACATGGTGGAAGTTTTGTTGAATGTACACAGTATAATGCAAGGTAACCATGTTTGATATTGACAACTACTCTTAAAGGCAAAACACAGGACCTTAATCTTACTCTCACATTGCTGTTGAACTTAATCAATCTCTCTGAAATAGTCCTACTGTCAACTAAAATTATTTGTCTTTGAGCCATATGGTTTGCAGTCTGCTTCAATAAAAATCTCAGAGAGGGGGCAAAAGAGGGGAAAAAAGATAAATGTTTTTGGTGAAAGTCAGCTAATATGAAGAGATTCTCTGAGGAAGAGAATAAGATTTCTAATTGTCAGAAAAACATGGAGAGTTATTATAAATAAAACAATGATTCTCTGCTTAGTATAGGAGTACAGAAATACTCAATTGGCAAAATGCTAAAGCAGTAGTAGGGAACAGCAGTTTCAAAGAAAATTTATTAAATGCTACTTGTCTATAAGGCTCGTAGTTTACAGACAATTGCTTTAAGCTTGTTTTTCAAATTTTATACATATTTAAAAGCGCTGATGGAGTCTTAATAATAAAAAAAATGGTTCTTAAAAACATTTGTGCCATTGTGAAATCAACAAAAACTATAAACAAACTGAAGGTTTAAGTTCTGTAAAGTGCATCAATGATATCTCATGAACTAAACAATTCTGTGTACTTAAGCACCATTATAATTATTCCTCTTTTCTTTTTTTTATTATTTTTTATTTTTTACAGAATCACCAGAAGATTTTGGAATGAAAGAGCACTGATACATTGAAGTGATTGATCCTCAGTTTTGGTCAAGTAACTATTTTTGGTCAACACTTTTGGAAAACTCATTGTGGTCCCAAAGGATTATGACTTCCTTTTTTAAAAATACTAACAGATTCTTCTGAACATGAGACTGTTCAAAGAATTATTTTGGGGTCAAAGGAGGCAAGCAACTAGTATGCCCTCTTTAAGAATTACTTCCTGAGGAATCTATGTATTTTTTAAATATCACCATGCAATGCCATAATTTGCACAACATTCATGAAGAAAACAAAAGTATTTAGCCAATAGTTGTCTTCACCATACTAGGTCCAAGCACCATTCTGCCAGGATTGCAATCTCTTGGTAAAAAATGAAAAACCATCTTAATTTCAAAGAACATAAGTGCAGTTTTTTACTTACTATGCAAGTCATGCAGGTGGAAAGTGGAGGCAGAGTTAGTCTTCCAAAATTCAGAGAGCTGCAACTTTTAACTCTTCTGAACCTCATTCAACACTGAAACAGAGAGCCGTCCCTCTCAGCGAGTCAAAACATAAACAGCTCAATATGAAAACCTGAAAAGAATGAGTTGAATTTATTACTTTGTGAACACTTGACTGCAGGGAGGAAAACCAAAACGGTAAATGTGAGAAATTAATTTTTACTACCATTAATGGAATGGTAATAGCAAGTCTCTAATATTAATATTTTTTCTAAATGAGGTATTTGAGAGTTGATACACAAATGTTTTAGGCATAATCTTTTGCTCCTACCACCTACAACAGCACTGAAGGAGCCCATCCTCCTCCAAAGCCACCCAGGTGTGAGGGAAAGGGCTGCGGACAGCCCAGAAAGAGCGACCTGGCAGTGCCGGTGAGGGACTGTGTGCTGAAATAAGCCCTTTTCAGGGCTAAACTATTTATGACAGCTCTGTGATAACCAAAAGGTCAATCACGGCCCCGAAGAGAACCATAGAGAGGTGTCCGACCCAAGTTGCTTGGGGGACAAGTGGCGGAGAAGGGAAGCGCGGCAGGGTAGGGGGTAGGCGGGGTGGGGGACAGGCAGGGTGGAGGACTGGCAGGGCGGGGACTGGCAGGGCGGCCCGGACAAGTCCCCGGCCAGCGAGTACCGGCGCACCGCACAACCACAGAGATGCCCTTCGGGCGAGGCTCTCGACTTCTCCGAGGGAGGGGAGAAGGAGCCTCCCGCGCCCAGCCCTTGCCTTGCCCAGCCCCCTGCCCCTCCCCGGCCCCCCCGCTGTCCTGAGCCCCACCTGCCCCGGGGCGCCCGGCGGGAGCTCCGCGCTGCCCGTTCCTGCCTCGGCGTGCGGGGTCCGGGCACCCAGCGGGTGCTTCCAGAGGCCGTTTCCCAGTTTGGCTGGAAGGCAGCGGTGCCCGGCGCTGGGCAGTGCCAGGCTTACCGGGGGCGCTGGGCTGGCTCCCCGCCCGGGCGAAACCTGGCGATGCGCCCCGCGAGAAAGGGAGTGATGATCTTTTTTACGAGAGGGGGCGGGTAGGGAGGGCGGGGAAGGGCACCCTCCCTCTCTCTCACAAGCTTCAGGGGAAGAAAAGGCGTAAAGAGGTGATGTCTTCCGTTGTCTTTACCAGAAACGTGTCTTCCTCCGCTCTTCTGCTGAACGCGCGTTTTAGGACTCTTTTCCAAGAAGTGTGGTGGAGGAAGGACGGAGGGTTAGGAACGCGTATATTAGGCTAAGTATGCCATCTTTTACCTCTGCTACAGCTTCCTCCCCATCTCGCTGACGAGTTTGAGAATGAGGTCGTGGAAAGAGCTTAAAACTGAAAAGCTGATATTGTGCAAAGACCACAAAACACACACAGACACACACACGCACACACACAAAAGAAATAACCACCACCCTACTCCCTCCTCCCCAAAATTACAGAATATCCACAGGAAAAAAAAAAAAAAAAAAAAAAAAAAACAAGGCAAAATACATGATCCTACAACATTTTTATAAGAAATGCCCCTATTTCAGTGCTAATTTCTTCTGTTCTACCATCCCCTTTAGAGGGAGAGTAATGTACACTTTCAAGACTTAAAACGTTTTATAACTCCATTACTGCAAAGGGAGTGTATGTATTCTAAATAAGCCCCAGTACCTGAGCTGGCTTTTTAGCCAAAAGTTGATATATTGGAACTATAGTTCCATCAGGAGTTTCTGATGGCCGTATCTCCTATTTGAGTCCTGTTCCTGAATAAATGTATGCTTCCCACAGTTAATTATATGAATAGTTTATCTGCTAAGTACTGTGCAATGATTCACTATACTTCTAAATAAAGTTACTTTGATAACAGCAGGAAAAAAATCATTCCCTCAGGAATTCTTTTATTTTCATATCACCCTTTTTATTTTCGGAAATTTGTTCAGTGATAACTACCTGTTGCAAATGCAGAAGTTTCCAATTGCAACAGGAGGTGTCACTTTAGAGGTAAAACAAGAAAGTTACACTAAAAAGGAGGGAGAGATTGCTCACAGTTGGCTGTCTTGCATATTTTCATTGCCAAGGTGAAACAAAGAAGCACTGGAGAATTTTGCTGTCTTACCTCATTTCTTTTTCTCATCACAGATTGAAATAATATGTATATAGCAACAATCAGACCTTTGGATAATGTAAATGAGCACAGCTTCAAGAAAGTCAGCTAAGAATCTAACTCACTATAATTCCTTTAAAAATGTGTATCAGGTGCTTTGTGGTACTTTTTGGTTTTATGACTTAGTACTTGATTTTAAAACTTAAAAGAAAGCATATCAGGAAGATGATAATGATTTGGCATGACAGTCTGAAAGCTATTTAGCAGTCAATAAATAAAATGATGAAGTAAATTGTCATCAGGTTTTCACTTTCACAGACTAAGTCTGGATCACAACAGTTTGGAAACTTTTTTTAACTCACTCTTGGAGCAGTACTTTCCGTGAGTGGTTCTCATATTCTTTTACTTTCATATCTTTTTTAAATAGCCTCAAGCTTCTGAACTTTCATTTGCCCCAGAAAGTGATTCAATTGGTATTTTCAACTAATGTCATATCTTTGTGATATGTGAATGTATATGAAAGGGAATAAACTTTACACTTTTTAGTTCTGAGACTAATACAATTTTAATGAAGTCATAGTCCCATGTTAGAGAAGTAACTCAACTAAAAATAGCTACAGCTTAAATTTTCAGTTTGAATGTGTCATAATGAAAATAGAAGTTTTCACTAATATTGGAAAACAGATTTTTTTAAGAAGCTCTGACCACCTGATCAACCAGCCAGGGAAGACCAGTTACTTCTCACAGTTTTTGACATCTTTCTTTCCATTCAAAATACACTACGCCAAGGTGCTAACTGAAAAATCTAAACTGTGAAATTATTTCCATCATAAATTGAAACACATTCAACTCTTGCAACAACAGGCTAGACCTGTTTGCTTTTACCTGGCTGTAGTCCACTTTAATCTACTTCTGTCATCTCTATATACTAGTTATATTAATTCTGAACAGAGGCTAAGTTTTATTCAATAGGTTTTTTCAGCATTATTTACCCCTGATGCAAAAAAGCAGGTTACAGACTGATAATGTGTCTGTTAGAGCTTCATTCGTTTCTCAGAAATTTTAAAGTACACAAGTTGAATGTTTCCAAACTTTCTTCTACATCATAGCATCACAGAATATTTCCGGTTGGAAAGGGCCTCTGGGTCCAGCCTCCCTTCAGGGTACTTGGGACTGAGACCGGAACCCTCATAAGGATTGAGATTCTACAGCCTCTCTAGGCACGTGTTCCAGCATCTGTCCATGCATATGGTGATATTTTTTCCTAATATGTAATGTAAATTTCCCATATTCTAATAAGTACCATTTCTTTTTTGTCCCATCTCTGTCTTTCTTTGAGAAGATCCCGGGTCTATCCATTCTCTCTGTCTTTCCATTAGGTTCTTGTAGATAGAAACAGGGCCTCTTGTCTTCTCCCTGTCTGATCTGTGCTCTTGGTAGTCTTTCCTTGGACTCAACTACGTCAGTGTCTCACTTGTACCAGGTTTATTCAATTCCAGATGCAGCACTTTGCACATGCCTTGGATTGAGCCTTGTGAGTTTCCTGTCAGACCATTTCTTTGGCCTGTTGCAGTCCAAAACAGAAGTCCTGTGCTCCAGGGGTCAACTAACCTTCCCCAGTTTGATTTTCTGTCTGAAAATCCATTGGTTGTGCAGTCTGTTCCATTGTCAAGGTCATGAGTAAGGATGCTATACAGTACTGGTACCAATATCAGTTCCTAAGGGATGCCACTGATAATTTGCTGTGAGCTGAGGTTTGTATATTGGTCACAACATGTTGGTCCCCCATGGACTTTGGTCCCACTGTTCTTCCACTCACTTTTGTGGACTTATCTGTATGTCATTAACAGAGATTGTCAGGACCTTGCTCAAAAGTTATGCAGCACCCAGCATTCTCCCACTGTACACAGCAAAGCTGGATATGCATGATATGTTTCTAAACCAATAGCTGTAGTTTTACAACAGTTGGAAGAGTCAGGAACATACAGCTGTACATTCAATAGAATATACTATCAGTTTTACATATCGCCTTCCAAATATGTTTTTTCCAATGCTGTAAGAAATTAATGTTGCATACACTCCAAATAATAGCTTACTATGAAAACCCAAAAACTTCTATAAACTTCCTTTAAGTGGTCAGTCTCTTGGGCTTCACAGCCATTTGAGCTGTAGGAACATCAAATCTAAACACTGCAGGAAACCGCAAGCCAAATTATTTAATATGTTCACAAAGTGCTGGTGTATATTAAATGCCTGTGCGATGAGGACAGTACATTCCACATGCTTTCTGTAGTTACTTCATATTAGCAGGAACTGGGTTTCGTATCTTGGAAGTCATCAGAGGCTTTGTCACTGACATCAGTGTGAGATAAATCACTGCTTATTCCTGCCTCTTAATTATTTCTTTCTTGCCAGCAATGCAGTGTATACTTTATCATATTTGAAGTATTCATAGTTAATGTTTTACAATCGAGGACATACAACTCTACAGGACTGCAGTTATATGGCAAGAAGACACTTCTGTTCCTTCAAAATAGGTTTTTATAAGAGAGTCAGCACTGTATTCTCAATGCCAGATTCTGAGCTGCTGCTACACGGCATGCCATATAAGTTGCAGGAGATTACAGCAATGTGCACACCCTGAAAAATTCCCTGTGTTTAATTCTGAAGCTGATAGACCAGTTTCTAGCTGGTGAGATTCTCTGACTGCCTGTTCACCCACGAGATGGCAGGATGACTCTGCTTTATTAACTAGTGAAAGCAAATCTGCTCTCCAGAGTCCCCTGAGGTGCCAAAACCAGGGAAGCACAGGTCAGAAATGAAAGGACATTTAATCTCTATGTGGAGAGTATAATTCAGCAAGAAAATTGCCTTGGTTCTGTTTGTTTTATGTGACCTCAACGCTGCTGAAATTGTAATGATACTGTAAAAATATTCCACAGTTCTTTTCATGTTTTCTCTCTAACTCTGCAAATGTAATAACATCTGCAGAAAGACATCCATTTTAATGCACATCTCAGATATCTTTACTAACCACCAAAGAATACCAAACAGCCTGTGACAACCACAGCATTTTTTAGTTTTTATTGCAGTCACATGCTCACCCCCTGGTTCTGTAATTATTCTTTTCCACTCCCTGAATTTGCCCTTTTTCTTTCTGTCAAGGCCATGCTATTCACTGGTGGCATACCACAGTAAAATTTTTCAGGTTTTCCTTGATTATTTTCCTCTTGCTTGATACAAAAGTAGTGCCACCACAAGACCAATGCAGTTAGTTTATTTTTCACCACCATATCTACATGTCACATCTAACATAAGTCAGTGAGACACCAGTATGTTTCAGAGTCGTTTGGTGTCAGAGACTGAAATAGTTAATGGCTGAAACATTGTAAGATCAGCAAAAGACTTTTGTCTACTCTAGCAAACTGAAAAGAAACAGCTGGTCACCCAGCAAAGTCTACCCCTCCCTGGTGCTTTCCCCAGCCCCAGATCAAGGCCATCACTTCAACAGGACTGCAATCACCAGTTCAACCAACAGATATAGAAGCTAAAACTACCAAGTTCCATCACTGCCTCCAGTGGGTGGTGACTGTGTATATCTTAGGACCCTTATCCTTTCTTTCTCTTTCTCTTCCTTATATATTTCTTAAGTGTTACTTTTATGCTTTAATATTGCTTTATTACTATAGATGATAACACTGAAAGAGGCAATATACCTGTTTACCTTTGAAACAAAACTGTTCTAAAATAAACCATATATATATATATATATATATATATATATATATATATATGTGTGTATATATATATGTTTACAAATACTGATTATTCAGTGTCCTTTCACTGTAGTCCATCCCAAGGGATTTATTAACAAGAAACTGGGTTACTCTCCCCTTCCAGGGGCAGGTTGTAACATACGGTTCATTGCTGACCCCGTGCACTTCTTCATTGTACCTTCTCTTCATCCCTTTCCAGCTTCAAAATTCATCCTAGACTTTTTCTTTCCAAGATACTCACTTATCATCCTTTGTTCATTACAGGACTCAAACTATTAAAAACTGATCCTGTATTAATATTGGAGCTGAATATTCTGTCTTGATCAGAAGCTTATGTGAAAAATCATAATGTATAGCAACAGGCTTTCCTGCTTTTACACACACATTGGTGTTAGTATTATGTCTGTGGAAAGAAATGGAACTGTAGGAATAAACCAAGTCTCTTCCACTGGCATGAATCCATCTTGTGGTGCTTCCACAGAGACAATAAAGTTTATCTAGAGGGATCTTTAGGAACAGAACCCAACACTGCACACAATCTAATGAGACAACAACAAAATGTAACAGATGGTTTATAGCTGTGGTGAAGTGAGTAATGACTGAATAGACACTTGAAAATACAACTCATCAGTGGAAAACCATTTAATTTGCCATAGATCTTTCAATTTAATGTTGAAAAATAATTATACATCTATTGAATGCACATTTTTTCTAGCCAAATAGCTATCCATAAATCTGAAGATCCACATTCAACAAAAACTTACAGTAAAAGGAAAGAAGTTGCCTATACTGTAATCCTGGACTTGGTAACACTAGGTGTTCTGCATCAAATTTTTGCTTTTTAAGTCCATTCTGTTCCAAACCTGAAGCTGAAAATAAAGCCTTCTTTGACAGTAAGAAATTTTCTGGTTTTAATAAACTAAAAAGATTAAAGTTTGCAGAGTTATCTGTACTAGGACACATTTTCATACTCCCATGAACAAGAAGGAGATTCAGTTATGACCTTCTTATCTGAGGGTATTCCATATGAGAAGAAAATATAACCAGGCATGAGGTCAAAGCAAGGGGAAAAAAGTGGATATTTCTTGTTATAACAAAGCAGTCTACTTTGTCAATAGCTTAAGGGAATGCTATTAGTGTCCAAAACACCACCCTAAATTTTAAAATCTTATTTCTATCTGAAGATTACAGAATCACAGGATATGCCAAGTTGGAAGGGACCCAAAAGGATCACAGAATCCAGCTCCCAGCTCTGCACAGAACCATCCCCAAGAGTCACACCATGTGCCCAAGAGCACTAATAGCAGGAACAGCATAGCCTTTTGTACCTGAAAGATTTAAAATGTCCCCTTCTTCTGAGATTGATTTATATATATATAAAATATATCAAAATTGCACATGAGTATATATCACTGTATTTATTTCCCATAACACTGCATTTTTTAATGCTGTATTCACATAAATCTCAAAAGAGCCTTTAATGAGGCATCCACACTGAGGAAAACAAAAATTTCATGGTTTGGGTATCACTATTAATCAAAAAGGAATAAGTGGCAAAAATAAAGTTAACAAAAGCGTAGCGTTATACTTTCTAGTTGCATAATACACGTTATACTTTCTAGTCAAATAATAGACAAGGCATTTATGTTTGATTAACCCCATTAGAAATGTGAAGTAAACCTGAAAGGCATTCAGCTATTCACAATAAAAACTTTCTGTTATTTGTACAACTATTTATAGAAAGAGTACAGGTACATTTAGTTTCATGCAAAATTCCCCACACAGAACTCTCACACTTATAAAAACTTCCCTCAGTTCCCTAGACCATATCATTACTCAACTGAAAAAGTTCAAAAAACACAGACAGACTTCCAGACTGTAAAATCATGTACCTTCTGAAAGGAAAAAGAGTTGCAGGCATGCAGATCATCCGGATAGAGTATCAGTATTTTCAGACTGTTCAGCCAGTGTTAGCTGAGTGTGAGGACTTGAGTGTCACTGGCATATGGTACCTCACTTGTTTCCAGAACTTAGAATTGGGTGATTGTGGGAGCACAGTGTGCTGCTCTTTCCATTTGATGGTACCTTGCTGATTAATAATGAACCTAAGAGATTCCTGAAGCTTCCCATAAGTCCCAATTGTCTCCATTTCCAGAAGGATCACCTTTGTGTCATTTTGAATGAGGGCATTGTATAAAGCAATGTGTTGATCATAAGCCTGCTCTTTACAATTAATTAGCTGGCATGTTAGAAGGATGATCAGCCGTCTGCTCTTCTGCATCTTCTTCTCAATTTCACTGACTGTATCTAGGAATGTACAAGAAAATTATGAGACTCCAATATTTCTTTTAGAACTCTATTGTGTTTGGGCACTTTATTTTTGTTGCTTTTTAACTGGAAATAACTTCTGTCTCACTTCAGTCTGGTACAGTTTATTTATTAGAAGACTTCAGCTTCCAAAAAGAAAAAAAAAACCACAAAACCCACAAAAAGAAAAAAAATCAACCAACCAAAAGAGAGGGGGGGAAGAGAAAAGCAAAACAAACAAAACCCCAAAACACAAAACCTTCCTTTTAAATGCTTTCTTTGGTTGAAATATTAATATTTTCACTGCTCTTAAGAATAATTAGGAGTTTCTGGTCCTGTGCCCTACAGTCAAGTTCTATAGATCTGGATTGCATCAAGTTTGTGCTTGATCAATGGTATCCATGTAAGGAATTATGTCTTATCAAGTTTAGTCCTTCACATATTGATCTTGTAATACTTACCCATGAAAACTAGTGATTTGGAGACTTTTGGGTGATTTGCTTTTAAGAGGCTCATTTACAGGCAGGTGGAGTGTTAATTCTTCTGATTTATAGCATGCTAATTTATACACTAATCTGTGCATTGGGTTGGCATTCACCCTTCAGAGGTGGATCCAGACTTGCAGGGCATTTTTATGTCAGCACAACTGAAGGTGTTTAAATTTCCCACTACCATATTAGGCAGACCTGATCAATGGAACTGTGACTGTGATGTTGAAGATGTTGAACCTAGGAAACTCAAGAGCCAGCATGCTACAGGAGAAACTCCTGGACCAGCTTGGTAAGCTCTACATGAAGACTCCAGGAGCTGCTTTTCCTGATGACCTACTGGGATGTCTGTAGGAGGAAGACTGCAAATGAATGCCTGTCCAGTGAAACTCTTATCTCCATTATAAGAGACTCCTGTGGTCTGTAGAATGAAAGTTGGTGTTGTTTTGGTGACAGCATGTGATTCTGGGCCAAAATAAAGGAAGTGGAAGCCCAGATGAAGAAATTCAATGTAGCAATTATTTAACAAATCAAGCCATGCAGATGTCATTCCTCTTTGCCTTTGCTGGGGGCTGCCAGCCCACTTCAAGGGTCTTCTCAGTCTCAGAGATGCCAGCTGGTTTCAGTTCCCAACTTTTTCAGGAAGAGAACTGTTTCAGTGACTTCTCCATTGTTTTTCTGGTCCCTGGGAGTGTTTTGAAAAACACTTTGCCTTTCTATGATGTTCAACAAACTCCTTTCATTTTCTTCTTTTTCATTAAATTTTCCTGATGTTAGGAGAAGAGATATCTTGGGAGGTGAGAAAAGTGAAGCTAAGCAGCTACTGTCAAATGTTTAGCTCCCATAAAAATAACAATAATTAAAAAAAAAAACACAACACCAAGAAAACAAACCCTTTCTCAGTTTTGAAATGCAGTCCATTTTGCTCAGGACTGAAAGACTATGGAACTGGGGAGATATTCACTTCCACTTTTGGATGCCATACTTGTGGCGAAAGGAGAGATGGGACTACATGATACAAATACTTTAACCAAGGGATTCATTGCAGCCTGTTCTACGAATTTTAGAAGTTTATATGAGTTCAGAAACTGACAGAAACTGTTGCGAGAGAAAAATGTATCAGAACTATTACACAAAAAAAAATCAAGTATCTGAAGTCCAGCTAGGAGAGTACCTTAGTGGAAGTATAATGTAAGCTTCCCTGGTACTCAAATTCTTTTCCAGTCCTTTGCCCATGGCCACTTCTGAAGACAGCTTGGCTACACAGAACATTGCTCCAGTGAAGTACTGTCATTCCTCTGTTATTTTCTCATGGTTTTGTGCATTCCAGATACAGTGGCTCCAGCAGTGTTTTGCTAGATTCTGCAGCAAGGAATGCAGTTGACAGGAAAAAGAGACCATGAGAAGAATGGAGTCGAGGTAATGTTGATGAAAACTCTTGGTTTGTTGGGTAGTATTTGCATTTACAACTCTTCAGGTCACTGTTAGGATGTAGAAAATGCCATTAATCAGTAAGACCAGGAAACAAAAATAATGCTAGTTTAGGGGAGCATAATAGGAATCCAACAGCTATGTAGTGCTGTTTATCACTTGAATTATTCTGTATAACTACTTTTTACTGGAAAAAATTAAGTTTCAAGTAACAAAGCTTTACTCTGAAACCAAGAGTCATAGCATTTCTTGAAAAAATAATTTCCTTTTATATCCTCACTGCAATTATTTTTTTGTTTTCCTAGAAATACATGGAGTTTCACAGTGAAAAATATTAAAAACTATGATATGTGTTTAGGAAGAATCACAATAGCTCAAAGAGGCATTTCCTGTTTAACTTTGCTTCCAATATTTTAATTGTAAGGTTTTGGATTTGGAATCCTGCTAATGAAAGGCTCAAGATCAAAAGACAAACAAGAGTGGGGAGCATAAGTCCACCTGCCTGCAAGAAGAGAACTTTTAAGTGCTCCCAGTGGCAGGTAGATTTGGAACAGCTTTTCTCCTCAAGTGAAAGCACTTTTTGGGCATCAAAGTGAATAAGAAAGAGAAAAGGTAAAGGCTAGGAAAGCAGTGAGAACAGAAAAAGAACAATGGTAAAAACCTGGCATTTTTAGATATTTTATTAAATCAGACCAAACAAGTCAAACAAAAGTTGTTCACTGTCCTGGGCTGGCTTGATGAGTCTTCTATCTGTCACTCCTGGGCTACAGGCTTCCATTCATGTCTTCATAAGGCATGTGTTTGTTTTCATCCAGTTTCTTAAAGGCCTTGTTAGTTCCACAGTCTTCCCCTCAATTGCATGCCATGCACAGTTTTCTTCAGGATTTCCATCCATAAACCACAGTTTGAGAGTGGTTAGATCAAAATAAACGGAACAAAATATTGTCCCTGACAGCCTGAAGAGGTGGTGTAAGTTTTTATCATTGACAGTTCTGTGACCTACTGTTACCTCCTTGTGCTGGATCCAAGAATGATCTGGCTCAGCAACTTTTGCAGCTTTTTTTGACCTTTGTTTTACAGTGTTTTTTCCTAAGGCCAGGCAGACCTATCACAATTTGCCAGAAGAGAAGAACATCAGAGGTGCCAGTCTCAGCTCAGGGCAGATGAATGACACCTGGCCCAAGGCAGATGATTTCAGAAATGTGTAACAGAAAATGTGCCAGCTTAGGCTTCCTGCTTGCTTACTGACAGGGAGAGATCTGGTCCACAGAATAACCAGAGTACAAGAAAGAGATAAGTCAGCTCTGGAGGACAGCAGATAGCAACTAGATGAGAACAGTCACAGAAGATAGTGTAAAGGTGTCCATATAGAAATTAGCACAGATTAATTAATGTGATTTAATTCTATAAGACAAGAAAGCAGAAATAAAGCATACTGTCTCCTGAATCAGTGCTGGGAATTGTGTGAAGGAAAGTAGGTCACCTCAGTGAAGAGAAGCTGAACTTCCTGTGACTCTAACACACTCATAACATATTGAAAACCACTGAGTGATTACAGCGAAGGTATTTCCTCAACTTAGTTTGTGGTCTTCTCCTCCTCCTTGTCTTGAAGACAGCCAATCCTACTCACACATGGTTTCATTGCAGCTTTGCACTGACAGTGGCTGTGCAGTTACAATATCCAAAGAGCAGATGTATGATTCACAGACTCACACTTGGGGTCACCTTCCCTGCACATTTCAAGATGAGAGACAATCTGTGCCCCTTCCTTGTACCTTGCTTTTCTTAGCACACTGGCAAGCACAGAGCGCCCTTGGGTCACCTTGCCTGAAAGAGCAGATGCCCCCAGATGCTGAAGAGATGAGCATCAAGCTCAGGAAGGTAAAGTGACCTCCCAGACACCTAAAAGGGACTAGAACCACAGTTTGCTCAAGCTTGACAAGTAATTCACTTCATTATCAGATCTGAAACTTACCTTCTCCAGGATATATATCCCTCCCATAAATACACAATTTATAGCCACATTTATCTTCTAGAATATCTAGCATGACTTGATAAACAAAGTATTCCACAAAATTAGCTTCATTGGTATGGTTTTTGGGGTAGATAACATATGCATCATATATCTTCCCATCTGTAAGGCAAAACAAGAGGAAAATGTGTTGTGTTAGCATGAATTAGAGCTGTCTATTGCAAAAAGTAGAAGAGAAATAAAAATATCAGTCTTTGAAATAGATCTAAGAGTACCCCAAAGTACATAGACTAAGATTTCAATTGATGGATGCATATTAGCTTGAAATAGAGATGAAGCTCTGCAGTTGTTATTTCAGTGATACAGTAGCCTGTTAATAGACTTTGTCTCTCAGGACTTAAATTCTTCCATCATGAAGAAATTACACATCATTACCACAACCATATCATATTTCTAAGTGAAAAGATCCATTACTTAAGAAGTACAGTCAGAACCAAGTACCAAGTTAAGTATTTATCTAGCTCCTTGTTTCATTTCTCTCAAATGTGTTTTCCATTACAGCATTTTTATTCTAATCTCAAATGTTTAATTTCTTTCTTTCCAGTGGAGTTGAATATATCCTTTCTTTTGTTGCTATCTTAGGTTCTTTGTCAAACCATCCTATCAATAAATCCTATGAGGAGGAGCTGAGGAAGCTGGGGTTGTTTAGCCTGGAGAGGAGGAGGCTCAGGTGTGACCTTGTGCTCTCTACATCTACCTGAAAGGAGATTGTACACAGGTGGAGATAGACCTCTTTTCCCAGGTAATCACCAACAGGACAAGAGGTTTAAGCTGTGCCAGCAAAAGTTTAGGTTGCACATTAGGAAGAATTTCTTCACAGGAGAGGTGACTAGGCATTAGAATGGACTGCCCAGGGAGGTGGTGGACTCACTGTCCCTGGAAGTGTTTCAGGAAAGAATGTGGCACTTAGTGCCATGATCTAGTTGACATAGTGGTGTTAGGTCATAGGTTGGACTCAATAATCTCAGAGGTCTTTTTCAACCTAATTGATTCTGTGATTCTGTAATAACAATGCAATTGCATTTCCAGAGTCTGGTTCATTCCATCCTAAAATAAACTTAAACGGACACTGCCCTAAAAAGCACACTTCTTTCCTCTTTAAAGAGAATATAAGTAACTAGATCAGCTGCAGATATCTACCACTCAGACATCTGTGGTAAGAGTCATCTTCAGATTTCAAAAATGGTAATTTACGTGTCTACATAAAAAGTAGGTGTCTAAACTTCTTCCACAAGCAATGGAGAACTGGCCATTGCAGTGAGAGAATTCTAGAGTAATTCAGATTGCTCTCATGTAAATGTCAGAGGCCCGGCTGAGTTGCCTAAACATAGCCATCTAGTGAAACTTCCTACAGCATCCAGCCTGCTCTCCAGACCCTGCTCCAAAAGTCTACAAGATCTGGCAGATCTGTGTTATGTGTCCATGGTTTTCATCATCCCAAATGATTCTACTTGCCCATGTTTAGACCTCAGATTCAAGAACTCAGTGTCGGCTTAGCTCTGATGATTTTATCAATAAGGAGCTGGATTTAGTCTCTTAAAAACACATCACATCAGGCACTGCCTGCCCTTCAGCTACCTCTACAGAGGGGTTTGGTTCTCACTTAAGTCCTAAGACAGCTCCAACTGCACTATCTGCTTATAGTAAACTGAAACCAGCCCAAGTCTCCAGGTTTCTTATCCATGATAGAAGCTTCCATGTGTGCACCTTTGTTGCATGCAATTAAATTTAGATGTCTTGATCTTGAGCTGAAGTCCACCCATAAAATTAGGTGGGATCTATTCCACCCAGAAAAGTCTCCCACAATATTGGCATCTTCTTTTTGGCCTACAAAAACTGTATTGCTCTAGCACATGCCTTTAATACATCAGCCAGAAAGGTTGTTCCTTTGTTTAGGGACCACATAACAAATACAGTTAATACCACTGTAAATTGGATTTTCAATGTCATGAAATGTTTTCTGGCAATACTTTCATCAAAAAAACTATGAAACCAGGACTGAATCCCTCGTTTCTGTAACATACCAATATAGAACCCAGGAAACAAGGGAATGCAAAGTACTTCCAGAGCTATGTATGACTTCTCTCAACTAAAGGCATAAGAAAGCAATGAATCAGATTAAAGTGTCATTCGAGTTAGTAAGCAACTATCAAATAAATTAATGTCCTTATGATTTGCCCTTTTGCTTTTTTAAAACTTTCTTTCTCAAATCTTACTTACCATCTTTGATGGAGTAGGGCTGAAATATCTCCCGATACAACAGAACGATATCAACTCGGAAGGACTGATAAAGTATAACCGAGACTGCTATTGCAACTAGCAGAACTAGAGATCCTGTGATCAAGAGGACGTTAGGAAGAGCCACTGCAAAGTAGAGGGAAGTGTTGTTAGCTGTAGAGAAGCTAGTCCATGAACTGAAGATTTAGCCTCTCATATTCTTACTTCTGTTTCAGCTTTAAGGAGCTCAAAACAGAGACAATAAAGCTTTTTCCTTCCCCAGTTTGTGTAGCCAACACAGAGACCCCTAAACTAGAAGCATATTAAGCGGTAGATAATTAATATTTGCTTTGTGGAATCCAGACCTACTTATACTAAATACCCCAGTTGACAATGAAGTTTAAGTATTTTGTAACTTTGTCAAAGTATTAATAACACAACCATGAACAATATTCAAACATTTTGTAAGATATTTTAGCCTACACATGAAAACCATTAAGCATCCACAAACAGACAAGTGGAGGCTTCAGTCATGATTGCACAAACAGGATACAAGGAAGCCTGTGCATGCAATGAAATCTGCAATATAAGAACTAAGTACATAAAAGAAGCAGGAAAACAGAACGTGTCCTGGTCATAAAAATAAAATAAAGTCTGCTGAACTCAGACGATGTTCTCTCCTGCCTTTTACTTTGAAGAGGGTCTAGGAGCATAAAATAACAATGATGAGTAAGAAAAAATGGGAAAGGAGCCACCCACTTTAGTTCCAGCTTCCTTTATGAAAGAGCTCTTGAATCTCACCACCTTCACCTCAGAGATGAAGACTTATCAATAGTAGATTCAGACTAGATATAAGGAAAACATTTTTTACATATAGCATGGTAAAACATTGGAACAGGTTGCCCAGAGGAACTGTGGATAGCCCATGCCTGGAAGTGTTCAGGACCAGACTGGATGGGGCACTGAGAAACAGGGTCTAGAGGAAGGTGTTCTGCCCATGGCTGGGATGTTGGAACTAGACAACCTTTAAAAGTCCATTCCAAACCAAACCATTCTATGAATTTATGATTCTGTAAGGATGGCAATCACCAGCTCTGTGCTAGGCTAAGATATGATTGTGATTATCACTTAGAGAAAAGAGTTGTGTTTCTACCATAACCCAGACAAACACATTTCTGCAACAGTTCATTTTTCCTCATGTTCTGTGATTCATGGAGCAGAAGGCAATCTACATATGTGCGTCCTCCAGATAACATCTATTTCTGCTTTAGCAAGAGATGAGGGAAAGTAGAAGCAAGGTCATGTTGTACTCACTTCAAAAAGATAAAATCTTAATCCATAGACTATTACAGCCATAAAGCTGAAGAAGATACTCTTGACCTATGTCCTGGATGTACTGAATTCACCCAGGATTCAGTATTGAAAACACTATGAATTCCAGATGGCCAAGATTGAAATTAAAATATCAAAGGCTTTCTGCGGCAATTACACAAAAAGTATTCATTTTTCCCTTGCAGGGAAGATTAATGACAATTTTTCCATTGTAAAAATCTGCTCCTAAGCAAATCAAAGATACCAAAGGTCTTCTCCACTTAATTGTAATAACTCATAATCCTATAGTTGTAATGACATAACTGCTTTGGGGACTTGGTGATTCAGATCAGTGGAATAACTTGGAATAAAATATATACTCCAGGGACATTGGATTAGGTGATGAACTTTTACCCCCAAAGAAATGCGCATGAAAACATCCAGACTGTACATCTCATCTGCATAAAAGGGCCTATCTATATTTTTATTTTGCTATGCCCTGAATTGGAGTATCCCTAGAAGCAAATATCTCTTCAGTATTACGATGACATTTGAAGTTTGCTGCAACTTCAGAATTATTTTAGCTGAGAGACATATTCTGTTGAACATTGACCACACACATTTAGATACAAGCATTTTTGCAACACAAACATATAGATCACCTTTGGCATCCTCGCTGTAAAGGTCTTTCACAGCATTTCAACTCATGGTGAGTGATTATATGTACTGGTAACAGCTCCACCAAGCTAAGCCTTATGTATTCAGAGCAGGGAACAGCCTTTCAGGGCTTTCTCTTCCTTGTCTCCAGAACACATAAAATATACATGGCTGCAGCAGGAGACCATTCAGCAAAACTGGAGGAGGTACATCTTACAGCAGGCTGAAGAGCCAGTCTCAATTTCCCCTACAGAAGAGGCAGCAAAACTGACTGGAAAATTCTGCAGATTGTATGCAGCCAGTAAGGGTGCTACCAAGTGAAGGCACTGACCGCCACCAAGGAGCAATTTGAGAGGTTTTGCTTGGACTTAGCACTACATGAATTAAGACAAAATATTTAGCAGTAAAAAGTCTCTTTTATTGCAATTTACAGGTTTCCTGGGCTTCTCTGTGAGATATTGATTAAGGCAGTATATTGAGTATTACTTACAGAGGCAACCTAAAAATATTAGTGCCAGAGAAATTCTGCTGAAAAGGTATAGAAATGAGGAATTTACAAGTACATTTTCTCTTTCCTCTAGTGGGATTTGAGGTAAATCTAACATGATTTTCACACTCCTCACATTTTTTTTCTTTGCCGTTTAAATGGAGAAGGAAACATCAGGCTTGTGACGAAGCTTACCTCACCAGAACTAGATCTGGGGAAAACACCTTTTGATAAGATTGAAATGAGCAAGAAAAAAACAACCTGTTCCTTTTATAGTGAAGTTTGGCCATTTTGTGTTTTTCAGAGTGTCACATGATGTCTATGTGGCACCATGTTCTTATGGATCAATTCCAATTTTATTTGATCCATTTTCCTGGTCAATACACATACACACAATGAGGAAACCGCTTTCACTACCTGGTAGGGATGACCCAAACATCAGAACTGTTTCTTATGGATTCATTTGTTGAATGACCATAAGAAACTGTTTATATTTGGGTTTTGTACTGATTAGACTAAGGCTGGAAAAGAAGTGATAAATTTCCTGTGCTTATGCAGCTCATAAAGCATCAGACAAGAATTCAACAGAGGCCTTCCTAGAAGAGCAGGTTCAATTCCCAGAAAGGTGGACTTAGCCTCTAACTTTCCTGGAATAAATCAGTTATCTTCAGCACAATGCAGATCAAGTGCCACAAGCCCCTGGACTTTGCTGCGTCATTTAGAAGCAGAGAGTTCATGAGTAGGCTGCTTTCTATTTATTTGTGTCCAAGAGCAATGAGAATACAGAACTGTTATCTCACAAGAACAATATTGGAGAGGCCAGAGAAAACAAGCCAGAAAGCAACTTTGGAAGGGTTTCCTGACAAACTCCAGATCAGTTTTATCTAACTTCTCTGGCTTCTAAGGTGGGTGCACTTCCAGACAGTAAAGGCAGGGATCTGAGTCTGGAATTCCTGTCCACATCAGTCTACCAAATATGAGTCTAAAGGTTAGGTTTGTCATTAAATATTTTTTGAGGAAGAACAGAGCTGAAGCTTTGGGCTGAACTTTATCTCTGCTCTGAATGACTGGAATTTCTGGTATTGTCCAGAGGAGAGGGTTTGTGTCAGAATGATTTGTGGTCCTCTGGGTATTTTATACTTCCTTATGAATAAGAACTGAAGAATGCTCAGGGAGAAATAAGATGCTTCCATACCAGAGACATGAAAAGCCACCTCCAGTTATTTAACAAGCCCTGAATCAAGATAACAAACTCAGAGTCAGTGTCAACTTATATATTAATGAAAAGGGAAGGACTTGAAAGGTGTTCAAACACACCATGTGTTCCCCACCAGGCAGGTTAAAAAGGATGCTGAAGTGATGTTCCTGTCCTTGCTGCTAGCAGGAGATAACACATTCACTGTTTCTCCAATTACTTGTCATTGCCTCTGTCTCAGAAGCTAACAGCTTCCCTCCCTCTGCCAGCAGAGATACTTTTGTGAACATCATCCACTGCAGTTATCAATGAGCTGAACTGTCATGAACAATGTAGCTGATTAATTTTCTTGTTCTTGAGAGGTGGCATATTTCAGCATAAGAGATACCAAGCAGCTGTGGAGGGCAACTGGGAGTACCCTGGCAGGAAGAGTTGCTGTCTCTTGCCAGACGTCTATCAAGACTAGCTTTGCCTTTGCCATGAAAGGTGGAAGAAAAGGGAATTAAAAGTGGTTGCAAATTCCTTAGCCTTAGTGACCAGAGGCACACTGATCCTGTTACACAGATGATTTCAGAGCACACAAGACATGTCTCATGGCAGAGAGAGAATGTAAAATCTGGTATGATCATCATCTCTGGCATTAAAAAGGGAGATATAGTACTGAAAGATCTGGAGGAAATGAGATATGAAGAGGTGTTATGAGCCATGAAATGTTTGTGGAGTCAGAAAATACCAAACAGTTTCAGGCAAAGAAGGAACAAAAAGGATGGAAAATAGTGTGGAAGTTTCATATTGTTCCATATTGACTAGTGGTGGTCAAAGTCTAGGCAGGGGTTGAATAAGAAAAAATGGAGAAATCATCCACAGCAGAAGGAGAAGCAATCTCTTAATGTAGCAGCATCAACAGCAGCTGAAATATGCAGGGACATTAGCACCTCTCAACGGAGGCAAGAACACAGCTGCAGAGACTGTCAGAATTTGTAGTCAAATTCTCATTAAATTACTCCAATAAAACAAAGAAATAATTTCCCTGATTTCTCTGTTTCTAGAGGAGATGACATGCGTAGTCTGGATACTAACAAATCACACCAAAAGTAGCTGACTGCATTGCATTACACCTGCTGACTGAGGTACTTGGGTAATGCAGCTCATTTCTCTTAGCAGCATTTATTTCCTTTTTATAAAGATAGATGAAAAGACACTTCAGACGGACACTTGAGATAGACACATTTTTCACAATACAGGACTTTCCTTCACACACACATATGAACATATACATGTGTGCACACCATATATCCTAAACTGGAAAATATACGTTTTTCACTGTGAAATGTCAAACAGCTTTGCCAATGACATCCATTCCTGGTAGTATTAAGGGAGCATTTTTGTTTTCTATGGAGACAAAATGAAGCAGTTCTCACCACTCTCGACTGTGAAAGAAGGTCATTCTTTTCTCATCACTCCTTTCTGGAAACTTTTATGCTTATGTGGATAACAATTGTTGCTGAAGCAAATTGTTAGGTTTAATTATAGTGATATTGTTAGCAGTGAACTAGGACTCAAAGTATTTGATTATGGATCAGAAAACTAAATTTAATTCCTCGTTCCGAAAGAAATATTTTCATATGGTGAGCTGAATCATTCTTTTAGCAGCTTTTTGTAAGACTGAGCAGGTAGGTACACAAAGGAGCTCTAATGCAATTGCTTACGGTATCTTTGCTTCCTCCCTGATCTATGCTGCCAAATACTGTTTATCCAGTTAAATACATGCCCCCCAAATGGACTAATTTGAGTAGTAAGTGGCAGCGTACCTATTCATCTCTTAATTCCTATCACAAATCTGTGTTATAAATAATGATAATGTAACTCATACTAAATGCCTTAAAAAAATCAGAACGGAAACACTAAGGAGCAATCACATATTTGGGAAAAAAACCCACAACATTTTTTCCCTATTAAACACCCAAACAAAACACACAAAAAAAAGGAGAGTGCAAAATTTTATTACACATTTACAAGATTAGATGCACAAGCAAATCCTACAGCATTTTAGTTATTCTAAGAAGCAAACTGTCACTGTTCTAGCATAAATATTGCTCAGCTGTGTGAGAAGTGAGTGAAGAAAACTAGAGCAGAGCACAGCTACTTCTGGAAGTAGCACTTCTTACAACAGCAGTGCTGAGGAGCAGAAGCAGACACCTTGTCAATAGCAGCAACAAGGAGGAAGGAACAGATATCCCCCCAAAAAAGGGCAGCAGCAGCAAAAGGGGGATCACAGTCAAGAGCTTTCACGAACATTTACTGAAGACCTATGGATAAAAAACAACATATGATTTGTCTACAACAGAAGTCAGTGAATCACTGAATGAATACAGAATATGTTACACTCTTTCCTTCATCTAGCCTGTAATACAGGACCAATAAAGGAGTTGTATTTCTGAACTAGAGTGAGCAGAAACTCTTACTCAGTTTCCTTCTCTCTCATTGCAAGTACACTCTCACACTGAAATACTTCAGTGCAGAGCTAGTGTGCTTCCAGCTTCCTGAGTGATGCTACACTAGCACTCACTTATCCAATCAAAACATCTCCTGCCACGTGCCTCTGAAAGGGGTAGTGTTACTCTGCTGTTATAATTCACCTACATGCCTTCTAACCTTGGCTATGGTAAGGAAACACATCTAGTTTTTGAAACCATGATCCTGTAGAAAGTTACAGACAGTCAAGAATACTGCAGGACATGAATCTGTGTACACCTTGTGATCACAATACATTTGATTTTACCCTTCTCACCATTCTCTTATAGAAAAATAATCCCTGTTTAAGGCCTTGACATTACTTCTTAAGGTCCTCAAGAAAAGAGGGCAGGTTTAATTAGTTATTAGGAAGAACTTCTGTACTCAGAGCATGGTGAGGCACTGAAACAGGTTGCCCAAAGAAGTTGTGGATGACCCATCCCTGGTGATGTTCAAGGTCAGGTTGGATGAAGTTTCAAGCAACTAGGTCTACTGAAAGGTGTCCCCGCCCATGGCAGGGAGGTTGAAATTAGATGGCCTTTAAAGTCCTTTTCAACCCAAACCATTCTATGATTCCTGATGGTTCACCATATCTGAAGGGTTAAGAATGGAAACCATTGACTGCGGCTTCTTGTGCCTTCACAGACAAAATAGCATTTTCTGCAAAAGGAATCGAACCTAGGGGTGCTGGCAATAGTGCTTGTGTATGTATGGCCAAACTTCGCGAACGAAGATTTGGGAAGGGCTCTCCCCATGTGGGTGTGCCCTACCAGCCTGCACAGTGGATTGTTTAGGTGAGGCACAGCATGTGCAGAACAGTGCTTATGGATCTGCCTATTCCTATCAAATAAAAGATTTCCCATAGGACCTAAGGATCATCCCAGTCCACACCATTTACTGCCCTGGGTTTTCCTTCTGTTTAAGGTTCTACTAGTACTATGAATTGAAAAATCAAAACCAAGGGAAAGCCTTTGAAGCGTAACTCACACCTCTGTGTGGCACAGAGGAAACACAGTGGCACTCACATAGAGATGATAAACAGGGACTTCAAAGAGTTTAGTCACACCAATTAACAGTCAGTCAAAAAATAAAGACCTGCAGTGGATTCAGTATGGAAAGGAAGGCAAATCAACTGGCAAACCAGCAGCTGAAAATCTTATTTTTAAAGTTTGCCTATTTTCTGCCATGGTTTCACACTAGAAACAACAGTTCGTCACAGTGGAGAAATGTTCTAGAAACAGTACATTCTTATCACAGGGCTGATATTGTCATGCTCTGTGCATTTTGTCTCTTGCTGTTACTGTTTGAATGATGCCCCCCATACACAACAGAATTTACTCCAAGGACTTCCAGCCATGAGGATTTTGCCACTGGTTTGAATGTGTGAGGAAGAAGCAGGTTGTTTTTTCTTCTTAACAGCAGAAACTTTCTTACTAACTGAAACAATAAGATAAACTCACCAACACGTTTCAAACTGAGCTCAAAATGTTAAAATCAAAATGAGAAATTCCTACCCTCAAACTGTGCTTTGAGTTGTAATGTCACTGTGACTCTTGTGTTGTGCATTGCGTTCAATGCTATACATGTGAAATTCGACTGCAGATCCTCCTTTTTTACTTCAGTTATATTCAAAGTGGTCTCTTCGTAGTATTCTTGCTCACGTCCTACAAAACTAACAGAGAGAGAAAGAGCTGGTACCATTGGTTTTAATGGCTAGGCACAGTTTGCCTAGAAAATTATTCTGTGTTATATGCACTTACAAATGTGTTTCTTCATGAAATCTTGTAAAATCACAATGTTTCACTGGGATATTGTCCACATCCCAACTGACAGCAGCCAGTGGCTGTTTCTTAATCCCCAGGAGGGCCTGACATTTCAGAGATAAAGCAGCACCTAATCAAGATACCGAGAGATGTAAACATTCCTTGATGAAAAATGTACTTTTTATTTTCCTTGTAACATCTTTTCCTAGAAATCTTCATACAACTTGTGAGTTTTGTCTTAACAATTTTGACATATTTTTCTGGACTTCTGCTGACAAAATGATTCATAGAAAAGACTCAAACAGAAATAGTAAAAAGAAATTTTTAGCAAAAGATCTAATAAGACACCAAAGATTACAAAAGGAATTATTTATATTTATTATGATGAAGACAATGTACACTTTACTTGTAATGCATAACGCATGTAATTGCCTATTGAGAAATATGGAAATTGTATGCTAGTTTACACACAAATGTACAGAAAAACTAACATAATTAAATTTCAGTACATATTATTTTGCATAAGTCTTGTGTGCAGAGTTTTATCTTGGATTTTATTCAAACTGAAAAAAAGTAAAGTAAAGCAGTTCAAGGAAAACTAAACAAGAACATTACTTATTCAGTATTCGTCATTAAGGAATATTTATTCCAAAGAGTCACCATTGCACTGAAAGAAGGTGTAACTAAAACATGTTAAATTGTTTCCTTGTAAATCTACATCTAAGCAGGGCTTAGATAAGATTACCAAATCTTATTATTATCTTTTTATTATTATGAGTTGGTATTAGAGAGCATGGAGAAATCCCTTCATTTTTGCAAGCAGGAAACAATAGTACAGTAAGTGGGTTTTATATGTAAAGTGAACTTGCTCTATTGCCAGATGACTTATTGTCCCAGATGGGTGGTCAGAGCCCACAGAGCACTAGACACTGACCATCTTACTAGAGAAATCTTGTTCTGGAGCACAGATCATCTAATTCACATCTAATAATATGATGAAACAACTAAGGGGAAGAGAAAAAAAGTAATGGGAATGCAAGTCAACATGGCAAGTCTCTGAGGCACACTATGTAGCACCTCAGAGAGGGCTGTGGGCCCCTGCAGTCCTTGCTACCAGAGCAGTGCTGCTGTAGGACAGCAGAAACAATGGAGTGGTAATTGCAATCCCTTCTCCCATTGGCCCAGCCTCACATCACTTGCCCTGGAAGACAGGCATCCTGGATTATGTATTTAGGGTTCAGATGGGTTCAGTCACTTGCTGGAGAGGTCCACCTTTCTCCACTGATTATACAAAAATCCCAGACAACTCTCAATCCTACCAGAAGCACCTTGCTCTGATGATGCAAGCTACCCAAGATGAATCTGAATCACTGAGAATATATCTCCATGCCTAAATGAAATGGAGGCAGGGAGCAAGCTCTACATTGTGGACTCTCCAACCAGCTGCTTTTTAAATTCACTCTTTGGTCCTGTCTTTCAGCCCTCCCAATATCTTCCTGGCAGATCAGACTGGTCTGATCAATGCCAGCCAACACAGACAAGAGAGAGGTAGTGCTCCTCAGCCTCAGGGCCAGCGACCAGTCCCTTGCCCTCCTTCACTCCTCAACATACACACTGTCTCCACATGAGGACTGAAAGTACCAAGAAGTAGGTCTAGTTGTAAGAATAGCCCATCCTTCATTTTTAAGGGATACCATCAAGCAGTTTCAAGGGATTTAGCTAAAGTCCTCTTTTGAAGTGGATGGAAGATGTCACCCCTTCAGCTGAGACATAATGATTCACTGTGTAACTAATTCTGGTCTATCCCAGTGAGAGTAGGTTATTTAAATCCCCTTAAACTACACTAATACCTAAAAGCCCCATCAGTTATATCTAACTTTACACAACTGTGCTTGGAGTGAATTAAATCTGGTCAATATTATGGTGTAAAACTATAATGAAAAATTAAAATCTTCTTGAAAATCCCCATGTTTTCTAGGCCATCACAAAATGTCAGTTTAAAAACAATTTAAAGTTTGTACTCACCAAGCTCCACTTCTATTACTTCTTTATTCTTTGGAAATAAGATTTGAGGAGGTAGAGGTGAGTGTTTTGCTTTAGAAATTAAAAAGGAAAAGAAAGCATATCTTAGAAACCTGTAAAAAAATCATTTTTAAGATAAGGTCTGTAATCTGTACAGTTAATATTTTATGATCAGAAAACATAATTGCAAACTAACAGTGTTTCACATGCCTGTTGGAATCATCTGGTTTTATTCCTATGACCAAATATTTCTGGGGAGTATGTACATGTTAATAGTTTCAGTATTTTCTGTCTATTTATTTAAATTTTACCTTTGTACATAAAGAGCAAGGAAAAAAATGGATTTCCGAAGTACTGATTTTGCTGCAGAGTGGAGGGGGGGAAAAAGGCAAATGAAGTTATAGGCTTTGTTTTCTCAGCTGCCTTTTGCAGAAACTGATTTGAGACCCTTGTTCCCAGACTGCCAGAAAAGCAATTCTCATTACCCATCCTAACTATTACTGTACTAGGTCCCAGCTCAAATCAACCTTTTGTCCAGCTCAGAATACTCAGAACAAACTCTGCTACCAAGATCGGGGCACAGCAGCAAAAACTACAAGCATGGCTCCTAGACTCCAAATCTACATTCTGCCCACAAGCTGGGTGCGTCCCCGCAGCAAATGAACAGTACCTACCTTTGCAAAAAAAACCCAACTAACCAAACAAAACAAAACCAAAACCAACCAAACAAAAACAAACAAACAAAAACCACACTAGCCAAACTCAAAACCTCAATCGCCCCCTAATAAAAGATCTTTCTGACTGTTTTTCTACTTATCTGATTGCAGAACTGAAGATGCATTTTGAAGTTTTGCACGTTGATGCAACCTCCTAGCGCTGGTGTCTGCGTGCTCTTCCCCTTACCACTATCCAAATACAAATCGTCCCTTAGGAGACTGCATTCTAGAGGCACCCCAAAGTCCACACACCTCAGTCATGTTGGCCATGTTCAAAATCACAAAGACACAGTAACCACTGAGCTCCACTCCTTTTCTCTCTGTATATACATCTTGTTGATTTTGTTTCATTCAAAACAAATCTAAAGGTTTTTTCAGACCTAATATCAAATAGGTGTTAGATAATCAAGATGGACCAAAAGGCATTGAGTCGTAGGCTACCAATACATCAGTGATCTAGTGATCACCAGATGATCCTCACTGGCTACAAATTTTAAAAGCAGAGCACTGTGGCATCCTCCTGAGGAGATCCTTCATTTCAGAAGTAAGTGCTACCAGACAGCTTTACCCCAACCACAGAACATAATCAGAGTCGCCAGAAACTTTTTAACAAAAAGCTGAATGTGACCAGGTCTGATTTTACCCCATCTTGCTCCATTTGGATCTCCATCCACAAATTTCTCCTTAAAAAGCTGATCTAAAGCTTTATGAAGAACATAAAACAAACCAACTGAAACTCCTTTTCTCTTTTATGTAAAATTGGAGTTTCCTTTGCTCTAAGTTGACATTGGCCTTTTATCTTAAAAAGATACATAATGACTATCTTACCCTCACTTATGAAAATTCTTGTTGCTGATACATTAAACACATTTCTTTTATGAGTATAAATAAATTGACAAGTGTAATAACCATCATCCTCCCTTGTGGGATTCTCAATATAAATATATTTTTCTCCCTTGAAGTATCTCTGTCCCTGAAGAGGTTTGCAGTCCTGGAAAAGAAAAATTTACTTGGTTGAAAATAGTTTTTCACAGAACTCTGATCTACACTGGCATTTTTAGGGTTTTATTTACCTTATACCACTGGACAATAGTAGCATTCTTGTAGTTATCAATAGTAGGGCAAACAATTTTTCCTCTTCCAGTGTCATTTGGGTAACGAATCTGACTTGGAAAACATACTCCTTGCTTGTATGAATGCACTTGCACACTCACGTTGAATGACTTTGTGCGATTTTTTGAACTTTAAAAATAAGATAGAGGTATGTCAATGATAGTCTTTTTATATAGAATATAGCAAATATTTGTAAAAAAAATGTGAGTCTTGTTCTACAAATCTGTGGATGATTATTTTATTTTTAGTCAGATTGATTTTAAAGATCTGTTATAAAAATCGCAATTGCAGGATGAAAACTTAGGAGAAGTTAGGAAAAAAAAGGCATCATTTCCCCACATAATAATTAGAATATGTTTCTTGCCAATCTTACACCTTTCACTTTTCAATGTGGCACTTACAGATGTGTTACACAAGTGTAGTTTCCAGAAGCCTCTCTAGAAGTTGGAAGAAACCAAAGAAATCTTTCTAAGGAAAATATTCGTGATCCCTCCTCTTCTGCAGGGATTATTTTGTTAGTATCCATGTGATACCAGGTGAATTTCACAGATGAACTCCATTTGGGACATTTTACAACTAAAGCTTCACCTTCCATTGCATCAACTGTAAATGAACAAAAGATTAAAATGTCAGATGAATTAAACTTTTGGCCCACTGAGACAGAAGAATTTGGCAATCCTGGATCAGTAGGCCAGTCATGTCCCTCTGCCTTTCTTTGGGCTTTCAGAGATGATACACAGCAAGTTCATTCTCACTAGTTTGTAGGGTTTTTTTCAATTTTGTTTACCATGAGCTATGGAATCTTTTGTTTCCAAAACCAGTTATTTGTGTGTGGGACTGAAACAAACACATGAATTCCTAGATTCTAAGCAAACACACACACTAAAAAACCGAGGATTTAATTGAAAAAATAGTGGTTTCTTATAATGAACTTCTTATGTACATTTTTAGTAATTCTTTAAACTGAGTATACTTCCATTTTTGAGTACTGAAACTGGTCTAGAGAAACTTGAAACAAGCAATTTTGACAAACATTTAAGTGCTCAGGCACCTGAACAGTGAACCGGCTACTGAAAACGGAAACTAATCTGAATGTTAAATTGCATTTTGAGAAGAGAAAAAAGAGAAAATGAGAAAGGATGGTGATGGGACAAGGATGGAGATTGGCAGAGGAATTACAGTAGATAAGGGAGCATGAAAGTGAGAGTATGCAACCAAATAGCTAACCAACATAGAGAGTATCTATCAAAAAATGGCACTTTGTGGGAGTGTTGCCACCACCTGGCTTTAGACACATAGGTGCACAAATCAGGTGGTGAGTCTCCCTATATGGTGAATACTTCTGCTCTCATCCTTTCCAAAGAATCAGTTCATCTTCACTGGTAATAGGTGTCATCTCACTTACTATTTCAGTTACTTAAATTAGCCACATTGGGTTTGAATACCCCCAATCCTATAATTTTAACAACATTCCCAACCAACAGCCTTGCAAGGACAGTGGGACATATCAGGGGTGTCAGAAAAGGCAGCATTGCCCCACTAAAGGTGAAACACACTGGAAATACAGCTTTCTTCAGGGGACTTTTGTGGGGTAGCGAAGACATGGAAAAAGAAGGGCCTCATCTAAACTCAATTGCATCAGGGAAAATTATTTTGGCAAACTCTTCAGCAAAATTTGGAATCTTAATAAATCTAATCTTAACATTCGTATTGTAAAATTTACAAAATGGAGCAATATTTAGAGATCGTTTCTTACAACATTTTTCCAATAAATAAGCATCTCAGCTAGAGAGTAGAAGTACATAAGAGCTCTATAACACTGTGTCACTACTCAGCATATACAGCTGAGTCTGCAGAGCTGACCCATCAAAAAGAGCTTACTATTCTGAACATCCTTCAAGTGCCAGGAAATGTTATTGTTACATTGCAGTTTTCACTTAACACCCATAAATCTGGGCCATTAGAGTGCATTTTCATTGAGCAGAGAAATTCGCGGTTCAGTAGGGTGCGTATGTATATGCCCTGTTCATTGAAATTTAAGCATACTCTTGGAGACTTCATCCACTGGGACCTGGAGCAACAGCTGCTCTCAAGTCCTTTCAAAAAGACCCTTTTCTTTCTGCTTGCAGAGATGCCAAGTGTCAGTAGTAGAACCTAGACTTGATGTCACAAAAATGGACAGTACTTGCTCTGTTCTAATATCCAAAGAAAACACATAAAACTAGTTTTTAAGTTGTGATTTGTGGCTTGAGATAAACTCACTAATTTTAGGTTTAAAAATAAAACTACCAATTTAGAAGCAGCCTACACATTTCTACAGAACAAACCTCATGAGAAAGTATTTTTAAAATGTGACTTACATGTTTCAGATGTTGTGGAAATGGAAAGGAAGGTACACAGGAAGATCAAATCTACGTATCCCATCATATTTCTAAACCAAAAGAAAAACATTGATATCTTAGATTATACTCTGAATGCATCAGTCATGATGTGTTGCGGTACATCTGCTAACAAAAACTGGTATCATGCAGTGATACACTGCATCATGTGAGCTGCTCCATACACTGTATGTGTCCGTGTGTGTGTGTGTAGCAGCAGTTTTGCAGCTCTAAGGTGATGTTCTTTTTTCTATCATCAGTGCGATAGCTGATGTTCCATTGAAACTGCTGTTATGACTTTAATAGATATTAAATTACTCTGCCATGATGGGCCTCAGGCAAAAGCCTCTTTTCACTTGGTTGCCTTTTTATTTTTTTAAGGAAGCTAAATGTACATTGACATTCTCTTCAAAGTACTGTGCAGAAAGATTATACCTCAACTTAGAAAAGCACAAATCCTGGGTTGGAAAATATATTCTCTGTCTTTGAATTAAGCTTACATCTAATCAAATGCTTAGGTGCACAATACCTGTTTGGCTTTCTATAGAAGTGGAGGTGTTTTCAGTGACAGCTCCTCTAGGAAAGTGTGTAGCAGTAATAACAAAACCAATGAGTACCATCAAAAATCCTAATCTGAAAGGGAACTGAAGAAATGGACTGGAAAGGTAGGTAAAGGAACATAGATTTTACTCCTATAGCAACAGTAGGGCAGATTCTGTGTTTCACTGATGCTTTCATTTGTGTGAAACTGATGTGCACCTTCTTGTAATTCACATCTCGTGGTGTGGCTCAAGAACTTTACAGCAAACCACTTTATTAGAAAAACTGATTGTTTGATTGTGAACATTATGTTCACCTAACCCAGGAATATCTCAGGAGACAGCAGGCATGCAATCCAGCTATACTACATAGCTTTAAGCATTCTGCTTACCATTAATAAGCCTTTCCCTTGAACTGCTATTCTGCAGATCACAGGGCAGGGGGTTCTATTATCAAGTATGAGTAAGAAGTGGTCCCACAGTACTGTGGATAGTTGACAAGCTTTCAGGAGAAATCAAGTTAGAAATTAATTATAATTTATCTTACAGATGGTGAGTCCAAGAGGAGTAGTGAAAAACAGGCAAGAAATGAAAGTACCATTGTCACACTTATGGCAAGGAAATTTTATTTCAGTGCCAAAGATTTCCATATTAAATAAAGATGGACAGACCTTATCAAGACCTACATTTTTGCCAAATCTGAAATTCAGAACAAACTCAATTTTAAGCTTTCAGAATATTACCAGCTTATTTTTTGCTTTTAGAAGGTTTAATAATATCCAGAAGGTTACTCTTAAATTCTGAAAAAAAATAACAAAACTTAGTGTTAGAAAAGTGTGAGAATTTCAGAGTAGGTATTATGCAGAGATATTTACAAATCACGGGAAAGATGAGGTTTAGATCAAAAAAAGCAGCATCTCAGCATTGAAGTCATAGCAAGGCTGATGCCTTGTTGTCCCTAGTTTAGCAGGCAGGACCAGTTTATCACTGTGTGGTTGTGACCAAATCTAATGTATTCTACACCCACTATGTAATTTCCCATTAACTATTAACAATGGACCATTTGCAGCAGCTGCCCAGGGCACACCCATCCCCTCAGGATGTAAGCTGAATGTTAAAGAAGCCTGTGAGATAAGAGCTGTGATAACTCCCTTCCAGGAAGTCGTTAGCACCTCCACACCCAGCCTGAGGGGTCATGTCTGCCAATGGGCCGTCAACAGTTCCAAAAATACCCCATGACTCACAGAGTCAGATCACCCATTGTGGAACTCCCTGCACTGGGGGAGGTAGTGGCATTCCCACCTGAACCTGAAGGTATATAATCTTGTGGTTTGGAGACCTCTGGAACCAGTCATCAGATCCAGAGGAGGACCAGAACCTTGACAGGACTGTGACCACCACTCTTGACCACACTGTGACTGTCATCTGCACCAACAGTTTTTTCACTTCCTTTCACTTTGGACTCAGAAGAACCACGTGGCGCTCATCACAGGGGCTAACGAACACCATTCTGTTTGTGCCCCAGGGTGCTGGGCTATGCTTCTGGGGTTTGTGGGTTAAAACCAATTTCTCTTTGTGTCATTGCATTTATTGTAATATTTTTATTAAATTGTAACTCTGACTTATAATCTCTCTTGAGCTGGGTTCATTTCTCCTGCTGGTTACCTTTAAACCAGCACACCTGTCTTTTACAGAAAGTGAGTGACCAGCCAGAAGCTTCAAGAAACAATGCGTGAGAGGAGCTACTCACTTTCAATAGAGCTGGACAAAAGCACCACGTACAAGTGCAAGTTTATTGAGTTCTTTAATTCCAAGGAAACCTTAGGCCAAGTGAATAGATTTTTAGAGGATACTTTTGAACACAACAAACATCAAGAGTTTTGCCCTGGAAGAAATGAACAAGCTGGTCCAGAACAGGGTTCATGAGTGACCTGAGATAAGACAAACCCTCAGGAGAGAAAGATATGTTGCAAAACAGCACACAGCAAATTTCACAGCATCAGCACAGCAAAGCACTTGTCTTTGTTCATCCTTTAGAGCATAAGGCTGGTTCCTGAAACTATTTCTAACACTACCACAGACCAAAAATACACAGAGTATTCCTTCTCTGCTGAGACTCTTTTCCCAGCAAGTGTTGGATTCTGTTCCAGGAACATATTTGTCCCCAACAAGGTATACCTGCAGTTATACCAACTGCCCTACTATTTCTTAGAGCTATTTTGTTTAAGCAAGTGATACCTCAGCAAGAAGACAAAAAGCAAAACAAAGAAAAATCAGTTTAATAGACTAAGTTTGGAGACTGTCTGAAATCAGGTTCTTTCTCATTTGATATTTTATTTCTATGTGTCTATTGTGTATTAGAGAAATACTATTAGCAGAGATACTGGCAAGTCCTTTATTGCAGCCCTAGAAATGGGAGTCTGGTGTTTAACAGAAAGCTGTGAGAAGTGCTGTGTCCCTTTTTGAGATACAGCTTTGTCCAGGGAATGAACCAATTATTTGCTCTCGAAAACTTTTCTAACAAGTGCCAGAATGATTCAGGAGTAAGACATTTATAATTTCCTATCTCCATACTTGCCAGTTGGTGTAGTTAGTCTTCTGTTTATTGAAAAAATATGTCTTTGAGAGACTTTACACATACTGGGCTATGAGTCTACATCAAAATATTTGATAATTGCTTTATTGATTTTCCCTCCATTTTTAAGTTGCTGTGTACTGAAAGCAGTTTAAGTAGAATGTAGAGTTTGTTTGTATGAACATGGACAATATATGAGTCTCTAATTAAAGAGGAATGTTCCCTGAAAATACAAAGAGCTCAGGCAATTAAAAGAACAATGTTATTCTGTTTGCATTTTCCAAAGTCCTTAGCAAATACCAAATTGCCTCTGTACAAACCAAAGCTGAGGTTGCAGTTCCAGACAGAAAAGATCAAGGGAAGGACTGGTTTTATCGTGTCTTACAGCTTGTGGCATTACCCTGCACAGAGCAAAATTAAAGCATCCATACGTCCATGATCCTTAGGTCAAATGAAATAGTATTCTGAGTCACAAGACAAAGACAGTAAGACACCTCATGTCCCACAGTCAGAAGAAGTTCCTGTAGTTAGAAGCTCTAGGAAACAAAAGCTATAATTTCTGGAAATAATTATGCACTTTCTTTCTGCTTTTCCAGATTTATTTAGAACTTTTGTCTTATTGCATTCATCTAAAATAAAACCTGCATAACAGACTTTTGGGTCCTCAGTATACCATAAATTTAGATTGCCAATATTCAAAAAAGATAAGGAGATATTTTCCATAAATCTCTTTCTTCCTATAGCTCAGAATAAAAATTTCACTGTGATGCTGCAAAAGAACTAGATCCAAAATTTGGGATAACTATCTGAGTATATCAAAGCCTAGCTCCTAGTGATCCAATATCAAAGGAAGGTGAAAGAACTGGGAACCCACCCTGTATGTTGCAGAAGCAGTACTCTGCAAGGCTTAATTCATTGCTTCTCCAAAGGTAGTTGTCTTAGTAACATATATCTGATTTTCTTTCCAAAATTGTATTTGACAACAAAATGTTTATATCACTGTTTTAAAAAGTGACTAATATTAAAAAGGCACCATATTTTGCATGCTAACAAAATTTAGAAATGTTACTGCAATTTCTGCTTTAAAAAGTTTAGCAGACTTTACAATACAAACATATGGTGAAAGAGCAGTTGTGTGAGATTTGTTTACTAAAACATAGAGCCCATATAACATTTAACAGTTATTTTCATTCTTTCATGTAAACAGAAAATCCATTCTGACTGAAAACAGGGTATCAAAATAGCAACAGTAAAACTGAACTTATTCCAGCATTCACAAGAGTCAACAACTACACTAGTTACAGATGTAAGAGTAAAATTTAGGAATTTCAATATTAAAGTGTGAAAATGTTAGATTTGATATACACATTCTTACAAAATATTTTGAAGAAATAAAGTACATAAATGTATCAAACTCTGATAAATCAATTGCTCAGTAAAGATTTTCTATGTCTTTCACTAATGAGAAAAACTATGGCAGAAAGCTAAGGGCAAATCCATTTCTAAATACATTTCACTTTAAGGTAAATCTTTATGTTGGTCCCAACATTGTCTATCATAGAAGCATGTCCACTATTTTAATCTAATATGATTTCTTGAGATAAAGGAGCACATAAGTGAACTGAAATGAACTTTCTTATTAAATACTTCAATTATTTTTGATAAATGATAATATAAAAATTTGACCTACCATCTGGAAAATTCAGAAAGCAGAGAAGTGGCTTGTTCTCTGTGACTGGGTCTTTTGCACCGATTTCTCTGCTTAGCTTGTACCAGATATTACTGGGAACTGGTTTTATCTGGCTTGTGCAGTTCATATCTGTAGCAAAATACACAGTTTCATTCTGAGACACCTCCCACTGAATAGAGCAGAATATACAAAGTACTGTAGTAGTTTACCTTAAGTACCAATCAGAGAAGGCATCTCACAGTTCCAATCAATCAGATATCTTTACCACTATCATAGGTTTTCTATTAATCTCAAGTTACTCCATTTTAGCACAATTATACTGCAATAAATCTCCTGGCTGGGGAGGACAAAGAGAGGACACTCAGATGGAAGAGGCTGCTTTGAAAAAGATTTTACTTGAAAACAAGTGACAGTTTTGCCTGGTCTAGTCAAGTGGAAGCTCCCTGAGAACAGCTCTTAAAGTCCCTGGTGAATCAGGGACAGTTTTTAGTGAAGGAAACTGCTTCACTGAAGCTAAGCTGGACAAGAAGCTGCTGAGAAAATTGTTTTCTGTACCAGCAGCTAAATTAAGTCTCTGAGGGAAAGAAGATTTTATTCTGTGCTCATTCAAACTCTTTTGTTTTTCTTCCTGGCAGAGTTACAAATACCATTTGTCCCTTTCAGTGTTCCTGGGACTCTACTGTCAGTATGCAGCAATTCTACATCAATACACAAAGATGTATCCATTATACGCCAGTACTGATGTCACACCCATGTTCTCCCTCGTTCCTGGTACAGCACTTCCTTTGAAGTGGTTTGGGGGTTACAGTTCCCATATGACACAGAAAATGCAAAAGAGATTTAAAAAAAAAAAAAAAAACAAAACCAAACACAAACCACCTGAAACAATGAAATTTCACAATGCTTTGGTCAACCAGTCAAGGTCAGATCAGACGCCTACAATGAAAAGCTCACAAACTACTCCTTACTCAGGTTTGTGATGTTTCATCAGAATCAAGGTCTTTCTCATTTCCTGATGTGAGAGACTCAGGAAAAGGTCTAGAATAACCACCTACATTCAGTGATAAGTTCAACATCCTCTAACCACAACACGCCAGGTTACTCTCAAGAAAGGTTAAATATATTCAGGTAAAGCTAACTTCCACTGCCTGGACACAGAATACATTATTCTATCATAAAGTCCATAAACTTAGATCAGAGATTCTTATAATGTTGCTGCGTACCTCAGAAGAGCCCTTCATCCTGTAGTTTGTTACCTATGCCCAGGTTGTTCCGAGATCATTGTGCAGGTGGGAAATCGAAATCCTGGCTAAATTATGGGATAGTTGCCAGCTAAGCAAAAGCTATTCTGCAGCTTTCATTAAAAACTTACTATCAGTGTTGAATGCCTTGTAATTTTTGGCCCATCTTTAAAAAAAAAAAATCCTCTGATAAGTATATGGGAAAATGTGCTTACAGAAATAACTCAAGAGATTTCTTTGAGGAGTGAGATGCATCATGCTCTGTTGGCAGCCTGTATGCATAGCACTTCAGAAAGCAATAGAATCATCTCTTCTCAGAGTGGACAGATCAAGAAGTAATGAGTTTAAACTGAAGCAGGGAATAGTTAATCAAGACAGCAGGAAAAATCTTTTAACAGGAAAGATGGAATAGTTTTTGCTGGGAACCTAGTGGAGCTGCCACTCGGTATTAAAGAAAAATTTAGAATTGATATCAAGATACTGTAGCTGGACCCACAGGTCCTTACCAGCACTAGGAGTCAATGGCCCAGAGATTCAGCTGTCCATGATTCAATCACTGGTTTTGGTGCAGCATAACTGATGAATTTAACTCGACAGTGTCAGCAAAATTACTCCTAGGCTGTGGAAAGCATGCATGTTAAAGCCAAGTGAGATAAGAAAAGCGAAAACCCAAATTGAATGAAGTTACTGATATCTTAAGAGTTAAGAATCCAAGCATGATAGAGATAAAATAATGACACAGGAAAAGGTAAAGCCCTGAGATAAAAAGCAGAGATAGGAAACAGCAATTCAGCAACTTCAGGGTTCACTCTGCTCCAAGAAGCGGTGCTTAGTCTAGCAACGTGTTAGTTCTACTTGTCTAATACCAAACTCTACTAGGCAGGAAATATTGCTGCGTACAATTTTTGCACCTTGCTTGCAGGCTATCAGTGCACACAGTAGAGGACATCTGGACACAAGTGACCCTACCAGGAAAGGTTTTGCTCTCCACTTTTATTGAGGCCAACCCAGGAAGCACTGGTGGAATTAGCAAATGGTGGGATGGCAGGGCAAGTTGTCAAGTGTGTCCCCACCTGTGTTAGGTCTAATGTTTCTGAGCTGGTGGGGATCCCCCCTACTGAGGTTGCAGTGTCCTTCCTGTTTCTCTCTGTCATGGTGCCTTTCTTGTGGCTAACAAAGGCATCTTGTGCTTTGCGTAAAAGGGAAATTAGAAAGATTTTTCAAGGTTTATAATATAATGGAGATGGACTTCTCCCAAGGTAAGATTTGCTTCTGGTCTTTATTGTTGGTTAAGCAGTCCTATTACCACTTACATTATTATAAGATGAATGCGTTGGTCCCCAGATAGCTCTGCTGGTTCCTTTCACTGAGAAGTTTGAGGCAGTTATCCCGAGAAGACACTCTTGGGGGGGAAACATGCCTAACCAGAATGTATTTAGTTTATGTGGCAAAACTTGGAAGGGTACAGAGGTGACTTCTGTGAGAAGACACCAAGAGCTGCCCCTGTGTTGAAGAGAGCCAGTTCCAACCAGCTCCAAAACAAACCCACTGCTGGCCAAAACTGAGTTCATCAGTGACATTGGTAGCACCTCTGTAGTGACATACTTAGGAAAGAGTAAAAAGTGCTGCACAGGGTTGAGACAACCCTGCAGAGATAAAGGTCTGTGAAGAAGGAGGGGAAGAAAGTGCTTCAGGCACTGGAGCAGAGATTCCCCTGCAGCCCATGGAGAAAATCATGATGACACAGTTTGCCCTTTTGCAGGCCATGGAGGACAACAGTGGGGCAGAGATCCACCTGCAACCCTTGGAGATTGCCACACTGGAGCAGGTTAATGCGCTCTGAAGGAAGGTGTAGTCCATGGAGAGTCCATGGTGGAGCAGGCTCCTGGCAGGAACTGAGGTCACTGAGAGGAGTCCATGGGGGAGCAATTGTTCTGGAAGGTCCTGTGGCCCATGGTGGACCCACATAGAAGCATTCTGTTCCTGAAGGCTGTAGCTCATGAAAGTACACACACTGGAGCTGTTTGTGAAGAACTGTAGCCCATGGTAAGAGCCCACACTGGAGAAGTTTGTGAAGGTCTGTCTCCTGAGAGAGGCACCCCTCCCGATTGCCATGGATGATGAAGAATGTGAGGAGGAAGAAGCAACTGAAACAAAATGTTATTAACTCACCACAACCCCCACTCCCCATCTCCTTGTGCCCCTTGGGAGAAGGATGTAGAAGAGTTGGGACTAAAATTAAGCCTGGAAAGAAGGGAGGAGTAGGGAGAAGGTGGGATTAGTTTAGGTTTATTTCTCACTATCCTACTCCGTTATTAATTTGCAATAAATTAAATGAGTTACTGCAACTTGAGTCTGATTTGCCCTTGACAGTAATTAGTAAATGATCTCCCTGTCCTTATCTCAACCCGTGAGCTTTTATAATATTTCTTCCCCCTGTCCTGTTGAGAGAATGGGTTAATAGAGCAGCTTGGTGGGGCCTTGGTGGCCAGGCAAGGTCAACTAGCCTGGCAAGCTCCCACACAACAGTGAGGACATGCATTTGGGCAGAAGAAGATTAATAAGGATTTAAAAATTACAAAGCCATAAGTGTTTTTACCATACTCATCTCTTTTCTTCATCCCACCAAGGTAGAGATATTAAATCCCTTATAAGGCTCTCTTACAAGGTTTTCAAATCCACTATAGTTGCCAGATAGTGTACTAAAGTTCAGAGGATGCAAAATGGAGGTGACAGCATCTTGAAGGAAGCAACTGGCTAAAGTAACAAGAATTATATCTGCATTTTTTACGTGGATGGCATGTATTTCCTTTAGTTTGCACATTCATGCAATACTTGGTATGTTAATTTGATCACTAGCAGTTTAGAAAAGATCTTTATTATAGTTATTCTTTTCAAGGCAAGGACAAAATTCAAAGAAAAACCATTAACAAAGCCTTTGTATCCTAAAATCAATTTCCCTTCCTAAAGAAATTTGCAATTTCTCTGCTCCATGTCTTACCTCGAAAGGAAAGCAGCTGCTCCACCTTCCCACAGAGTCTGGATACAGCCAGCTAGAATGAACACAACAGCAGCTGTTCTGAATGTCTGCATGTCATTGGGCCACCAGCAGGATCCCCATGGGGAGACTACAAAGTCGACCAGAGAGAGAATCAGTGCAGCACATCTGTTGCTCTTATGGAAATTGAAATACTTCACTGAGTCTCCAGGATCTTTCATTCCCACAGGTGGTCCTGTCCTTGGATGCAGAAAACCTTACAGTACAGAGGTGAGGGCAAGACTGAGTGGGCAATTATCTCTGGGCAAAAAACCTCTTCAAAATTTTTCCACAAAAGAAACACTGACCAAACCAGCCTTTCTTTGTCCAAATAACTTCACAGCAGATACAAAATCTACCTAAGTGAAATCTTCTAAATTTTAAGTTAAATACCATTAGATGCACAGGAGGCTGTTGCCTGGAGCAGCAGCACAGACTAATTCCAGAAGTCTCAGGTCCTCACAGCCAACCCTCCCCTTGGAAGGCATTGGGAGCTAACTTCCTCCCATGAAGCAACCAATCTATTCTTCATTTCTGTGGAAAAAATTATTCAGCGCATCATTGTTGTTCTTATCTGACCTCTTCCTGAGAACAGGGGTTTTTACACAATTTCTTAGGAAGAAACATCTACAAATGCGTGGCATTCTGGAAATCATAGCTCAGATGCATAAGACACAATTCTTATTCATTTACACAACTAAAATGAATTAGGATTTTCTGGAAAGTCATTGAAGATAATTTGTTGAAAAATTATATTGTTTATGATGACTTCTTAGTGAATAGTCTTGTTTGTTCCTTAACATATATGAATTACTGGAAGTTAATGTCTAACTGATAAAAGAGGGTCATGACATACTGAAAGCATGCAGAAGCAGAGCTTTTGTTATAAAAATTATTTATGTTTTTGATGACGCCACTATTTAGGAAAATGTCTTATCTTTTTTATCTAAGTTATGAACTGGAGTTTTAGAATTCTTTTTCCTCATTATCTATTTGTATTTACTATCAGATCTGGATGCAGCTTGGAGTTTGCATTCTCTGAAAGTTTAAAGTATTTTGGAAAGAAAAACAAGGCCTTTCATAAAAAGGAAATGTCACCCTAGTTATTTTTTTCTAGAATAAAAAAAATTCAACATTCTTTATAGTTTTTCCTCACTTGAAGCAGCCAAGTGTCCAAACCCTAAGGATTCCCCTGCTAGAGTTCAGAAAAGCCTAAATACCTAACTCTTAGACCTTCATACACCTGTCAAATCAGGGAGGGCTATGAGCATGAAAACTTTCTTTGGGCTGGACTCTCAGCAGGTCATTACATTGAAATTAGGACAGAGTATGTCAGAAAACAGGGTGTTTATTGTGCTGTATGTTCCCAGTTTAGCCAGCTGCAAGAAATTTGAGATATAGGCAGTTGCCTATCTCTTTAAACTATGGAGATACCCAATGGCACGCAGAGTGCCTTTTAGCACTGATTACCTCAGATATCAGGCTTGTTTTTTTCCACCATGAAAATAGAAACAACACACTCCATTTTGCCTTCCCTCACTAACCAAGAATCCTCTGTTCATCGAAAGCCTTCTTGCAGTTTTCAACATGATTTCCTGCAGGTCATCTTGGGAGATGAGCTGTTCCAGAAGCCAACCTTCTTTCCTACCAATATAAAATGAGCTATTTATTCTTATCCATGGTCACCATGCCTCCTTCCATGCATAACATGGTCTTGATGTATCAATCGCTCACCTTTTCATTGTCACCTGGGTCAAACTCCTAATTTCTGTAGGATTCTACATGGAAAAGAACCTCTATGTAACCAAGGCCTGTTGCAAACCCAGGCAGGTCTTCACCACGGCTACTTCATGGATTTGTGAGTCTTTGTACACAAAAAATTGGCATGTAAGGTGCCAATAGGAAGCAGCAGTTGCCGGAAAGACACAGGAAAAACTACCCCATGTGCTTTCCCCAGAGGATGTAGGCAGTATAATACAGGCAATCTGTAACCGTGGGAGACGGGTTTTTGGACTTGAGAGACGACTCCACAGGAGTTAGCAGCAACAGGCCCCTTTATTCATATGCAGACACACTTATATACATCTTTAAGACTGTAACCTTCCGCAGGTGATGACACTTTGGCACTGATTATTGGCTAACAATGTTGTTTACATTACGAAGCCCCTTATAATTGGCTGACCATGCACATCTGCTGAGAAAGTCGGCAGCAGCCATTTCTGATTTCATTAATTAGTTCTTAAGGCTACAGCACTTATTTACATAGGCAGTTCAGCATATGGCTTGCTTTTTACATGAAATACCATATAAAATTCCAACAGCAATCCACAGCTACACAGGAAATCAATGCTGAATGATGGAGTTACTTGACATTAGACAAACATTTTATAAAGCCATTTATTCTTCAGATTTTGGGCCCATGATTTCTGGGAGGCAGCTCTCCAAGGCAGCAGAGCACAAAATCCTCCCTGCCCGGTGAGGAGGTTGACCCACAGCTAATCAATACCTTCACTAGAAATACCAGTCCTCAGTGTTGATTCAGCAAAAAATGGAGGTGAGTTCTCATCCATTTTTTTCAATTAGAAAAATCTCTGTTCCTCCTCATTTCCATGGCCAGCAGCAGAGCTTGCAGTATCCTGCATCTTCTGAAGACCTCAGCGCTTTCAAGAGCTGTGGGTTTCAAAACTGGTACCTGCTTGCTCTCAGAGTCCATGACCACAGGCCAAACTGTTCCTAGACTTATCCTCTGCAGCTCACATCCTGCAGAAACAAGCTTGTCTGACTCCTCCTGTATCAGCAGGAAAGAGTATGTTCTGCACTGTGTGACATGATAAGTGCATCTCTCTGTCCTCCTCTCACCACATGACAGCCTCACACACAAAAGCCCAACAGCTGAACTATCTACTCGTGTCTTCCAGACACACAGTTAGGGACTGAGGCTCTAGGACAAGGCCCAAAATCTGGAAGTTTTCTAGATCCTGTGAAACAAACGGAAATGCAAAGGCCACTCTGTCAGTTAGTTCTGTGGCAGAATGATTGCTTTTGCACAGTGGATAAATTTTCATGGGAAATGCCATGAGATCAGGTGTCCTCTACCTATATTTATTTTACTTTAGTCATTGAGCTACCCAAAGCCCTACTCTCAGAGAAATGACCCTACCAACACATATAAAACAATCATCTTTTGCTACATGGAAGGAGCATCTCGGGGTCATGGTGAATTTTCTCTGAAAACAGCCTGATGTTCAGCAGCTGCCAAGAGGACAAACAGACTGTGAAGAGTTATTAGCAAAAGATCAGAGAGCAAAACAGGAAATGTTATTATACTGATGCAACTCATCTTTATCTTGAACACTGGCTGCAATTCTGGTCTTCAGTGACAGAAAGGATATTGTAGCATGAAAAAAAAGTTACTAAAATAAGCAGCAAGGACATCAGAGATAAAGAGGGCTTTTGCTACAAGAGTAAACCAAATTGTCTGTTGCTCTGCAGCCGAGAAAGGAGAGAACTTTCAGCATTAGGAAAAATTACACAGAAAACTATTTTTAAGTACCTCTCATGAGAAAATAAATAGGGAAATGATCAGGCATACGGTTAAAGCAGAAAACAGTACTCATTCATATACATAAAACCTAAAACTAATTACATGTGAAGCTGTTAGTAAAGTAGATGTGCAGTTGGTTTCAAAAGGCATAACTCTAATTTAAGAAGAGATACTCTGATCACCATTTAAGATACTGTTGGCAAAGCTGTTTTAAACTGAGGATGTCCATCCCTCATGATTGACACTAGCAGGGTTCATTATCCTCTCCTTTGCCCATTATTGATGGCTTGTGGTTTTGGTTAGCAATAGGATAGAGCTAGGGATGGGAGACAAGGGATGTTGTGCAATCTGGTATGATAGTTCTTAATTTCTTATAATAATTCTTATAAAATAATTCTTATAATAATAATTTTTGTCACTTATTTAATTTCCTCTCACAAATATTGTGATTAATAATTCTGCTGGGAACTGAAAAAGAAATTTGTCTTTCCTAAAACCAGGAATTCCTAAGGAGTCTGGAGATCTGTTCCTGTAAGGTCTTAAGTGGTGCTTCTTGAAAAGACTCATTCCTTTCCTCCCCTTTGTTCTTACTTTAAAGCAGAGGGGGGATTTGGGGGGTTTTTTTGTTTGGGTTTTTTTTGGGGGGGGCGGTGGGAAAGACACTCACAATAGCAGATTTCCATTCTTTGTGGCTCAGAAATACAGAGTAATGCAGATATATGAAAAAATGCTTTGCCAGAGAGGAGACAAGGAAACTCATGGATTTTGAACACTGAGACAAGATTTTGCATTTGTAAGTAAAGAAACTTAACATTTTAAGATGATTTCCTCTTCCACATCCCAGTTTTAGTGCTGTGTCAAAACCCTTTAGTGAAACAAACTTTCTGGCACGCTCTATCCTTTGGTATTTCTTATCAGCCACTTAAGTACCTTATCCTTAAGTACAGAGCTTTGGAGCCATGATCTTCTGCTATAGGCATTGCCTCACTGATCATGGCTTCAAATTGCTTTGGGTTTTTTTAACTGGTCCCTCAGTACCATGGAAGAGAAATGAAACAAAACCTACCTTGTGTTCCAATTGCCACTGAAGTGTGAAGGAAGTATTGTTCCACAGAGGTGAGGTAAGGTCTAGGCTGTAGACACATTACACAGCTTGACAGGGCCACCATGTCAACTGCAGACTACATTTGAATTAAAGTGGATAACCTGAGGAAAAAACATGCATACAAAAACAGCTGATTTGAGCACTTCCAGGCCCTTCTGCTGCTGTGGAAACTATACCTCAGTGTCAAAGATAAACTATATCTCACTCCTTTATCTTTACAAAAGAGCAGTTGAAAAAAGTAAGTCTAAAAGAAGGAAAAGTCAAGGATCCTTGGTTTTAGTACCTAATGTGAGCGTGTTGGTATCTCTCAGGGTAGATAAACATCCTTAATGCAGAAAAAAAGTTAAAAAAAATTAAAAATTTTTAAAATGCATTTGAGTTCAGTGAACATCCATCCTGCAAAGACTGAAAATCATGGCATGTATGGCCTCACATACTCTTGATTCCACAGTCAGCATGCAACATGTTCCAAGCAAGTCCAGGCCACACTGGATATTTTTTTCAGATAATTGCATGAGTGAGGGCCACAGCCTTTGTCCAGAGCACTGATTAGCTCAGTAACGATCTTGAGGCTCTTGTGCCTTAAAAAAGTTATCTGACATCCTCAGATGACATTACAGAGTTGCACCCTACATAACACACTAATCACAGAACAGGCCACAGAGCCAAGGGGCTCCCTCGCCAACTCTGTACTGCACCAGCAGCCCCAATGCAGACATGCCCATGCTGCTGTGGATATAATGGAGATGATTGGATCAGCCATTGCACATCCAGACAATAATAAAATTAACTTTTATTTTAAAGAAGTTGCAGACTAGCAGGAGACTTCTTTCCTGGTATTCATTTCCGTTATCCAGGGAAGGGTTATTTTGGTGCATTATGAAGGATAGAATCAGTTTGCTGTTCTCAAAGGCCATTCAAGACCACACCATATAGACATGGCCGCAAATGGTCTATCATTAAGTTTCCAGCTGTCATGTGTGTATGTCTGCCTAAAAATTGCCTGAATTGGGGTGTAGAAAATAGGATTAACCCATACTTTATGAAAAATCTCATATAGCTGATGTCCAACATTGCCTAAACTCATCCAAGGTCTCTACTATGCTTAAGATAGGTACTCTACAGGATCAGAATCCCATCCTCTGGAAAGGACAAGGATTTCTTTACAATCCAAAATTACTTACAACTCAGACTAAGAACAATCCACAATGCTCGGACAAAGCTTTCAGTCAGAACATGTAACCAGAAACCAGGAGACTCACCTTCTAAAGTCTGTAGGGGCTTCTGAATCACAGGAAGAACCCTCCACTTTGTTCCCTGAAACTGGAATGCTGCTTATTGGAGCTTATAAATCATGAGGAAGACAGAGAACAGCCAAGAGTGAATTTGACTCTAGCCACGCAGGGAATGACTGAGGCTCTGACTCCTCTTTAGTGGGTTGGGCTTCTCACATTTGCTTTCAACAATCAGAACTACTGCCAGGTACAAATTGGCCCAGGTACCTCAGAAGAAAGCATCCTAGAAAGCATATTCTTGTTCAGGACAAGAGAAGTCATGAGTTTCCTGATGACTACTCTAACCACAAGGCTGGTATGAGAACGAAGAATTGAGTGGGGGCACACTATGCATTCAGATTTTTTGTACCATCAGAGCTGTTTCTGCTCCTTTAACATCTATTCTCAGAAGACAGATGGCCAGTTTAGATCATGACTGGAGGTAGAAGTAAGCATTTCCCATTAGTTCTATATAAATTCAACAGTAAGGATCAATCAAGAACAGCCGATTTAGAAAGCAGAATTCTCTCTGAATGTTTTAGTGGTCCTCACCTCCTGCCACTAACCAGACTGGACCAATCCCTTCCCTTTGGGTGTTGTGTGTGTGTCTAAATTCTGGCAAAGACATTATCCATAGGCACTGACCTTTCTGGCTCTGCAGGATATCACAGAAGCAGTACTTCGATCATGAAAATTAATTTATACTCATTTTTTCAGACAGCCAGAAGTTTTCTTAATGAGAGTGCTTGTGTGGAGAGGTTTTTCCACAGACTCCTCCTGCTGCTATCACAAAGTTTATCAACACTGTTAAGTCAGCTTCAAGTTTCTGTTGAGTTGGTTCTCTGCACCAGCAAAACCTCAGGATAGCTAGAGTTTGAATTTTAAGAACTCAGCAGAAATGGCAATCATAAAAAATAAAAACCGGAAAATTGATTTAATCTCTCTCTAAATCACTAGCAAAAGCATTCTTTTTCTATGAATTCATATGCCAAAGTGTGGAAAGACACGTTTTAAATGTACTCATTAGTAGAACAGCAACCCTGTGGCTGATAAGCCAACGAAGAAAACAGAACCGTAAAGCAATTGATACATTACATAATCTTGAAAAAGCATCTGGGAGATACTAAAGTCCTTTGTCATTATTCTTACTAAAAATATTCTGTTCCTCTTATTTCTTCTAGTTCGATCATTTGAGTCTAACAATATCTGGAAAGAAGGAGCTAACTTTTAATGAATGAAATTTGGGGTAAATTAATGAGAAGGAAGAAGCACCCAGAGATTAAAGTCAAAATGTCCATTGGAAAGCAGTCAAAGTATCATCTGCATCAAGAAAAAAAAATATTTATGTTCCAAAGACTAAGATAATAGAATAGTAATGACAAAAGTAGAACCTGCTCTAGCAAAATGTTTCAAAGTGATTTTCACTGAGTTTCTTTTCAGATGGTCTCTTAATGGTTGAAAAGACAAATAAATTTACTAAGATAAACAATGGAAATACCATATCTTGAAACACAAAACAACTTGTTGGGAATCCTGAAGTCATGTCAAAATACCAAATTTTTAGAAGGATAAAAAGCAGCTGTGTAATTTGTTGAGAAAACATAATGGAAAATGATGTCAAATGTTGACACAAAGAAACAGGCAGTGATAGACAAAAAGAGACAATGCAGAATTTTGACTAGTCTACAATTCAGACAAGATGATTCCTTCCAAGAATTGCCATTTCTTAAATTAAATTATCAATAAGTGACATGAAAAAGGTGTGAAAGAATGCTTGCCAGCAGCAATGGCAGCAAACTTGTATGTAATAGCTCCATTCTTGTATTGCTTTTATGGTTCAAGTCATAGAAACATGACAACAGCCGTGCTGGTTCAGACCATCTAACTTAGTACTTCTACAGTAAGGACTATTAAGAAAAACAAAGAGTAGTATTGTATCCAATATACACCACAACTCCACCTCAGTACTGTCCTAGCCTGCAGTTGCTCTCAGCACTAAGATTTTCCTGAGCCTGTTAGGTTTTTTCTGTTTGTTCCAGGGTTGGTCTCTGCAGGAACCCATGTGCAATGTCCCCTGTCAAGGAGTTACACAGGGCTGCTACCTCTTTTCTGAAGATCCATCATGGTGTTCTCTCTAATGTCCTGGATGGCCAGAACTGATATTTTGCTGAAGCATGAGAAAGGAATGGGTCAAAAACATAAGAAAAGTTGTGCTGACTGCAGAAAATACCCCTCAGCTGGTGTGCGAGACTATGCTGCTAATGTGGGATATGACCCTTTTTGCTCAACTCCTTGACCAGGGTGACTGAAAGTCCATCAGATGCAATGCACAGATAAGAATCCTTAAAACCCAAACAAGTGGTCAAAGGAAACATTTTCTCAGTATGTTTCTGGCATGGTACTCCAATCTACAGAGGGGCCTCCAAAGGACATACTTCAGTGTTAAAGGTGGTATAGCTACAAGAACACAGACCATCAAACATCTGCTTAGCTCTGCCAAGTCTGTGCTTTAGGAGCAGTGCATCCCATGCCACCCTGAACATCCACCTTCCCTGACTCTCCTGTGCCAGAAAAAACGTATTTTGTGTTCTTAGATAGCAGAGAGTCCAGGAAACAGATCTGCCTGAGAACAATTCTGGCCGAGAAGAACAACAAAAGCAGTTATTTTCAGCTGTTTTGGTTCGTGGGTAGGCTTCTTGGACAGGCATGTGCTGGCACAATAGAAAGGGCAGCCGTGAGTTGGTGTGGACAGACAGAGGGAGGCAGGACTGTACAAACTAGTGAGGACAGGGAATAACTACCTGTCAGGCCATGCCAGAAGAATAGTAAAAAGGTGTCACAAGCTTCCTGATATCCAGCTGCATTGGATGGCTGCACCAGCATGATGCCTGCAGACATTTTGCAGGTAACTTCCTGTTGCATGAGTGTTAACCAAGAAACAAGGAAGAATGATGGTTTCCTCAAGAGAAGGTTGAGCATTTTAATAACTCCCATGGTTCCAAGTTACCTTAATAAGGAAAGACAGCTGAGCTGACCAACTTATTATTATATCTGAATGGAAATCAGCTCTGCTCTTTCCGGTTTTCAAGGCTTACAGAACAGTGTTTGGGTTCTGATACCTTAACTCGAGGACTTTGTTTCCCACCAATAGCAACAGACTTTGCAGGAAGCACAAAAATCTCTCTTTCAATCTCAAAAGAGAAAGTCAACATGTCCAAGTCTAATATTTGCTAACTTAGCATGATAAAAGCATCTCACTGTAAATACACAACTTCATCAGACACTATTGCTACAGGTAGTGGCAAAAGGCTATGGAACAACACAGGCCAAACAAGCTACACAAAACCCAGCAGCTTTCACATCAGGCTTTGCTTGGTGCTACAGAGGGGGAAAGGAAGCAATATACTAAAGAAACTTCAGGGTTCAGCACCACAACACTATCCCAATCCCAGGGTTTAAGTGAAGTTCAAATTTCACATCTTGGGTGCTGGAGATAAAATCCATGTAGTCTGAATCAGCCGTGGCCCAGCAGCAGCAAAGGTGCACAGCTCCTGCTGATATATGTTGGCCAACAGGCACAAGGGAGATCAAAGCACACCAGGAGTTCAGAGCACCCCAAGATCTCCAGGAGCACTTATATGACAGTGTCACTCAGTTTTGTTCAACCACCACTGCATTCTGAAATTTATGACACTGAAACACCCCAGGTAGTCTTGGCTAACAGCAAGTGAGGACAAAATCCATTAACCTGCCAACATAATATGTCTACAATCAGAGCTGGAGCTTGGTAAGGTTGGATCAAGCAAGAAGAGAGAGGCTTTATGTGGGAGCACATCTGGTCTACAGGCAGGACCATTTTAGGGGCTGCCTACTGTTGGTTCCACTCCTTTGTCTTAAGGGAGCATATGAGGAAATGCTAGGGATGGCAGACCCAGAATCAGAACTCAAACACTGCATGAGCAGCCTATAGGATAGTCAAAGCACTATGTGGCTGTGGTATGGGAGCCAAACTTGACTTGGCTTGAGCTGACAGCTATGAGAGGTGCAGCTGAAGCTGGCACTCGTGGGAGGCTGTCCATGCAGGTGCAGCACCAGAGCAAGAGTGGCTTCACCTTGGATGCCCACCAGAGCCCTCAGAAATGTCGCCCTTTTCCAACAACAACAGAGCATCCTTCTAGTAGCTGGACTGCACTGAGGCTGGGCAGTGCAGAGGGGAAAAGGTAGAAGCAACCCATTGGCTGCCTCTGCAATTGGAGAGCCAGCCCAGCAGCTTGATGCAGCTGTTGAGATACCAGTCAGATTTTCAGCAATGTTTTTCACCACTGTTGAAGACAGAACGCCTGGCACAGTTAAATGCTGGCCTGAGTTTGCAGAGCAATTCTCATGCCTTTCCCCAGTATTTGTTGTTCTCTATATTTCCCACCAGCCCTTGAAAGTAAACTGGGTCCTTTGGCTATGAGACAGCTCTCGGCCTGAGGAACTGGTCATCTGCATCTATTCCAGCTGGCACATCTCCCTCCAGCCCTTACAAGCCCCTAGCCAGAGGAACATGGGGACTCACACATCTAAAGCCTTGTTTTCTTCCCTCAGGTGTTTGTGATCATCTTCAGGTGGGTATAACCTGCACTCCTTTATGAAATACAGGTGCAGCTTCTCAGCTGAGGTAAAAAATAATTGGTTCCACAGCTCCCCACAAAAGGGCATTGTACCCAGTACTTGAGAATACTTTGCCAACAACAAACCAGGAGCTTTTAGTGGAAAAAAATGCACTCTGCATCTAAGGCAAGGAAATTTCCACAACACTGGGGCTTGTGAAAGAAACATGGTGATCCAGGAGATGGCCTTGCTCAAGAAATCTAAAGAAGATCATGAGTCTGATTTGCGTTATCTTCAAAGAGGAAAGCCAAGAGCAATGAATATGTCCATATCAAGCACATTTGTGATTAGACAGGAGTAAGAGGAGTATGTACAAAAATAAAATGGCACTTTGCTGCTTTACATGTTCCACAATTAGCTCAAAATACTACACATCATATTAATGAGTATTTTTGTGTGGTAATGTTGTCTTTATTCCTCCTGACCTCCTCCCTTCTTCCCCTGGCCAGGTCAGGCCACAAAGACATCACAATGCTGCCAGGTCTAGTTCAAACAGACCAAACACTTTTAAAGCATTACAAGGGGTTTTTTTTCCAATTAGCCTCTTACTCAGTTGAAATGGTATTTAGCCACCAAAGAAGAAGTCATATGGTTATTTTTTAAAATGACATATTTTCTTTCACAAAATGAATGCTTTGATTTAACTCCCATTACGACATGGCCAAGAATTCTCACTTTATTTCCTATGAAAGATCACCTCATACTATCCACCTACACAATAAATGGCAATAGCTACTACTCTGTATTGTTCACATCTTTGAGAGAAATATATGTAGTGACTCCCAGCTCAAGTGCTCTAGCTCAGTTCCAGCTAGGACCTGTTGTAACTCACGGGTGCAGGCATTTGAGTAAGGTGGTTGTTTTTTGTGAGATGCAGCTGTGCAAGCATGAGGTGAGCAAGAGGCAACCTTTTTTGGTGGGTTTCAAGGAGGAGAGATAGACTGAAGAGAAACAAGTGCGTGGCCTGACTCAGAGATTCCTGAAGCCTCACCAAACCCACTAAGCCCTTCTCTTCCTTAACTCCCAGCCTCCCCCAGGATACCACTGACTACTCATTGCCTTTCACAGCTGGAGCAGAAAATTTCAGCTTTGGCAGCACTGCACATTTGGGGGTCTGCATATGAAGTGTGCCTGGGGCTGCTCTGGGACCTTCATGTATCTTAATGTTTATACTACTATAACACTTTAAGTATTGCCATCCGAGCGCTTACTACAAGATCAGCTACTACTGAGAGCTATTGATTATGAACCACTCTGCCCCAGCCATCTGGCTCTAATTGCTTTAATCACTTTCTGCACTCTCATCTTCCCTATTAGTTCTGGAACTCAGAATCACTTTGCCTGAGCTGTAACCATGGCAAGATTTCTACTTTGGCTGCATTTATTATTAATACCAATGTTAACATTACTCATAATAACATTATTATTAATATTAATATTTAAATGGGCATTAATCCAAGTACAAAATTTTGCTCCACAGATTTTGACAAAGGTTCTAGACCTTCAAACCTCCCAGTCACTTTCATTTTGCAACTTCTCTTCAACTTACAAACCATATGACTGTAGATTAACTAAAAAAAAAAAAAAAAAGGAACAAAAGGGCACAAACTACATACAATGAAGAAAAAGAGTGTAAACTCCCTTGGCACCTGAGCATACCATGCAAGGTAAGGATTGAGAATTGGGGACTGATCATTTCAGGTAGCAGAGACGCTGCCTGTGAGATTGAACACCCAAATCGTCAGACACAGGAAGAACTGGCCAGTGCTTCCTGCTCCCAGGAAAAGTTGTGACATTCCTGACTGCTCCTCTCTGATGGAAGCCCTGAGACAATTCTTAAAGTGTTCCAGGACTACTGAGTCTTGCTTAACCTCCATTTGATCTCAGGGGTCCCACAAACACTTTAGCATCCCATACTCCAAGATTTTCTCACCATACAACCATTGGATCCATTTGTTCCCAGCTCAGTGCATTAGATCACTAAATTAGGCACAAATTCTCCTTAGTTCACCATGTCAAGTGAGCTGTGGGACTCCGAGTTGCCTGGGGAGCACATTGCTGGTAATGATCCTCTAGCCATCACGCACAGCGGATCTGCTGGAAAGCAGATCCCAGATGAAGCAGTATCCGTTCATAGTTTTGTTCTTGGAATAACCAGTGGAAAGTGTTGCTCAGCCATATCTAAATGACATATGCTGGAGGCTCTACAGAAGACAAATTCTCCCCATTTCCCAATTAACTCTGAGGCACTGAATTAACAGATGTACAGACTTGAAGGCCAAAAATTTCATTTTCCACTAAATTCCCTGCTAGTTCATACCCAGAATGGGAAAAGCACTAAAAATAATAATTACAGTATAATTCAGAATTGCAGTCATAAAAGTATCTTCTTTTTTGACTCCTTCTTGGTGTCCTTTTTTTTTTCAATTTTGTGGTTTGGTATTATTAGCAGCAGAAATTCATAATGATCTTATGCAAACAGTCTTTTTTCAGAAGGGGAAAGCTTCAGTCTCAGGCATCACTAGGTGGAGGCATTGCATGGGTTTCAGGATCCCTACAGCCACTTCCTATGGTAGATGTTATTAAACCCTCACCAACTCTCACCCCGGGACACCCAATCTTTTCCCATCCTGTTATCTGCTCTCTTGGACGTGTTCCTTTGCTTAATAATAAGCCAATTCATCTCCTAATTTAGGTACCCAACTGAGTTTATGGCCTAAGCTTCCAAAAATGTCAAACATGCCAAAGTTAGCAGTTTTTTAAAAGTGACAGCAGACAGTGCTGGCACATCCTTGGCTCATTTCAATGCATATGTATACCAAGCCCTTCAGATCTAGGATGAGGAGACATATTTTTTATGAAAAACTTGGCTTTTCTTTTAAAAGTCAGCATGTGGTCTATTCTCTTCAGTCTCTGAGGAGAATCAGACCCTGTTTACTTTAAAAATACAGGAATCAGAGACAGATATCAAGCAGAACCAGATGTCACGACCCAGAAGAGATTGTACACAGATGGAAGGGGGACATATGGCACACAGTTTCTTTCCCACTGTGAGTGTCCCTGTCCAGACACCTCTTTAGCTTTTTCCCTTTTTGTTCCTGCAATATGTAGGGAAGCTAATTGCCAAACTTTTTTCTGTTTTGAAGGCACATATGAATCTTTTTTTTTTTGCAACTCCCAAATACTCTGCTTATTCATCGTTTCAGAAATGGATGAATTTGTAAAATCCTTTATGTGTCAGTAATGTCTTTTCACAGAATCACAGAATGTTCTGAGTTGGAAGGGATCCACAAGGATTATGAAGTCCAACTCTTAAGTGCAAGGTCTACATAGGGATTGAACCTGCAATCTTGACTTTATTAGCACCATACTAATCTGAGGGTCCTAAAGATGCACTTGCCCTGCCACTTCTTGCTCCATTTGAAATGATGTAGTTCTGTCACACCTTATCTATAAGGTACAGACCTGGCTGACACAGTCTGTGCTTCCCTAGGAGTGAGAGATAGGACAAGAGTAGATAGCTTAAATTTCTTTCCCCATCCAACTGTATCCATGGCAGAAAAGAAATAGTTGTGCATATTTCAAACAAACAAGTAGTATGGGTATTGGAAACCATGTGTTCAAAGAGAAAAAATATACCTTCTTAAGGACCTGATCCCTTTACATGTTTCAGGGGACAGTAGATAAACTGAGCAAGAAAGTGCAAACAATCAAATCAGCATTAGAGATTAGAGGAGGGATGAGGCAGCACTGAAGTGTATTACCCTAAAAAATGCAGGAAAAGGAAGCACTCCCCTGATATATATCACAAGTGAGATAAGGGAAAGCAAGAACATGGATTTTAATAATTGCCAACAGAAATAAAGCCCATCAGGGAAAGTGCCTAATGAAAAAGAAAGAAAAAATCTAATGAGACAGTGTTCAAAAGCCCCCTCCTGCTTCAGTCACTGCTGTGCTAAAAAATAGGGTAAGATCAAATGAGTGGCTGGCTGCAAAAATGAACCATAAAAACTTACATGTCTAAGTCACCTGATCTGGAGCAGCAATTCAAAACCAACATTTTTGGAACAGAAAGCTCACCTTAATGACTTGGTGAGCTTTTTACCTTTCTTCAGAGTGAAATAACAACTCCTGATAAACATTGTCATGGCCAAGCAGAGCTCTAACTCCATCTGTATTGCCACAGTGACGTGGGTGCTCTCTTAGAAGTCACACAAGCTATACATTTTAACTGTGCCTCCTGATGCCCAGCAGACACCAGACTCCTTTTTTTTTCCCTATTAAACTGTTTTTATGTCTCTTAGCTTTAACCCTTCCAATCCATTGCTGGAAGAGTGGTCAAGCAGCTGCATGGAGCTTTGTTTCTAGGTGGGGTTACACCATGATAGATGTGTACAATAGAACATGAAACAGGCTGTATCTTAACACTAGTTACCATAGAGCTAAAAATGTAGGATATAGGAGGAAAATCATGAAAGGAGAAAGGTCTCCCAGAAAACACCAGTCTCACAGAATGGACGGAAAGAGGCAGTGGAATTAGAAAATTTGAGACAATGTATTAATGTATTAATCACAAGGCAAGGAAGGGACAGGGCAATATGGCAGAAGAAATGTGTAGTTATGGTTGAAAAATAAAAAAAATAGTGCAGAGAATGCTTTCAGTGTATCTTATACCACATACTGTTCAGACTGTGTTCACTGTCAGCACAAACAACTGTCTTGGGTTTGGCCAAGGACAGGGTTCATTTTTTGCAATAGCGGTGAGGGTGTGTGGCTGAGAGGAATTAGCCAGGTCCCTAATATTCAATACCATCTCACATCATTGTCCATTGCTAGGGCAGGGGAAAGGGACTCTTTCTGGCTTCTGAGGTGAAGGGCTTTCCTTCTGGTGGGGAGAAAACATGGTGGGGAAGAGCCAGTCAGTATTGTCTCAGGCTTTATATGTAAATCATTTCTTTATCTTATAAATTTTGTTATTAATATTGTTACTGTTACTGTTTATTTTCTTGTCTCATTGCTGTTACTAGTAAATTGTTCTTGTCTCAGCCTATGATCTTTGCCTTTTGTGCTTCCAGTTGAGGGGTAGGGGGAACAAGTAACAGCGTGGTTTTAGTGGGACTACTAAATTGGAGAATACTATTCCTAAACCATGGCTACAAACTGGAATATATCTGCTACATTGTGGTGAACAAATACTCTTCCATGGACTGTACTGCATTTCTTTTCCTTCTGAAGGTAACAAGTTTTCTGAAGTAAACCTCTTGCCAGCTAACCAGTTGTGGAGTTGTTGAGATTTGGAGTTTTCTCTTTTTAATAAAGAGCAATCAGTACCTCTGTCTCTCTGGGATTTCTTTTATTCTGTCACAAAATATTAGTGTGTTTTCCTATGTGACTTGCTAAAAACAATTTCCAATGAGAGAAAGCAGAGACAAAATTTAGCTTCCAAATAAACTCAGAGATAAAAGGATAAGCCATTTCACGTCATGCTACACTGAAGTAGTTAGCCAACAATTAACCATGATAACTACATCCTTTCTCCCACACTCACCTTCACACAAGAACACTAAATATCTACATAATTATACTAAATGTGATTGTTTGAAAGAAACTATCAAGTAAATAAATTCTGACTCATCTCTCTTCACTTAAGAGCCTTTAAGAGTCTTCTTTTGTGGGAAAATGGGAAAATGCTTCTCTTGAGTATTGTAGCAAAACTCTGAAAAAAACTATGAAAAAAGCAGTCAGAAATCATAACAGCACATGCGTAGAAGAAACAAAAAATACCAGCACAACTCCATGTAAATCAATGTACTTTTCTGTAGTACTGCAAATTGTACTTCAAGGCATATGAAATTAGAAAGTTGAAAAAAATCTAGCACAGTTTCAACACCTTTTCTTTATTATTTTTCTCCTTCTACATGAAAAATAAGAGGGTTCTGGTTTTAAACATAAATGAAAAAATCTTCAAAGGAAAATGTAATTTTTAATATTTTCCTGAGCAAGTCTAAGTCTAAACACAATGTAAAAATTTGACAATAATGATTACCTAAACCCTCCAAGTTCCTAAATTTATTTTTTAAATCAGAAAACTGATTCAGTATCTACTAGAACAATAGTACCTCATCTGATTCATCTATCCAGATCTCAGCATTCACAGTGACGTCTCAGAACAAGTCTCTAAAGGCTCTGGAAAGTTGTGAACCCCACATCAAGGAGAATGAGAAACTGCTCCCAAGGAGTATTTGCGAGACATTGTCAAAGAAAAAGGTACCATGAAATGCTACTGCAAATCTTTCACGTTAAGTATGTATTTCCATTCCTGGATCTTGCTTTCTCTCCCATCAATACAGCTCAATGAAGAATATATTCTACCATATACATACTTTTGAGAACCAACTGATAGAAATTCAGTGACAGATGCTATTCTGGCAATAAACATGGTGTAAGAACCCACTTAACTTCAGAAAAGAACAAATAAAGCAAACAGAACTTGCATGTACATTCAGATGATGCTCTTCAAGGCTGCAGTATGAAAACTCCTGCTGGTTCAGACTCCCTTGAAAAGGAAGCAGCATGCCATTTTCTCATGGTGATGCACACAGAACAATGGATTGGGGTCCAGAAGTATCAAGCTACTTCCAAGCAGTTTGATAAAGCCACATGCCTAACTTTTTCTTTCACAAGTAGACAAGATACCATTTCTTGTCATTACCAGCTGGTTGTGTTTCAGAATGGCCATTTCTCTCCAGGAGACCTAGCCCAAGCCCAGTCCTTTGATAGCTTCTCAGTGAATTTCTGTGCATGTAGTTAAGGCTCAGAATGAGAACTTGTGGTTTTCAGAGTAGCAACACACTCTAGAACTTTCAGTTCTCAAGAAATCAGAAATATTTTCAGTTTCCTGACAATTACAAGAGACTAGGTTTAAAAAAAAAAAACAACAAAACAACAAAAACAAAACCAAAGACCAGATATCACAGGAATAATTTAATAAATGTTTAAAAAGCCATTTGCTGAATGACACTTGGTACCAGCTGTTCAGGTGAAACACATTTAGTTTTGTGAGTTTTAAATATACCTCCTATGTCATGTATTTCCCCAACTTTTCAAAGAAACAAGGATAAGGCCTTTTGCTCAGAAAGGGACCTCAAAGCTTGCACAGTGCAGATTCTTGCAGCAATGAGGAAGTCAGACAATCATGGAGAAGAAACAAGAAGTGGAACTGAATGGCTAGGAAAATGCTGATGATAGAAACAGATTTTTATATATCAACTACAGTTTCAATTTTTTAAAATGGTCTTCACAGCTCCTTCTTCATACAGCATTTATGTGGACCAGGACTCTTTAACAGTGCAACACCACCACCATAACGTTTACTTCTCATATCTGTTAAAGGTTAACACAACAAATTGTGTCGCTATCAAAAATCAAGAACTGAAATAAAGTTGCACAGAGGTTTTATTTTAGGCTGTAATTTAGGGAAGGGCTGAGTAGTTTTTACATCTCAAAGAAAACATTTACTTTGTGATATGAAAAATTTGTGCAAGAAACATCACAATTCAGAATTACCTTCTCACTATTATTTTAGTAAGTGCTTGTTAACTTCCCTTTGCTGCAGAGTTGTTCAAAGTTAAGGGCAATAAACACACTTCAGAGTAAGATACTTTTTTCCTGAATGGCATTTGATAGCGCACATTTTTCCAGAATCTTGTATTTGCTGAACATGATTGTTCTGAAAAGTCCCCTTTCCATTGGATAGCTCCATGTTTTTGCTTAATGTATCTGATTGATTCTGGCATGCTTGTGTAGTCCTGTATTTCATCCATTTCTATAAGAATTACTTGAATCCCATCACAGATGAGAGCATTATACATAGCGAGCTGTTGTTCAAAAGTGTTTTCTTGCAGGCAGCAACTACATGTTTCTGATCCCAAAATAATCATCAGTCTTCTGCTTTGCTTAAGAGTTTCATCAGCAACACTGACCACGGCTGTAAGTAATAAAGGAACAATCAGAGTTTGCACAGAAACTTTGCAACTGATGTAAAGTACTTCTTATTTTTAAAATTGCGCATACATGAAGCTCGTATGAATGTTTAAGATCTTCACAATGTCATTCATGATTCATGATACACTGCATGACATAACGGATGAAAAAATAGTTTTCTTTAGCTCCCAGGAGGAGATATTATTCCAAAAACCTCAACAATATTATTAATGCTGTTGAATCCTCATTTGTTCATCAATTAAAAAAAAAAGTGTAGACCTTCGTAATATTGGAACAAAATTTTCGGTTAAAAAAAAAGAATTGTCCATTGGACAAATTATCCATTATAAATAAACAAATACAGCTTTCTTTAAAAAAATGCAGTTTTTAATTGTATAGATAAACTTCAAAACTGAGAACAATGTCTCAAAAGATAACTTATTACCTCTACTAATTAAAGCATACCTTCTCCAGGTAAATCATCCCTTCCAAATATGAAGAGATTATATCCACATTGTTTTTCTAGAACATCTGGGAGTATTCTATGGACAAAGGTTTCCAGACAATAGAAACTTCTGCCTTCACTGCTTTTTGCATACAGGACATATGCGTCATAGATTTTCCCATCTAAAACAAAAACAAACATTTCTATTAAAAAACTAAAACTCAGAAAAATACCTTTATTGCAAAGTTCCATTTTGGTCTGTTTAAAAATAAGAACAGGGGCTGATTTCATTCATCTGAAATAACTTCGAGTAACTAAAAAGCTCTACAAATCAAAAGAAAAATGATCAGCCACAGAATCTGACTCCCTCTCCCATCATAGTCAGGGAGGAGTCAGCAAGTCAGCTGGATACAGGTCGTGGGGCCTGCAGGAAGGATCTCCCAACCCCAGACATGCCATGACATTAAGAAATGCCCTGCTACATGACTTTCTTCATCACCTCCCCTGAAACAAACTCAACAGCAGTTATCTTCACTTCTAACTAACCTAAGAGAGGGAGGGAAAATGGCAATTCTTTCTTGTAATAATTCTCTGGAGTAAAGGCACACAGAAGAAAAGGCAAGAAGGAAGCTGAGGTTTTAAGATTTAAAACTGCATAGTAAGCAGGACTGAAGTAACCAATTCAAAATCAGATTTAACTCAAAAAGTTACAAACACAGCTTCCTTGATTTTTTTTTTCAATTAGAACTCCATTAAAGTGCTCTGGAAGAACTGAGCTTCTGGCCAAAAGTTGAAATTACTTTTCTTTGAAAACATTTAGGACAGCCACGAGTAAACATTAACTACCTCATGGTATGTAATGCATTCACTTTCAAGCTATGGGGAACTTTAGACAGTCCAATTCTGAGCACTGATACAAAAATATCTAAGATGTTGTCCTTATTTCAAATTTTTCATGCATATCTTCATGCATTTGTCTACAGTATAGCAAACAAAAACATGTAAGAAGAATCACAGAACACAGAACTAGTAGCAAATTTTCTCTTTGGCATCATAATTTACCAAATTCAAAAGAAAATGTGGGTAAAAAAAAGAAATTGCAAAACAAAATAAAACAAAAAAATAATCTCTAAAAAATTAGTTTGATTTTCAAAATAAATATTTAATGCATGTCTTTAAAAGCTAGTTTACAGGATGTAGCTCTGCTGACACCTATTGTTCATCATCAGAGTGACCATAGAGCTATAGGTAAAGAAATCACAGAAAAGCAAAAACAACATGCTAATTTTGGAATAACCTGTAATTTTTTTTGGCCTGTCTCACCATGACTGTCTTTAATATTACAGCTTTTATTACCTTAAGCATGATTATATATTTTACCCATATGACTGAAAAAATTCTCTCCCAAAATGTTTTTGTGTGCATCTGAAAATGCCTCATGGAACTTCCACACACATTCTACTAAATAATCCCATTATTTCTCAGAAGTGATAGCAAGAGAAAAAAATTAATAGGCTAATTACATTTCCATACCTGGTCACATTCACATACCTTCTTGACTTGAAATGGCACAGACAGAATTGCGATACCAAAGAACCAAATCAATCTTGAAAATCTTGTAGATTATTAAAATAACAAATGTTAAAATTAACAAGGAGACAAGACCTCCAGTCAGCCACCTTTGTAGATCAGGAACTGCACAAAAATATAAGAAGATTGCTTTTTCAATGCTGAATTTGTTCAAATCTGATCTTCCACACAAATGCAATACAAATTTGAATATTATATTTTTCTTTTCTAGTTACCTGTTTTTTAAAATAATGAGAAATACTCTACTACAGTGATTCCTTCCCTACACACAGGCAAATGTATGCACACGGCAAACTGCAATGCACCCTGTCTTCTACCAAAATGATATACAAGAATTTGGTATCAAAACACCTTCTGGGGGAGTGAAGATAAACACAGGCCTCAAAAATAACAAGTATTTCTTACCTCTGTGTTTTAATATAATATATGATGCAACCTGCCCAAAGGCATTTGAAGCTTGACAGACAAATGGCTGTTCATAATCTTCATTACTCACTTCTGAAATTATTAGCTTCACAGAATGCATAGGGCGTCCATCATAAGAAGTTTCTCCCCTATCCAAAAGGTGACAAACAGAACCTTAAAACTGCAGCCCATTCTGGAATGGCTTCATCTCTCTCATCTGCAGCACAACAATGGTTATTTCCTTCTGCAAATGTCAACCACAGTTCACAACAGATGAGCAATTGCATTATGTGAAAGAAACCTAAACAGTCAGACTTGTCCTCGTACTGACATTTAGCACATGCACTAGAAACCATCAAGACACCAAGGCATTATCTTATCTGGAGATGTGTTTCCCCGAAGGAAAAAAAGGTTGCTATAACTTGAAGTACAAAAATATACCTTACAAACCTAAGCAAACCCTTGTTACAAGCTTCCCAATGACTGTAAGAGTAGATGGACAGAGAGATTCCACAATGGGTTATGACACAGAAATAGACCCTGGAACAAGGCATCTAGTGGTCAGCAGCTCTGGGACAGGGAGGACATCAAAGGTGGTGACATGCAGCAGACACCACCAATTCACAGTGTGATTCCAGCTACAGGGAATGGAGTCTGAACTGTGCTTCATCCCATGGATCAGAACAGACTTGTAACAGCTGATTGTGTCACACTGCACATTAAGAGACACAGATTATCCCCTATACATTGTACAAGGGCACAAAAAAGCTCATACAGCACACTCAGTTGTTGTGTACCATGACATGTGACTGATGTGTGAACTAAACTACATTTTAACCACCAGCAAAATGTGGGACACTGCTACCTTGTTAATAGCAGACCTCAAATGCAAAATTAACTAATTAGTCTACTTAGTCAAGCACCATTCTTTCCTGAAAATATAGTCTAGTTACCATTTAATGCAAAATAAAAGCTTGAAACATATCATAAAGGGCATATAGAGGACCAAATGAATCACTTTCTAAGCAAAAAGTTACAGTAATTTGAACACTGTAACAGGGAATGAATGAATCAACATCACCAATGCAGATGACTAATGGTTGCAAAGATGATCATTTAAGTGCTACAAAGTACAAAAAGTGACATTGCTCTTACAATATCAACTCAATGACCATGTGCCTCTGCATTATGACCCAATTTTTTATGGCATTAAATTTTTTATGACAGTATATTACTTTGTCCCCTTGCAACCTTTCATAGAAGCAGATGTGAAGGGAAGGGAGAGCACAATAGACAGTCTGAAGTTCATACACCTGTACATGCCTGATCCAACCAAAAGAGGTCTCTGCCGGCCATAACCTGCATTACTGTATTACAATTAAGAGACTGTAACAAAACAGTTTAGATTGGAAGTTTAGATTTTTTTTTACAATGACCAAGAAAAATGCAACTTCATGTGAAGTCCATGTGCCTACTATGTTTCAAGTATTTATTTCAAAGCACAAAGTGAAGTGGGGAGGGCAAGCATTAGAGTTTTGGGGGTTTTTTTAATTGCTATTTAAAGCAAGGGGAAAATGTTGCTTAGTATTTTAATGTCAAAGGTACAGAGTTCCACTTTGGTTGCCAACACAAAATTCTCTAATCTGAAAATATACTTACTCATAGGGACTTGCAGAAATTCTGCTCATATAAAATACATCAATATACACACCGTTGCCTGTCCAAAACACCTCATACCCATCAGCACCTGTTGTATTGCAATCCACTGTAACCCGTGAGCCTATAAAATTGTGTTACAAAGTAAAGAGTTAATTTCCATAACCTATAAAAGTCTATACAATTCTGTTCACAGATTCCCACACAGACCAGCTAAGGATGGTACCAAACCCTTTCAGAAAAGTTACTCTAACAGGGGGTCTATATACTCAGTGATCTGCAGATCCAGAAAGAAAAGGGTAGGATGGAAAAGGCTGAATCCAGGAAGAAGATGCCTCCCTCTGAGGCATCACTTTGCCTGCAGATTTGAGATGGATCTGTTCTTAGAATTTCTTCCAGAGTGATGGAAAGCAACAGATGTAATAGACAATCATTTGGGTTCCCTACAATTTTCTTTGCATCTAAGAAATTTCCCTGGGACTTTGTAAGCAACATGCATAATTTCTTTCCCCTCACCACTCAACACTCACCCTTTGGAAGATTAAAAAAGATAAATTGAGCTGGCCACTGAACTAGGGTTTTTTTCCAAAAACAAAACCAAGAAAACACAGAATAGGGCACTTCTTGAATATAAATTTTCACTAGGATACAAATTCATATTTCCTCATGGAGAAAACTACTTACCAAGTTCCACTTCAATGGAGTTGTTTCTTGGGTAAGATATTTCTGGAGGCTTTTTTGGTGGGCTCACTAACCAAAACAAAGAAAGTGCTTTTTAGAAAACCATTAGGGCAGTTGCTGTCTGTTCTATGATCTATAACCCAAGTACAACATAAAAACACCCCCTTGTACAACAGACAAGGCTGTCAGCAATTTTATAGCAAACATCACTCAATACTGAAAGTATCACATCTCAGATAGTCATTACTTCTGACTTGAAGCTAAGCTATTCTTCACTCCATCTCTTCCAAAATATAATGACACAAATCTCCACACACTCATGGTGGACTGGCTGTTTCATGACATAAAAATTCTGTAATATTGCATGCACAGGTGCTGAGAAGGGTATGGGTAAATATCTGAAGTAAATACCCCTCTACAGTCTAGATAGCCTGTCACCCAGCACCACACAGATACAAACTGGAGCCAAGTACTTTTAAAGTACTACTTTAGACTTCTACTTTTCTAAAGGTGAATTTCAATTTCTGTGCTCTAGCCAAAGGCCTTAAAGTTTTTCCCACAGCACTACCTATGCGGAAGTACAATATTATTGATCCCTTTTAGATGTTTACAATTAAGACCACATATATGACACTCTCCAAGTGTACAAATTAGTAAATATAAATCATAAAGCATCTCATTTGAGATACCTAGCAAAGTACATAGGATTGCCTCAAATATGTCCTTCCTTTCCCCTTCTGAAAATTGGGTCTGCCCTATTATTTGGACCTCAAACCACCCATTTAAGTGTAAACTTGCTCAGTTGGAGTCTTAAAAAACTACTTTAAAAACTACTGTAAAAACACTCAGTTATGGCAAGGAAGTGACACGATTTTGCTTCTACTGAGTAGTAGAAGCCAAAATTCCACTGAGAGAGAAGTTCTAGGGACAGCTTTTAAAACCAGAATGATCATTTCATTTGATCCAACCTTATGTTCCTCAGATTTTGTTTATCCTTATCAAATAGACATATAAATATGATACATACTCCCATCATATATTCATACACACTCTTACATGCTCACATATGTATGCATATATATGCCATAGACAAAACAGGCAAGTACAAAAAAACCAAATAAATAGCAATACATTAGTAAACTTTTAAATGTCTTTCAGCAGCTGGAATGTAAAAACAGTATTGGTATTGCATACCTTGGTATAGCACAGTCTTTTCAGTGATCCATCATCAATCTCATAATACTGTGCTAGCAAAAGATTCCATGTTTTACACCTATACCATCTTTTATAATTTTTTGTTGTGTTGGTGGCTCCCCAACATAAATCAGGGTCTGCTGAGCCACACACACAATATCAGAGATGAGCAGTTCTTGGGCTGAGCAACTTAAAATGAAAAGCAGAAGAGACAAAGGTTTGAAGGAAACAGATACTACACACAGAATGAAGACACTATTATTATTTGGGCAGGTTTAGTTCATTGCACTTGCATTAAGAGGATAATGTAAAAGACAAAGAAGTAAGATGAGCAGGACTTTGAACAAAGGAATGAATCTTCAACATGGTGGCAACAACACACAAAACATAAACGCCCTCAGCCAGCATTTATTTCCCTCATATTTAGGTGAAAACCTGTAGACCTAAGCATGCCTATGTGCAGATCAAGTCTTTCCACTTTAGAAATTTGTGACAAAAATTTTGAGTCATTATGAACACAAACACGGTCAAATTACTTACTTACCTTCTACAATCAGACTGACATCTCGTGAAATGTTATATTGTTTTCCATTGTAGGTATATGTTGTTTCACACGTATAGTTTCCCTGATCATGTACAGTAACATTGAAAATTATAAGATCACTGTTTGAGAAGGCAAACCTCTTCCCTTCCAGCAGCTGGCAGTTCTAAAAATGTGTAGAGAACTCAGTTAATTCATATCACTGTATATTTACATGGTTTGTCTCACTCTAGTACAATCTGAAGCTTCAATGGACCACAGCATTAGGATGGATGCCTTACAGAGGCTGAGAAAGAGCAAGGGCTGTGGAATAAAAAGCACTTGCTTCATTTTAGCTGAGTTTTTAATTCAAAGATACCCCAGTTCATTTCCTTTGGAAAGAAACTTTCAGTATTAGAGAACTAAGAAAGTAGAATGCAAGAGTCAGGATTTTAAAAGTATTCATCCCTAAAGAATCACTCAATAATTACACTTTCTTTTTTTTTTTTAAGGAACCTAAATATGATATAGACTGCATGAGCCTCAGACAGAAATTCTGCAGAAGGTACCACACTCTTGTAACAGAAGAAGCCTTTAAATTAGTGGAGACATGAAATAGAACTACTTAATAGAACAATACTGAGCACATAAGGGATATCTCATACTAAATCTGTTCCCTTGCAAAAGAAAGTCGTGAATGTGTTTCTCTGGCAGGTAAACCGATGCCACCTGGTGGATACGCGAGTCCACGGCACTCCTACGTCTAACCTGAATTTCTATCCCGTTAATCAAAAAACCTAATACACCTTTACAAAATTAAAGAGTCTTAATACTCTTCCAGATTTTGCTGTTTGGAGTTTTTTTAATAATTTTTCTCCCATTTACAATAAATCTTTAGTTTTTCTGCTCCAATTCGCAAAAGTCAGTGATTTTTATTTCAAGTAATGGACACCTCTAAGACAGTATGAATCATGACATTCTCACCTTATACCAATGAACAGGCTGAATATTCTTCTCATTCCTGAAATAATCCAAGTGTGGACACACAACCCTTGCGGATGGTGATGTGAATATCACCTCCTCTACAGCAAACTTGTCATTTAAGCATAAACCATCAATCCTCTCAAAAACTGTTATTTTTGTACGCATCTTCTTGCAACTTGACAAATTTCTACAATTAAGAGAACATAATTAAATTAATCTAATTGGCACATTTTGCAATTCAAAAATATATGGCATTCTTTTTGGAGAAGAAAGAGAAGACAAGAAGTTCACAGTTTCTTTAATAGATTTACTTTTGCCTACAAGGAAAAAGAACCCAAAACTAGACAATTTCCGCAACATAAAGTTAGTTTTTGTGACTGCACTTTCTCTTCTTCATTAGTATTTCTCTTATCCTCAAAATTTTACTTGCTTTCTAAAAGTTACTGACTTTGCAACTCATTGCTATAAAAAGTAATTTTTTTTTAACTTTCACCTTATGACACATTCATAATCTCCAGAATCTTCTAATATTGCAGGAAGAAACCAAATTAAACTCTTGTGCTGGTGAACTCTAGACAGTTTGTCTCTAGGCACAGCTGCCTGGTTACCAACTTTATACCATGTTAAGTTGTAGTCTCCACTTTTCAAGTTCTTTTCCAGAGAACAGTTAATAGCAAGGGGCTGCCCATCAGGCACAAGACTTTGCCTCAACATCACATCATAGGCTTCATATCTCTCTAAAGAAAAGAGATAAACATTAATGAAAAACTCAAACACTCTCCAAGAACATATTGAAATAATTTCCTGATTACATTTATAAAGTTCACTGAAGTTTTCACCTCCATTCTCAAGTCAACTACTAAAAATACAATTTTAATCCCTTACCTTTACAGCTTAGAGTACAATCCAGTGGTACACAGATAGAGTTATGCCACTGAAATGAAATGCTGCTTTTTGAATGCAATATTTACACTCAGTAGAATGTCTTTGTTTGCAGCAGACCTGTTATTTGCATGTTTGGATGCAAACTACTAAAGTCCTTGTGTTTTCCCAGTCTGTTTCACGTTGTGCATGTACAGAAACACACACATGCACACAAAGTTCACTTTTAACGTCTTTGTTTTTAACTTCACTTAACTGTAATCAAAGTAATCCTTCAAAACAGACTGCTTTTGACACCCAAATGTTCTAAGAGGACATTGAAGTCAAAGATTCTGTTGCACAAATAATAAGTTTACTTATGGAAATTTCAACTCACCCCTCATTTTATGAACATTTAGATAGGAAATATTGCAATCACCAATGAGATAATTTTCTTTTCTTTTGACACAAGCAGAAAAAGAGCAACACCATGAGTTTGACTTGGGCCAACTCTGGAAACCACGGTCACATTCCTGAGTCAGTGTTATATTTACCTAAACTTCCTTGCTTAGAATGTAAGAACTGCCACAGAGGCACACAGGTGTCCGTTTAGCCCAAAATCCTGGCACTGATAACCAGTGCCAAATGTGCAAAAGAGAGGAGGACACAACACATACAGTAAATACTTTGCTTTCCTCTTATATTCTGCATGAAAAACCATTCACTGGCTTTTATAATTTCTCTGGGTATCATGCATTTCTTGTTACGAGAAATGGTAAACTTTCTCACATCTGCCCGAGTCTGCCGTATTTACAGTTTTACAGATCTTCATCCCATCTTGCCTCAGTAATTTCTTTTCTATACCTCAGAATCCTCCTTCTCATATGGAAGCCATCCCACATCAAGTGACACAGTCACTCATCTCTATCTCTTCTGATATAGTCTTTCTGAGATGGAATTACTAAAACTGCAAAGTTGAACAGGTACACATTCATCCTGGGTTGCAGAGTAGCATAATGAAGTTTTCTGCTCTGCTGCTTTCCAAAAATTCTGGTTTTATGCTCAACACTGATGACAGAGTTAATTATTTCAGAGAGCATCCAGAGATATCGAAGCAGCATTTTCCCAGGCAGTTCTCAATTAGCTTAATGCTCACATCACACACACGCTGTACATGTTTCTGCTATATGTGTATGAACCTTCCATGCCCCTTCATATCCACTTGATTTTACTTATTGACATTCTATCAAAAAACTATTTGATATGCAGACACCTTCTTCATAGTGAGCATCAGTTTTAACCATCAAAGGATAATTTTGTCACCCACAGTTTGCAACAACTCACTATAAATCTTTTTCAAATTACTTACCCAAACATTGAATTAGTCAGGTATCTTGTGTTGAATGCCCTACAATAACTGTGATTGTTAGGAAATGCTGTGGTCACAAGACCTGATAACACTTTTCTGCCACTAAATGCTAATATTTTGAAACAGTGTAATAGGCCCCAGCATGCTAGAGACCATTTTGCTGGAAAGCAGATCTTTAGAGAACACTGGGGTCTTGGTGGACCACAAACTGACCATGAGCCACCAATGATCCCTCATGGTAAAAAAGGCTAACAGTGTTCTGCGTAACATTAGGACCTGCCAGATTTGAATTTAGTGGGGAGAGTCCAGCCCATAGCTGCAAAAATGATTAAGGGAGTGGAGCATCTCTCACCTGAGGAGAGAATGAAAGCACAGAGACTGTTCAGCCTAGAGAAGAGAAGGCTTGATGAGAGTGTGAGTGGGTCTTATCAATTTGTGCAAATATCTGATGGGAGGGAACAAAGAAGAGAGAGACAGACTTTGCCAGCATTGCCCGCTGACAGGACATGAGGCAATGAGTACAAATTGAAACATAAAACACTCCATCCGAAAACAAGAAAAGACTTTTAGATTGTAAGGGTCATCAAACACCGGAACAAGTTGCCCAAAGAGGTCATGGAGTCTCCATGAGTTTTTCAAAATCAAACTAGAAATGGTACTGGGCAACCTGCTCTAGCTGACCCTGGAGCACGTCAGTGAGGTTAAACGACATGATTTCAAGAGTTCCTTTCCAATCTAAATGATTCTGTGATAAGACACTACATAAAATAATGTATATTTTATGTTTTATAGGTTCCTGCTCTTAGGAGTATTTAAAAGAGCTCACTGGCATGCACTTAAATTTTACTTTTGCAGCTATTTTCTCAGAAAGTTAGTATTACTTGTGTGAAAAAAGTTTCAGAACACAAGTTTCCATAGTCAATAAACTTACTTGTAATAATTAAAAACAGAAAAGCTGTTGCAATATTACATGAAAACAGTGTTTTTGTTGTCATGTTTCCCTGCAGAAATGGAAAGAAAACTTTCAATTAGTGTCTTCCAATATGAACCTGCACAACTTAAAGTCAACGTTTGCATTACACAATTAATACAGGAATTACACAGTTAATTAAGGTCACATGAAATACAGGAATTGTCTTTGACTTGTTTAGAGCCTGTTACCTGCTTGTTTTACCTGAAATCTCCTAGTTATTATAACAGAATTAAAAAAGTGTTGTCCCTTAGATGGAATCTGATTTCATTTTTCTGACTATTTTTGTCACCTACTTCTGTACTGTCTCCAGTTATGCTGCAGCCTGTCTGAGATGGGGACGAGAGGACAGAACTTGCATATAGTTTCAAAATATAGGTGTACTATGGATTTATAAACTAAAGCAATTATTGGTTTTTTTCAGGATTTTTTTCCTAATAGTTTCTAACCACCTCTTTGTTCTTTGAGTACTAGGGAGCACTGACCTATATTTTCATGGGCTTATGTAGTAAAAATCTAAGATCTTGTCACTGAGTGCTAAGAATCAGGTAAACCCAGTCAGCTGCTGAGCATGGGATGCTAGGACTTTAACCATATGTTTTCATTTTAAATTTTCTTTACATTTCTCTTCAATGAATTTCTTACGTTAACTCAGTCGTTCACTATCATGAGATTTTTCTGCCACTCTTTGCAATTTACACCCCCTTTTCTAGCCTAGATATCTTTGTATTGGTGGCAAACTCTGCCACTGCAACGGTTTCCCTCTCTCTGAATCATTAAAAATACATGCTAAGTAGAAGAGTCGTTTGGGACTCCAGTAGTGATCTTCCTTCACCTGAAAATCTAAGCATTTATGTTTTACCCGCTTATTAATACATTTGAGAAAGATTATCAGGACTCTTTAGTAGTCTTCCGATCCACAATGTGTTTTGAGAAGGACTATTAGATACATGCCTCTGACAAGCTGTTCCTTAACTTGACCTGTCATTCTGCTTTTTTTCTATTAAGCCTATCAAAATGTTTTACAGCACTGTGAGAGGATAAATGCAACTATTCAAACAGAGGGAGGAGCAGAACCCTGTCCTGTTGTGAAGAATCTTTAGGTGATCACCATTTTCTACAACAGTAAAAGATAACACTTCCAGCTGCTACGTCTTACTTCACCAAACTGACTCAGAAGCGTGCCATATATTGAGTCATCCACACTACTTTCTGCAGTGCCTGCTTGCTTTCTTCCTTCTTCCCCTTTCTCTTTCCTCCTCCCTCATTGCAAATTTTCACTTACATTACCAGGCAGGTCCTTTCTTGCCTAGCTGTGAGAAGGAATGAGTTCCCACAAGAATCCTGAGCAGTGAGATACACAAAACATTAAAATCACTGGAGGCAGGTTATGTGTGCTTGTATAAAAGCTACAACTCCCTCCAGTAGTTGTGATGGACAGTAACTCTTAAAAGATCTATAGTTTTTATTTTAAAAAATATGAAAATATTATAAAGAAAATAAAGATAAAATAAGACTGAATAGACTTGACTTATGACCAGGTATTTTTTATAGCTTCTCTGAATCACCGTTTTTTCATAACCTCTATTCCACTACAACATTACCTTACTCTAGTGTTCTGTTTCACGTGACTCTAAAGCAGCTTTCTGCCCCAGCACTAGATTCAGCAGATGCAGCCGCAGTATTTTGCCACATCCAGAAAGTCTTCCAGAATCCTGCTTCTCTATAATTTCAATGCTTTTTCTAACTGTTTAAATTTATAACTTGCCCTTTTGTCAACATGGAAGGCATGCAAATATATATACTCTTGTTTAAAACCATACACATGGACTGTTTTGAGGAGACTCCTTCTTGTCTCTGACTTTTCACAGTGAAAAACTTCCATTTCTCTGAAAAGTAGAACAATAAACTTAGGCTCTCCTCTGTGCAGGCATTCACATAATTAATGATGAAAATAACAAACATGTGACTGCAGAGCTAAGTGCAAATATTTTTCCTACCACATTCTGCCATGATAACATCTTGAGCTTGCAATCAACTCGTGGAGTTTTCCCACTCAGGATAGAATTCAACTAGAGTTATCTGACCAAATTTTCTGGAGGGGAAAAAATTACAGGTATCTGAGGCCATGTCCATTAAGTTTCACCCTGAAAGGAAATTATTTTTATCAATTTAAGTTTGGGGGGTTTTAAAAAAAAACAAAAACAAAAACAAACAAACAAACAAAAAAAGAAACCCTGAACCAACCAACCAGCCAAGTCTGAAAGAGGTCTTTAATGATACATGTACCTGATTTATAATTACAACATCCACAAGAGCACATAATAAGGTATAATTCTCTTTAAAATATGTCATTAAATAGGTATAACCACCTTTTCCTCAGTTCTCTAGGCCTCTCAAACTTGAGCTATTCAATTAATAAAAGTCTCCTTGGAACTTCAAAGCATCACAGGTTTCACTGTTTTTGGCAAACATGTGGTAGTTTTTCTTTGAGTATCTTATTCCAAAGCACAGACATATTAAAACATGCAACAGTCCTGTCCTCAGAATTGAGAGAACAGCAAGTCAGAGTAGCAGACTTTCTGTTACATAAGCCCATGAACATTTTAAACTATTTTAAAATATATATATTCATATTACCTTGAATGCTTCTATTAACTGCAAGGTATGCCATGCTTCTTCTAGAGAGATTAATCAAATGTCTCACTTCCGATCTGAAAAAAACGATTACAACAAACGTGTTGGACATACCTACCTGGTCCGGAAAAGCTGGGTCAGCCGCCCCGTGTGGGATGTAGTTACAGCACTGCGACTAACACGGGAGCCTTTTTTCTGTGAAACGCTGGCATCCCTCAGCAGGTATGGCAGGAAATAATTTTTCAATACCCTTCATTTAAATTCTGGAGTATTGCTGGAAACATTGACTGTGAAGGGGCTGCGGGGCGGGGCGGGGCGGGGCGGGAGCCGCCCGTCCCGGCAGGATGCGGGGTTCGCAGGACACCGCCACAGTCGGGAGCCGAGATTCAGCTGCGAAGAACAGGCGCTCTCACGCTTTCTGCCAGGAACCGAGCCACGAAAGCGCTGACCTTTTACAAGTTTCACTCCCACTCCTAAACTGTCCCCAGCCCTCAGTTTCCCCAGGAGGCATCACCTCGGTCTGAGCCACCTCCCAGCCCCAAAAGCGGAGCGTAGAATCGAAGAACCATCTGCGGAGCTCTACGGATCTCCTCCTCGGATTATCCCAGGCTTGACGCCGTCCGCCCTGTTAAGACGACTGACGGAGACAAGCGGTCCCGGTTACACCTAACCGGTGGCGCCGCCCTCGACGTGCATAGCCACAGCGGCCGCCCCCATCCTCGCCGGCTGCGAAACTCCGAGTGCAGGCAGGCTCGCCGCGGACGGATCAGTGCCCAGGTAAATTCTCGGTGCTGCCTACCGTGCGGGGGCGGGGCGAACCCCGCTACCGTCTCCTAGAAATGCCGGGCAGCTCCTCCCAGCGGCGCCTCACACTCCCCGGCTGCCTCTTGCAAACCTGGGTGTCCCCGCGACGGGGACATGGCCCCGCGACAGGGCAGGGCAGGGCCACCTCCCATTCTCTCCCCGCCCCGGCCCAGGTAAGCGGTGCCTGTTAAACCCAGCCAGCAAAAAATACGACGTTTGAACAACAGTCACTGGTGAAGACGCTGGCCTCAACCATCCCCCCCAGCCCTTCGCTACCGTGGGCTGGGCTCTGCCTCCGCCCCAGGAAATCCTCCAAGTACAGATTGCGAGATTTGAGGTGACTGACGACTTTTTTTTTTTCGCTTTTTTCTTTTTTCTTCAGTTTTGTGGCACGGACAGCTGCAAAGCTCCGTAGCTGAAGACACCATGTCCGTGGAAGAGAAAGAGCTCCTCGAGACTATGGAGGCTGTTGGCGGGAGCATCTCAAGGACATCAGCTGATTTGCTTATTCAATAGGCTGCTTCGGCAGCTTGGTCTGAGTTACCGAGTGACACCTATCAATGAGATATTTGGCTCTGAACCTTCCAACAAAAAGCCAAGTGAGGTGTTCCCTAATCTGCTCTACTACACTGTTCTAGGAGCACCGATTAAAAAAAAAAACACACCAAACTTTTCAATTCTAAGAATTCCTTCTGAGATGCACACACTAGAGGTTCTGTTGTATGCAGTCGTGGTCGGGGGGGTGGGGATGGAGTTTGATTTTTTGACAATTTTCATTATAATACCACTAAATAGTGAAGAAATGTTTCCAGTAAAAATGTTTCTGGTATAAAAGACTGTTAAAACATTACCAAAATGAATAGATGACACGAGAACTATTCAATCAGTGAATAGGCAAAGTATTTTTTCTCATCTCTGAAACACTACTGATTAGGACACACAGTATTCAAGCTTGTCAGTGTTGTATCACTTGATCATAACAAAAAACATTATAACAGAAGCCAGCAGTATTTTTAAGTACTAAGACATTTAAACATATTTTGCTACAGCTCACCATGTAATGAAAAAAACCCAACCATTATTGAGTAAGCATTTTGGTATATAACATTTAAATTATTTCATCATTTTCCTTAAGTACTATTTAATCATTAACTTCTAATGAAACCAGTACACCAGGTTAGGGAAGCAGCATTGCATTCAAAAGCATATTCCCTGTTGTCTGATGTACCAACACAAAACCAAACAATCTTACAAAAAAGAGTAATTACCATTGCTGCCATCCTCCCCTCCCTTTCACATCCTCATTTGTGTGGTTTCATTATTTTTTTTTAATCATGTAAGAAACTTCAGACAAAAGGACAAAACCAAGATCAGGTATAACAGGCAGGCGCAGGAGCGCAGTGCTCCAGGTCAGGCACCAGAGCCACTGTGCAAACTGCATGAGCCTGTATGAGACTCAAGCTGGCGGGGGCAGGGACAAGCTAGTCAGGTTACTTGTCCTTATTTATAGTGCTGGTCTATCAGTCAGAGCCTCTGGTCGTCTATATCAGTAGAGTAATGGTCTTGATAGCAGGGTTACTCTCTCTGGGCTGATGATGATTGAAAGGTGTTTTGGGGAAGCCTGGTAGTCATCCATCACACTCAGTTGAAGATTACCATGTGTATGATTATCAAATTACAGACTGGGAGTTAAGAAAGTTCCAGCTCCTTAGGCATCTCCAGGAAGATGCATGCTAACAAAATGGGACACAAACCTCCTGCATGAAACTAAATGCTCATAGCCCAGTCACCATTTCTTTCTTGGCTTTCTACAAAAAGAGAACAATAGAGAACTCACCAAGAACAAAAATAAATAAAATCACCTTTAATTTAAAAAGCTTTGCTGGCACCATAACTTAGCTTAAACACCGCTCACTACAGAGTTAGCATAGTATTTCAGGTCTTTAGAGATGCTGATCTCTGACAGGTGCCAGTCAGAGCAAAATTAACTTTGTCAAAATCGGAAGGCCCCACCAGTGGTTGGGAACAGAAACACAAGTATTCCTGAATTACTACCACAATACCCATTTTGGGGTTGGATAGAATTGGTTTGTTGTTTTTGGGTGGGTTGGGGTTTTATTTTGGTTGCTTTGTTTTGGTTTTTCACATATAGGATTGAGAGGGAAAGAAACAGTTACTCCTGTGTGATACCTGCATGATACTTGCTCAGGTTCCCCAGTCTTCACCTGCAAGAACAAACCGTAACAGCTTCTCACAGGGATGTGCTCTGGAGAGCTTCCATCTCATCACAGGCATTTGGTTTTCACCTCTGTACAAAGTCAAGCTTAAGTTTGTTTGATAGACACTTCACTGTCTGTCAGGATGCCACATGGGCTGCAGCTCCCTCCCTGACAGGGAGCCCCAGTGGTCCCAGAAAGGAAACAGAGTTTCTTGTTTTCTGCTGGGATACAGATATTTCTTCTCAGTAGCTGGTACAGTGCTGCATTTTGGATTCAGAATGAGTCATGTTGGCAATACACTCATGCTTTGGTTTTTGCTAACAAAAGAAAACAGGGAGGGAGCAGAGCTTGGACAGGTGACTCAAACTGGCCAAGGGGATATTCCACATCATAGAATATCATGTCCAGTATTTTAGTGTGGAAGTTACCTGAAAGCAGTGGTCAAGCTGGGCTCAGGAAGGGGGTCTGGCATCTGTCAGCAGGTGGTGAGCAATTGTATTGTGCATCACTGCTTTGGGGTTTTATTCCCTTTTTATTATCATTTACCACGATTACTGTATTTTACTTTGTTTTCAATTATTAAACTGTTCTTATCTCAACCTACAAGTTTTACTTTTGATTCTTCTCCCCCTTCCAGTGGGAGACAGATAGGGTGGTTGAGCAAGTGGCTACATGGTGGTTAATTTCCAACTGGGCTTAAAATACAACACAGTGATAAATGGGACTCTTGGGCCCTAAGGTGTGCCAATAAGGCTTATTTGTGCCCTAGGGGCCCTACTGTTTATAAGCCATCAGTAAGAAGAGACCACCCCATTTTCTGCAAACACTAGAAATCATAAAATGCCTTGTTAAAATCATCCCTATATTTTTAGAACAAAACAGAATTTCAAAAAGAGCAAGCACAAGACTACAGCCCCACTTCCCAGGCTGTGGCTTTCCTTGAGCAGGTAAGAGTCAGCACTTGCCCCAGGAGTCAAGCAGAGAAGGCTGCCTGTCCACTACTGCTGAAAAGCAATTCAGTTTTCCTCCCCCAGCATTGGAGGAGCTACAGCAGAAGGCTGCTCAGTGGGGCACTGCTGGGGACCATGCTGGTCTCAGAGAACAGCTCAGCACCCTTAGGGCTGCTGTAGCTTCACCCTGCTGCAAAGAGTACAGGACAGAGCAGACCCAAGCTCACAGCTCATTTGCCCAGGCAAGGCGAAGTAGTTAGTGCTAATTTTGTGCCATCACCAGATGAAGACAATGGTTCAGCAGCCTGAATGACAAAGACAGCAGTCTTGTTAAGACACTTCAAGTCACAGCTGTTGCTTGCCGTTGTTCATTCTCAGCATGCTTCAGTGGAGGAATGTGGGGGGGAAGAAAACAACAGTGCTATATATGAAAAAAAATATGTAGTGCCTTTATTGAATCGAAAAATGAACCTTTCTTCAAAGTGTCTTTACGTAACACACATGAAAACTTTAGCATCATTTGTATAAATATATCAAAAGGAAAAAATATTTGTTAAAAACCGGTATTTTGGCTCAGTAAAGTAACTTTCCTATCCCTAAAGGTTGGGATAACAAGTAGCAGTTTTCCATGCAATCTATTCCAGTCAGCAGAAGTAATTCAGGAGGCTTAAGGTCACTGGAACTCTGCTGGCTGGGCTGCACACAGTGAGCTGTCAGGAAGGAAGCACAAAGTCAGTATTACATCCTAGTCCTCAGAGTACAAATACCATACTGTCAATGTCCTTAGATTTGATACAGGGATTTTCTTACAAAATAGTTCTGTGACCAAACCATACAGCTTCTGTCCTATTTAATTCTTCTGCCAATGTGAACCGTAACAATTAGCCTTGCTCAGATGGTTCTCAGTAACTTTAGATGGATCTTACAGCTCTTCTACTCTACAACAGGCTGCCACTGAACACACAGCATATTTAAACGTAGATTGTGTGCAACAGATAAGTGAATGTGGCACTTCATGACTAGGATTGATCCTCCCTTGACACTTCTCTCATGACTAAAACACAGAATGAGAACAGACTATAAGCATTAGTCTATACATACACAACATTCATCAATAAAACACTTCAGTACCATGACAGTTTGAAATACTCTGACATTTCAAATGCACTTATTACTCCTTCTATCCTGAAATGAAGAGATTCTTACTCCATTCTGGCCAAACACACACATAACTCACACAGCTCAGAATCTACTGTCTCTAAGAAGCAGAGTTTCAAGTTTCCACCACACACTGAGGCAACCAAAGCGATTTAGGCAGGAGAGGTATCTATTTCTGCTGGTTTTGTCCCTTATCAAGCAGAACACCAAGATCAGTTTTGTTTGGTTAAGGATGAAGGCATAAGAAAAATGCCTGAGCCGTGAAAGAAGAAAAAGTCAACACTGTAGAGTCAAAATTAATAGATGGATTCTGAAGGATGCGGAATATGTAATTTTTCAGATAAAAAAGTGGAGATACCAAATGGAAAATTACTGCCTAATACTGTATTAGCAACAGCCTTCAAGGAGAGCTTGGAAAGTGATGAAGTTTGACACAGTAAGTTGCTTGTTTCAAGATAAGGGAACAGCATGGGAAAAAACAGGCTGCAGTTTAAATGGGAGGAGAGCAAAAGGTGCTGCAAGGGAGAAGCTGATAGGACACAGACAGGAATTCAGAGTTGCAAGCAGCAGTTAAAGGCAATAACAGTCAAATCCTGAGGTTTCCATATAGAGCAAGATCTCATCACTTAAAAATGTAACTTACAGGGACAGACTGAAAAGCATGGGCAATGCAGCTTTCATCTCCTGTTTCTATTAAATTCATAGCTATAAACATAGCATGAAAGAGGTTTGATAATTTTTTAAATCAATCAAATCAATTCCCTGCCCTGAAAAAAGAATTGAACATTGCAAACTGTATCACTGCCTACACAAAAGTCAAACATTACTCCAGAGTTAACAGTTGCAGCATACATAACACTATAAAAAAATTTAAAAATCAAAGAGAAAGGATTCAGCATATATACTAAGTTTTAACAACTTCCTTTCCCAAACTGCTGTTTGAAAAACTTGACTGCAGCCTCCAGTACACAGTCAGCAGAGATTCCTTAGATCATCAGGGCAGAGGGAAAGGACAAAAGCAAGTAGCTGCAGGGGATAACACAAGGCACTTCTCTCAATCTCAATCTCTCTCTCACTTCAAGGAGTATTTGAGCAGCAATGGTATTTTAGTTCTATTTTGTAAAAACATCTGGAGCAGAAAGTCATGTTCTTATCATACCTTTTCTTCTCCAACTGCATTCTGATCCCTTTGGGAGCTCGGAAAACTCACTAATCTGGGAGAACATTTGCCCAAGGAAAAGGACATTTTCTGTCACACTACTCTGTTCAGCCAGGTTCGGCTTTTAGAGCTGCCAATTGCTAGAGCCAGCCCCAATCCAAGATCAGGAGGAAAGATCTGCTCTCCTTCAGCACCAGCAACCCACAAGAAATGGTGCCCTGAAGCCCCTTGATGGGTCCTTAAGGTAAGGCAGATGAAGTCAATCATCCTGTAGCCCCATGAGTGATTCTATGTCATTAGCCAATTGGTCCACTTGGGCAAAAAATATATTAAGCCACTTAACTGGAAAGAATAAAAAAAAGTCCCATGGATATTAATTTTTTGACTCAATACAGCATTACAAAGGTTTTTTTCCAATACCTGTATGCGACAAGTGACTAAAAATGGCACTGTTCTTTGAAATGTAAAACAGACTGGAAAAGTGTATGCTTTTTCAGGATCAACAGCACTTTTTGGAGGCTAGGATTGTCTCTTACCTTTTCTCTTGGATGGTAACACACTGAGGCTGTAACATGGGGGAACTTATCTCTCAGCAAACTGAACAAGGAAAATAACAAACTTGTAACAAAAAGTTTTGTGTCATTTCATTAAAAAAATGAAACAAACATTTACTGGCATCAACCATGCCCATTACATAATATCACAATTATAATTAATATAATTCCCTTCATATTAAGACTTTAATTGTAAAAAAACAAGTTCTCCGGGATTTTTGATGGGTTTTTTACCCTTTCATTTTCAATACCAAGAGAATTCCACAAAATCATAGTGCAATTCTTGGAAAAGTACTCATGTCCTTCCTACATGTGCTACTGATGATATTTCAAGTTGTTCTGTGGATCCAGCCAGAAAAAAAAAGATTCACATCTGTAGATGAAGCTGTAGTATCTTCACTTAAGAAAATCTGGGTAAGATTGCACAAAACAGATATGTGTGACCTTCAGTCAATCCATCACCAACTACATAAACTGAATTGGTCATTAAGGGCCATTTCTCTTTTCTTATTTAAGGTAAATTTAAGTCTTTTGGTAACAAATGCAATCCTGATGAAGATCCACTTTTCCTGGATGGCATGTGGTAGCGGACTTTCTTCCAGAATCTGGTACTTGCTGAGTGAGACCTTTCTGAGAAGTCCCCTTTCCATCGGATGGCCCCATGCTTTTGCTTAATATATTTGATGGACTCTGGCATGGTTGCATAATCTTGTATTTTTTCAAGTTCAATGAGAATTACTTTAATTCCATCTTGGATAAGAGCATTATACATGGCTAGCTGCTTTTCAGACACATCGTCTAGAATGCTGTAACAGGAGGGCTCTGGTACTAAAACAATTATTACTCTTCTACTTTGACGCATTTTTTCGTCGGCAACACTGATCACAGCTGTAAAAAAAAAGGTTGTGCAAAAGTAAGGTTGTATGTTTCTATTTTATGTTACCAAAATTTTGCAGCTAGCTTATTTGCTGTTTGATATTTAGGCCAACATACTTTATATCACAAATAGGGACAGGATATGAGTATGCCAGCAGTTAATTTGGCTCAGCCAACTGTAGAGATGTGGCCAATACAACACAATCCAACCCCATCAGGCTGCATGTCTATTTTCTTGTTTTGCATAAACAAAGAAGAGCTGCCAACTACCTACTACTAACCTTGCCAATGCTGTTTTATTGCCATCATAGATACAAATGTAAACAACCAAATTCCAGAACCCCAAGATTTTTTATCTTAAACAGCCTATTCTGGTATGCTCATCTGTTTTTGTGACAAGTAGAAGAGAAAGAAAAGAATCTTCCTTTCAATGGCATTCCAATCAGTTAAGTCTCAAACAGTCATCATCACAGCTAGGCTTCACCAACAAAGATTTGGGAAGGGCTCTACCCACACTTGCTGCAAGTGTGCTGGTGGCAAACAGTAAAATATGGTGAGCATCACACAAAAGCCATAGGGCTGAACCCTGAGAACAGTGTATTGTATTTTTTCAAGCTGAAAAAATAAAGCAACAGTTTAGATTCTACTTCTCAGGAAACCCTTCCTTCTCAAACTACTACCAAAACCTTTCAAATGTGAAAAAAAGAGTGATCCATGAGCCACCTCATATGGTTCATATACATGTAAGTAGGTTCATATACAATAGTTATTTAAATAAAAAGATGTGGGTTTGGCCTACTCTTCAAATTTAGTCAGTCTTAGTGTTATCTTTTTAAAGTCCTAAGACCAAGAAGGATTCATAAGCCTTTCATTATTTCACCTCATGTAACCAGTCAGTGGGATAGACTTTACAATTTTCAGCGTCAGATACTAGAAATCTAAACTTGATGCATATAAAGCCTCGTAAGGAAGGAAAGGTTTTCTAAAAACTTTTAGAAGGAACAAATAGCCTTTGATACAGCTGATCATTCCTGGTAACTTGGTGTTGCTTTGTGGGGTTTTTTTCACCTGCATTGTCTAAGCATCCATTATACCCTTTATTGCATCCTGCCGGTTTGACAGCAATTCTCAGAAAACAGTAGAGATGCCATCCTGTTAAAATGGCACCTCATAGCAACAGGCTTTTTTCAGATCGCTCATGAGACCTAACTTTTCATATTTCCTGCCATTAGTCATCATTCACCATCACAATTCCAACTCCTCTTCCCCTCAGCATTGTTCCATCTCCAGATGTTTAGGCTACCTAGACACTAAAAAAAATTAGAGAGCTAAATAATGACACAGGAAAAGCCACAGACTTTGTGGAAACACTCAGTGCTGTATTTCTCATTCTCCATCACCATTTGATGGTGAGAGGTGATGGTGATTTAGAATGCCATCTGCTTGACTGCCTGTTTCTCAATTGTATTTGCAGGTCAAGAAGAAAACTCAAGTCCAATATTTCTTCAGAGAGCTTACCTTCTCCTGGTAAATCATCCCTCCCAAATATGAAGAGCTTATATCCACACTGTCTTTCTAAGACCTCTGGCAGTATCTTCAGAGCAAAAATATCTGGTGAGTACAAGCAGCTCCCTCTGTTCTTTGGATACAGAATATAAGCATCATAGATCTTCTCATCTGAAACTAAGGAATGAGCAATAGGACTTATATAAAAATGAATTCTAAAGATACAAAAGCAAGCAAGCAAACAAACAAACAAAAAACAAATGTCTAATCTCTTGGGCTTTTTTAATTCCACTTGAATCACTGTTTTAAGTCCTAACCCTGCTATTATCTAAGCATGAAAAATTATACTAAGCCTGAAATACTTGTAGGATCAGTCTTCTAGAATTCATGATGTTGAACCTGAATAGGCAACAAACCTGCAAAATTAAGTAAATTTGAATATTCTTTTTTGAACTCTAAATAAAAAATGTCATCACTGAATTATCTGGAAAACAGTGGACCCAGTAGTACAACTAATACTTAAAATTCCAGTTGCCATACAACTCATAGGTGGTGTTGTAACCTGGAGTTTGAAACCACAACAACTCAGACATGACAACAAAAACAAAGTGGCAAATTTCAAGATCTGAAATGTATTAGATATTTTGGAACAAACTTTTCAGAAAGACTGAATTTAAAAGAATTCCAAGACATCTAACAGACTCTCAATGCCTCTAGAAGGTATTTTCTGTTTCTTCTCTCAGAAGTTTGGAAATGACCTATACTTCAGCATAATCTCAGCTGACAGCACCCCTATCAACGTTTTTCTGAATGCCAGGAAAGCAGAATTTACAGAAACTAAAACTATCAGAAATGCATTCAAATAGAAAACAGAAGAAAGTTATGTTTTCCTGGTTCATCTATGGAAAATAAAAACTATCAAACAATTCCACTGTATTACTGCTTTGTCTAAGAACAGTAACTAAAAGAAATCTAAAAAACTGCTGCTGGAACAGTATTCAAACCACTGGAGTGTGTCTTTGGGAAAAGAAATGGTAGTTCTGGATTGCTGGAAAGTTTCTGATTTTTATCCTGTAGATGCTTTTGTTATCTGAACTAATTCTATACATTCTAAAAACATATTATCCTTTCAAAAATCCCAAGGAAGACCAGTCACACTCCATGAGGTTAACTCACTGCTTTGCAAAGGAAGATGGAAGCATTGTTACACAAACATACCTTTTTTACCCAGCAAAGGATGGCAGGAGTCCCGATACCAAAGCACAATATCAATTTTGAAGATCTTGTAGATAAAGAGAGTAAAAAATACTAAAAATACCAAGGAAACTCCTCCTCCAATTAAGTAACCCTGAATATTTGGAGCTGCAGTAGCATGAAATAAGAAAGAGAACAAATAAACAAAGTACAGTTATAAAAATGTGCAAAACTGTTCAGTCTTTGAAATATTAAAAAAAAAGAATGAATGAATAAATTTTTTCATGTATGCTTTCTGCAAGTACTGTTACTTGACAGCCTACTTCTATCTTCCAGAGAAAATAATACCTTAACAGTGTGACAAATGAGGCTACTTTTCAACTGAAACACCAAAATAAAATACTGATGCACAGCAATAGAGTGAGAATTCTTGTACAAAACTATATTAGCCAGAAAGCAAGGATGTCAGAGGGGGGAGGTGTTTTCCTGACCATGCTATTCTCCCCAGACCAACTATTTATCTCTAGCCACTTCAATGACCCGTCATTGATCCCACTTATTTACTGTCCTTAAAACAAACACCCTCCACAAATTCCATTTTTTAGTTAATGCATATTAAAGAATTTCTGAGGTTAAATCCTACCCTGACAATCTTTATGAAGAAATTGAACTTATGTAGTAAGTTAGAGCTCAGATCCACTTGCAGTCAATGACTATTGACAATGTGGCTAGTTAGAGGCAAGTAAAATTTGTGAAGGCTCACAACTGACAAAGCCAAATCAAAACAAGCTCACTAGAGGCCCTTCTGCAGCTAAATTAAAAAAAAAAGTGTACTTAAAATACATGGTGAGTTGCTTGTCTGTTTATCTGTTTTGAAATAAAAAGAATTACTCTACAAAACAGAAAATTTTATGCTTGCTAGGAACAGGTCAAACTTATCCTTGTCTCTGAGCACCAGACTGGGGTCTCCAAGTGGCAGGATGCTCCCAATCTACATGCATAAGCCTGTCTAGATGGTACTTAACACAGCACATGCATCAGCAATGAAAAGTCCTTAACCTTTCCAAGCAATCTATTTCATTCCTTCACTATTACATTGTTTGATCTTTTTTGTACTACAAAGATGCTTTTTTGTTTCTCGTAGCAATCTGACCCCACTATTTGTTAGTGAAGAATAGGACAACTAGGTCCACATATCCACTCAAGTTCTTTTGACAGTCTGTTCCCAGACCGAGCTATGTCTTCTATTCAGCTCTTTTAAAGAAGTGGCCATTTTCAGTGCTCTTCTAGACACACAATATCCTCTGAAGCACATGCTTCCTTAGGCACAAGTGTCTGAAAAGAAGCAAAGTATTCCACTGGAATCTCCTACTTGCTTCAAATAAATTGGAGTCTTTCAATTATGTTTTCTAAAATACTGAATGAGAGAAGACAAAGCAAATCAAAGTGCAATTTTCCTTCATTTTGCTACGAATGTGACAAAAAAAAAATCACAAAGAAAGCACTGAGCTGCACTGCCCCCTTTAACCCACAGCTGTAGCTCTAAGAAGGGCGTTGTCAAACTAACAGAGGAGTAAGCATCATTAGTCACCACTTTATCAAGAAGAGATCTCTTACCTGGGCGTTCCAATTTGATGTAGGCTGTAAATTGCTGAGAACCATATATGAAGTGACAGAAAAATTTGTGAGCATAATCCTTTACTTTCACTTTTGAAATGTTAAATTTTGTTCCAGATACAGCAAGTCCATGAGGCAATCCTTCTCTGTCATTAAAAAGGGGTAAAAAAGTAACATCTGAATGGGAACTGAGTAGCTGAGCAGCTGTACTTCATGTGGGATAGATTCACCTATCCACAAATATAAGAACATCTGGGTTTTTTAACTCTATAATAATCTAAGAAGCCAGTGAAGCACAGTAAACATACCCCTGTAACAAACAGCTTCATGAACAGATAAGATCTGGGGCTCATGCTTGGTTTGGGGGTTCTTGGGGGGGGGGGCAGTTATTAAGGGGTTTTTTTGAAAAGTTGGACAGAGTGCACCATTAGCAGTTTTGCAGGTGATACAAAACTCAAAGGGATGACTGATAAAAGAGCTGCCATCTAGAGGAACCTTGAGGCTGGAGAAATGGGCTGACAGGAACACCTCATGAAGTTCAAAAAAATGCAAATCCTGCATCTGAGGAAGGATAACCAGATCCCAGGCATCCTGAACTGCACTAAGAAAACACTGTCAGCAGGTTAAGGGAAACAATCCTTTCCCTCTGTTTCACACTGGTGAGGTCACACCTGGAGCAGTGAGGCCACTTTGGGGCTACCCAGTACAAGTGATGTATGGATTTGCTGGAGCAACTCCTGTGCGGGGAAGTGAAAATTATACAGAATTGGAGCATCTGTCATATGAGACAGCAGGGACTGCTCAGCCTAGAAAAAGGCTCAGGGACAGCAGATGCATCTCATCAAAATGTGTAAATACCTTATGGGAAGGAGGAGCGAAGAAGAGGGAGCTAAGCTCCTTTCAGTAGTGCCCACTAACAGGACAAGAGGCAATGAGCACCAATTAAAACACTTTCCCATCTGACCACTTTTTTACTATTAGAGTAGTCAGGCACTGGTTGCCCACAGTTATGAAGTCTCCAGCTGTGGAGATAGTCACAATCCAACTGGGCACAGCCTTGAGCACTCTGTTCTTTCTGACCCTGCTTGAGCAGGAGGGTTGGACTAGACAATCTGAAGAGGCTCCTTCCAATCTGAATGATTCTGTGAATGAAAGACTATACAAACCAGTAATACCTAGCAATAAAAGTGGCGAGATAAGAATCGCCTTCCAAGACTTTTTACAGAGATGATGAAGCAGAGACCTTTTTAAGCACTCTGACACCCAAAGCCCACACTGCCCACAGTCAATGGTGTTAACCAGCTTGGGAAATAATGAAGAACAAAATTTACAAAGCTGGATGACCTTTGTGTGAAATTACAATAAACATGGTGATAATACCTTGTCTGACAGCTATTGCCACAAAAAACTTGGAGATACAGTATCATATCCTGCTAAAACCATCCTGCTATAAGATAGATTGACAGGAGTAAGAGAGGCCACAATGGAAAGGTACATACAAATTGGCATTCTACTCTATAGAATTCTACTCTATACCAAAGTAACGTTGTCTGATGTACTGAAGGAAGAGAACTCATTTTGCAGAACACCCTGAAGAAACAGTTTCTAATACATAAATAATTACCACGAAAATCTGTCCTGGGATTCCAATACAAATATCATCATGTTGCAACATGTTCAAATTTGTTCAAGTCAGTTTTAACTTTCTTCCCAGTACAGCGAAGTTACCTCCTAGATGTAAGCCTTAAGTCCATTATGTTGGCCATGTCTACAGTGTGGTTTGCTATAGAGAATGTTTCACAAATTTAACTGCTGCTACTACTTCATGAAATAAAACATTAATATTGCAATTAATGTTCTTGATATTGGATAATTAGCTTTGAACTAGCACAGTATGTATTTTGCACATCTCCATCTCTGGCATGGAAAAATTATCTGGCAGGGTAGTGATTACAAATGGAGATCACTTCCAAACAAGCCACAAATCCTAACAGAGAAGTGCTTTGAGTTAAATCTATTAAATGCTTTTCAGGAAAATGTGTTTAAGAGCAGAATAAGGTAAGATATTGTAGCTATAAATATTACACACAGCTACACTCATGAAGGTGAGAAATTTCATGCCCTGAAGAATAATGGATTTAGTTGTGCCTTACAGACCACAGGCTGGGGTCCTGATATTTATACACAAACAGCCAAGTATACAGATCAATAACTAAAGTATCAATTCCCCCTTAAAGAATCTGGAGAAAAAGTAGAGGCCAGAAACAGATGAATAAAACACATCATTTTCCAAGCAGTCTGCAGCCTAACTCTCTAGCCATATTCTGCATTGATGACGGCACTTGGTGGAGATGGCATTCTCCATGTTTGTGAACTGATCGGCTGAGATTTTTTTCTTCCTTTCTTCTTTGCACTAGGTTTTAAGGGCTACATTTAACAGCTGTGATTGATACAGTGAGAAAGCAAACAGTACATCCACACTCTGCTACAGCATAGACCAGTTACAGAGTAGCAAAAGTCCTCCTCTCTCTCTAAAGAATTGCAAGTTTTACCAGCTTAATTTTATTTTCCTGAACATAAAACCCCAAAACCTAAATGTCCTGCAACAAGAGCTTCTGCTTCGTGGTCTTGAGGATTAGCAACTGTGTCCATACTTAGAAAAAGACGAAGTTCACAAAATTAAGTTGGGTAATTTTTTTTTGTTTTGGAACAACCTATCATTCTCATATTAATGACAGAGGGCAGGCTTTAATCTAATAGCAAAAAAAAAAAAATCACCTAAGAACAAATGCATACGGAAACATTACAAAATTGTATTTCACAACAGGATTATAAAAATCTACATGTGAGTGCTTCATTACAGATGTACAGATACATCAGTAACAGATACATCAGCATTTATAATAAAATGTAATTTTTAAAAAAACAAGCAATAAAATATATTGTGTTTGATGCAGACTTGTAATCAGTCTTCCAATGACTGACATTTGACTGGTAGTCAAATTTATGTTGAACACACTGTAAATTACTGCAGATTACTTCACCTACAAATGCACTTATAATTCAATGTCAAAGGATACGTACTCATAAAACTGTTCCCTGTAGGTTTTATCAAAGATATCAACATCCTCATCATTAACTTGCCAGAATGGAATCAAGCCATTTATACCACTTGATACGTTACATTCCATAACTACGTGAGAACCTGAAAAAAAACCCATTTAAACACAGCAATTGAAGGTCTTATAAAAGAAGCATGATCAAGTGATGAAGTAACAGTTGGGAAAATGAGGGATATAAAAAATCAAAAACAAACAACTTACCTTATGAAAAGCAGAGTCCTTAAAACTCATCCATTTGTAATCCAAGTTTGGATGTCTATGACCTGGATATAAATTTCAACCTAAACGTAGGTGTCTAAATGTTCACATCTACATGTAAGCTAGATGTCTAAGCCAGTAACAGAGTTCAGCTCTGCTCAAGTCCACTCACATTAAAGTAGGTACCTTAAATGAATGGCTCTCCCAACTCCACTGAAAGATCTCCAGGGCTCAAATCAGTTGCATGCGCACACTATGGCAACATCCGAGATGCTCTTCAGCATCCAAGGTATCCACATGCAGCTGTCAGACAGTACTGCAGATCTTCAAGAAATCTGCAGTTAGAGTAGGCAGAACACTCCAAACAGCACTCTGTGTAGGCAACTGAGTTGAGCCCCTGTTGATAACCGCGTGAGTTAAGGACTCTGGATGGTGTGCAGATACCCATCTGCAGACAGCTACACCCTGGAGCTGAACTCCATTCTTAGGGACCATGCATATTGTTACTCCAAATCAGAGTCTTCTGGCCAACACTGTCCACTGGGATGGTTTCTGAATACTGTCACACTCTACACTCCCAGAGCAAGCTCACCTGTAACTCAGGTCCTTTGCCACCAAAAGTCCAGATTTCACAGAATGCCCCAGTATTAAGCAAGCCAAGTTGCAAAATGTATTTATTTTCAATGTACCTCAGAGAACTCCTACATACAGGAAGGTAAGCAGTTTTCCTGATTCCTTTTCTTCTGTATTTTACCCATAGAAGTTATGATTTGATGGGAGGTGGACTCTCTCAGTTCACCTATATAAAGATCTTAGTATTTCATTTCCTAGAACTGCATCAGATCTAGATGCTTCCAACAAGGAATAATCTTCAACAAAAGTATGGAATAAACCTTTAGCTCACATGCAAACCAGTTACTTGAACAAGAGTTTGCATAGAAATCAGAAATTCTCCCTAATCTCTTCCCTCCTGTCCTTCCATCATAATACTGAATTTTTCTAAAGATGTGGTTTAGTGCATTGCACAGTTCTTTGAAAAAAAAAAACAAAAACAAAACAAAACCCTTATGTGTTCCATGCCTTCCATTTCCATACATTCATGAATTCAGTGTTAACTTTCTACAAAACCTTCTCCTGCCATTTCTCATTCAAAAGTCATACAGAGATTTCCATATTCATGTAAGGTGCTTAGAGATTAAATGTCTGGTGCCAGACATTTAATAGGAAAAGATTTTTCCCCCTGTGCCCAGATCCCAGGTACTGGACAGAGAATATTACTTTTGAATGGCACTGCCTTTCTAAAACAAACAAACAGATTTCCCCAAATTCCTTTGAAGTGTCCCTCCGGCCCCCCTGTAATAGGGGATCATTTGTAGTCACAATAAACCCACTTTGTGACTGGAGGCTTTGTACCTCCTTTCAGTCTTACATGTAACTATTATCCTAATAGCTGCAAGACAGTCAAGGTTTGCTCATCTTAAATGGTCTAAGGCATCCAACAATACACCAGAACTTTTAATTAATGCTGTGTCAAGTGCGGACCAAATGCTGTTCTACAACAGGGAGTCTAAATAAGTTGTCCCATACCATAACACATCTTAATGTTATAGGCTCAGAGTCACTGGCAGCCCCCTAGACTTGCTCAGCAAGTACTACTAAAGATTAAAAAAGCCCTAAAGGATGTCTTCAGTAAATTTAAGAGGCTGAAGATCCCACTCCGGAGGAGAGGTTGCATCAGTAAGAATTTATGGGTAAGTAAAGAATTCTTATCAGTAAGAATTAAACAGAAAGTCATAACTAATTACCAGTCAAAACTGGGGATGAGACTTACATGATACTTTAATGGATAGGAGATGCAGTACAGCAAAGCCCCCCTGTAACATAACTTCATTTCTTCCACAGTTACAATTACAAAGAAAAAGAGAAATTTTCACACAAAGATTAGGGTTGCGTGAGGTAAAAAAATTACTGCAGAATTTTCCCTATTTAAATCCACGATCTGGTGAACAAATTTACTTATTAGTGGGAGAACATAAACAAAGCCTTTCAGGCATGTAATTGGAAGGAAGGCAGAGAAGAAGTAATTACTAGAAAAGAAGAGGCCGTTGAGACATTTTAGAATATTTCAACAGCATTAAATAACCATCTGAAGATAGCAGGATTGTAAGTCTATAAAATAACACTGTTTTTATCAGATCTTCAATATTTTCAGTTTAAAACAAAGCCTTCTGAACTTTGGATGAATTTCTATTAAAGCTCATTAGTACTTCTGGTCGAAATCTCCTGATCCTCACCAGAAACTGGTAACTTCAGAATGAGGTATTTTTCACAAGCTGTCAAGGCCAAAACAGAAAGAACAACACAAAAAACCCCACCAAAACAACTCCAAACAAACACACACAAAACCCACCAGTATTTCAATGCTGTCCAGCTTAACACCATATTCAAAGTTAGAATTTGGGTCAGAGAACATGTTTCACGTGATATGAAAACATGCATGAAGCCTTAACCTGAGAAAACAACACCCGATACACACAGTATTTACAAGCTCAACGTCAGAAAAAGCAGCAGCAAAAGTAGTTGTGTTGTGCCAGACTACCATCAGTGTGAGGTACACAAGAATAATCTACAACGCTTTGGCATGAGCTTCCATGTGGTGTCAGAGCCCACTTTTCCTCAGATGCAAACTTTTCCTCAGAGCTTCTCCAACTACCTAATTCCTCAAAAAATTACAAAACAGTTCTGATCTTGTACTAGGAAATTCTAGTAATCACACTTCTCCAAAAACAGTTAATGCTCTTTTTAATCAATATTTTATTTAAAACAATATGAGAAAAAAGATTACAGTTCAAAGCAGCTCCAATCTCAATCTCATTCTTCTGGACTTTGTCAGTAGAACACAATGCTGTCCAATATACAGTCCAATTTAAACATATATAACTTTACTTAGGGAAAGACTTGTAATACCATATATTTGGCTCAGAGAAGCACAGAATAACCTACATTAAAAGAGGGGTCTCTAGTCCAATTTTCTGCACAAAGCAGGGGCTGACTCTGAGGCAAGACCTGCTCAGAGATTTATTCACTCAGGTTCTCAAACTTCTAAGGACAGAACCTGCATGACTTCTCTGGGTAGCCTGCTGCACTGCCTGACTGGCCTCACTGGGAAGAAATTATTCTTTATATCCAGAATCTCTTACTGAAGAAGTTTCCAAGGTAAACAGTGTCTGGGATATGCATCAACTGGCAGCTCACTGTTTCACAAAAGATCAGTAACCAAAATCTTTTACTACTCTAAAACAAGGAATAAAATCCAGGTTGTGAAGAAGGAAGGGAGACAAGAAACATTCAGGATGAAAAAAACTACTGAACTGGTCAGCTGTTAACTCTCCTAACATGTCACATGTATGTAACCGTATTTCCACAGATACAGGGGATACATCAAGACACAGACACTGAGAAGTGGTGAAAAAGAACAGACGGCAATAAGAAAGGAAGAAAGAAAGGAATGCACCCTGCACAACACTGCTGGTCAAGAGACTCCAGCCTTAGCTGCACAGTTATTTCCCCCAACAAACTACCTGTGGGAATCATGTTCTATTATCTAACATCTGTCTTCCAGATATCATCAATCCACCTGTCACTCTTCCAGTCTTGGTAAAGTCTGTGGAACTCTTCACTTGTTATTTCACAAAGAGCAGGCGCTTAGTTCTTTTACTTAATGTTAAAGACCTCTTAAATAGTCACTTACCAAGTTCGACTTCAATTGTATTGTTGTTTGGATAAATAAATTCTGGTTGTATTTGCCGTGGTTTTTCTAATCAAAACAGAGGAAAAAAGAAAACCTTCAGGCAGGAAATATTCCACAACTTATTTCCACTCACAGTTTTACGATGGTTTGGTTTTGTTTGGTACTACTTTAGTGTCATACTGACTACCAGTTTCCAATTTACAACGGAAATATCTCATATTTGGTCTACTCTCTCAAAATTATTCTCTTTTAGCTCCCAAGTTAACAAAAGGCTTTAGCTTACCTTAAAAGTACTTCTTAAAAAAATCTCAAATTTACCAGTAGTTGAAATAAAAGTAACACAAAACCAAAAAACAAAGATAAAACAAAAAATGCAATTAAATTTTTCAGAGACAGATAAGATAGAGAAAGAGGGATTGTATCAATGACCTCCTAAATCAGGTATTTCTTTAAGCAAAATTTTTAAAAAACACATGCCTAAACTGGGCCAGAATTGTATTATTCTGCATGATATTTATACTGGCTGCTAGCAACCTACTGTTCCTATATCATCTATCTAAAGTCAGAATTTTGATTTAATCGCCAGTCAACAATTCTGATAGGACTATTATCATGTTACTAGTCGGGTCACCAGCAACACTGCCCACAAAGACACAATCACAATGATAAGAGCAATAAATGACTCTATGGGAGAGTGAGACAGTCAGTTCCACATCCGGTGTGCAGAAAAACAGAATCAAGTGCCAACCATAAGCTAATCTTTCTAGAGGACAATTTATTAACCTTACAGTATCTATAGAGCTTATCACATCTCCTTTCCCATCAAATTCACCAGAAGGGCTGCAAGGAGGTGGGCTGCCCTGACAGTCTCAAAGAAAACCCTCTATTTTTAAATTTATTTAATTTAATGGTGCATTATTTGTTTCAGGAAAAACAATCCCCAGTAACCACTGCTTTTTTCTAATTCTCATTCCTAACCCTGCATTACTCATTTCCCTATGACAATTCTTCCTCAAAAGCAGGGCTCAAGGATAACAATGTGCCTCATTGTATTTTAATTTTACATTCAGGAAGAAATTAAATAGAAAAGATTTGCAACTCTAATTTCACAGAGCTGAAAGGCAACATGACAAATATCTTATGCCAGCACACAAATATTTACAGCAGACCCAAAAAGAGAATAACCTCATGTACTCACCTTTAACCTCTAGACTTATGGTTCTTGAAACGTTATATTGTTTTCCCATATAGGTGTACACCATATAGCACGTGTAGTTTCCTCTATCTTGCACAGTTACATTACGAATCAAGACAGCATTTTCACCCTCTGCCAAAAGAAGTCTCTTGTCTTCAAGAAATCCAGGCTTACACTCCTAAATACATTGAAAGTACCTGTGACTTAAGGGAACCAAAAACCTGACAACTGAATAAGTTACTGAACTCTAAAATTATTAAAATACTTGCCAAATACTGACATTTTTGAAAGCCATGATGTGGGTTCTTATTTAAGTATCACTACAGCCTAACATGGAACTGAGGACATCTTGCTCCATTTGCACTTTTTAAAAATCACTGCAGCCAATTGTTTCAGTTTTCAAATGCTGTGCTTTAGTTCACTGCCTTCATTAATAGCTTGACAGTTATCCATCTCAGGTGTAACAGACATGCCTGCAGCAGCATTTATAAGAATACATGCCTGCATCCCTACTTCACTGTGATGAGGGAGAGCTGTTGGAGCAGTGCATTGTGCTGGCTGGGTTTCTGCAGAAATGTGGACAGAGAGAAAAAATTCCTTCTCTTTCTTGACCTACCAACAGGGGAGAATCCCTTCATCTCAAAAGATATTTCAGTCAAGGTCATTTTACTCATACACATACGTAGCTGCTTTGATACCAGCACCAGAATGAAGAGTTGAACTACTTCAGAATTTTACCTTAGCACAGATAAAATACATGTTTCTAAGCTTGCACAGTCCACAAAAGTATTTTCATAGAACCCAAGCAAGCAGCATAAGAATACCACAGCATGGTCAACAGATAGGACATGCCTAATGTTCTGTGAAACTGAAATAATTAACCAAAGCCTTGTATTTACAGAAATATTTAAGGTTTAAAAATTATTATCTACATAAAATAATCCAAGGATAAATCAGATTTTCAGAAATCTTACTCACACTTATGCCTTGTTCAAAATGTAGAGAAAATAAACTTTCCCTTCCACAAGCTGCATTTCACAGTTACTTCATAACACATTTTAAATAATACATTTTGTATCTTGTATATATGAAATACACATGCACAATACCTTATACCAATGTACGTCAGGCTGATTATTGTCTTTGTCTTTAAATTGTTCTAGGTCAGGGCACATAATCTTTCCAGTATTTGTGCTCGTCACTTTTTGTTCAAACTTCATTTTTCCATTAAAACACAAACCATTATCATTCTTAAAAACTGTTAAATTTATAGTTTTTTTGTTAGAGTGGTTAAGGTTCCTGTAATGAGAACAGCAGACAATTCAGGTCATTAACATTAAGGTTCCTTATTTCTAGCAAGTCAAGGAGCTCACAGAGAGGGAGTTCGGCACATCCACCAGCCTTGCCTTTAACACCTCCTAGCTTCTAAGATCCATCCTTAGCCCCTCACCCCCTGTTCCAGATCAGGAGATGGGAATAAGCTTCAATTTTGTGTTGTGAACAAGTGAGGTCTGTTCTGGAAGCACCAGAGGGGATGTCAGGACTTCTCAGAGCTGCAGTGAAGGTTTAAGTGACTGATGCACAAAATGTTGCCTACAGTTAACACAACTGAACATTAGCCAAGTTTTTTGTCCTGCTGACATTATGCAAGCCAGAGATGTGAGGTGCCCACAGGAATATATCTCATAGCTCAAGTAACTAAAAGCATAGCAGGAAAAACTAAATTAAAATTATAAAACTGGGTAGGTTTGAAAGGATTACATGCCTTCCAATTTTTACTTCATTTGTCAACTCTCGAGACAGAATATGCAAAGGCCTGCAATACTGAAAGTTTTTGCTGACCACTGTTACTACATTGGCAACCCAAACCCCTCCAGTATAACTGATGTACTGTGTGCACACCAGCACACACAGCTACACACTACTCAAACAAATTTGGGGTCACCTGAAAAGCCTGTACTGGCTGTTATCAGTGTGCTGTGGCAAGACCATGAGGAAAGGAACAATTTCTCTCTGTCTTCCCAAAATTAATTTTCTGTTCAATACACAGTGAATTTCAACCATTATAAAAAATATCTGATGATCCGATGAAGTAGTTAAGTCCAGTGCACTAATCTGAGCTGGAAATACAGCAAGAGCTTTAAAGTACCAAAAAAGCTTGTTATAGATTCTTCTCTGTGCTCTCAGATCATTTCAGTAGTGTTACTGACAATCACTTTCACCGTCTCCAGCGCTTGGAGAGCACATTGCTTTGCTTTTTATAGGCATTCTCATTTTTGATCAGTAACACTAGGTAGTATTTTAAAATAAATCATAAGAATGGTTTTCTGTCTTTTAATTTGTACATTTCTAATAAGATTCTGAAAAAATTGCTAAGTTCTCCAGAAAGTTTGTGTGTGGTGATACTGCATAAAATGCAGTTTGCTTCTCTTAGATCCTTCTTCTATTTAGCCATATCCTATGAAGAAAACAAAATGCTCTGATCTGTCAGTACCAAACAGCAATTTGAATGCAGGAAAAGTTGAAGCAGTTAAGACACTTTCCTGTGACCTTACACTTCATCCAAAACAAACAAAGCAAACAAGCAACTCCCACAGAGGGTTGTTAGTGTTATCATGCTTTAAGATAAAGCGCCTTCTGTATGAACCACTTTTGCAGTGGTAAAGAGAAAAAAGGCATCATGCAGAAACAAAAATCATGGTCAAACCGTGCTTTTTAGCTGATCTAAGCATTCCACCTAAAACAAAAGGTTTTGTACACTCAAGTTCTACAAATACATTATCACATTTGCAATCATTAGCAATCCAGTTGTTTCCATCCTTCCTTCCTTACCTTACTCTGCATTCATAAAGTCCAGAATCTTCCAGCACTGCAGGAATAAACCAAAGCAAGCCCTCTCGCTGGTGGATCCTGGCATCTCTCTCTGTAGTTACTGGTGTAGCACTACCATTTTTATACCATGTCAGATTGTAATCAGAGTGAAGCACTGGCAATGTAATTATTGGGCAAGTAATAGCTGTAGGCTCTCCAACAAGCACAAAGTAATCACAAAGTACGCACTGCTCTATTAAAAAAAATGAAAAAATTATCAATGCTTTTAAGCTGTATACTTTTATGTTTTAGAAGTATCAATACCCATTCCAAGTGACACAGAATTAGGAAATAAACTTTCTGTAACAATTTACCATTAAAACATCAGGAGGCTACTGTTGTTTGTTTGTTTAGCACCTTCTGGTTGAAGACAAACACATATTTTACAGCTTATGTCACAACATCCCTCTGTTAAGGTGGTCAGCAACAAGCACACATAAGACCAACAGCCTCAGAACAAACCAGAGTGTAAGACCCATGGGATACACCAGGCAACTCCAAGCTTCCAAACTCACTGTCGTGTCCTTGTTATTTGAGCACGTTAGTACTTTTGCAGAATTTCCAAAGTCTCAATGTAAATATTTATCTATGTAAACCACAGTGCAAACAGTAGCATCACAGAGCTCCTAAGAGTATTCTGCCCATTATGGCTATGGGGCCAAAAACAAGTCAGGGGTTAAAAAACAGGTGTTTCTTAACCTGATGCAGAAGGCAGTATGGAATGATATCAAGACCTCAACACATAAAGAAGCCTATAAACCAACATGTTACAACACCAAAAAAAATGGAGAGGCACAGAATTTAGATTAAGAAGTCTTGACTATAATGTATTGTTTCCTTATTGCATTTGCACCCTTATCCAGAAGGCCTGTTATTCTGAACTTCACAGAAAAGGCCAGCATAAACAGAATTTTTATAATTATGTCTGTATAACAAGGTAAGAAACAATCATGAAGCTTAGCAAGCATTTCTTTAAACTTGAGTCAGAGAAAGTAGGACAGATAACACAAAAAGTTGTCAAGAACCCAAACCTGCAAGCAAAAACTTATTGGAGAACACCACTTTAGCACAGAGCTGGCCACTGGGCTATAAAGCAAACGGTAAAACTTTCAAACTTTTGCATATATTTGCCCAGAGAAGCAGATACCCCGACCCTGGAAGTGTTCAAGGTCAGGTTGGATGGCACTTTGAGCAACCTGGTCTGGTGAAAGGTGTCCCTTACTCATGGCAGGGGGCTTGGGCTGGGTAATTTTAAGGACCCTTCCAACCCAAATTGTTCTGTGATTATGTGTGCAACACTGAATTGCTATGAAATCACAAAACATCTGGCTGAAGTAATTTTTAAAATCTTGCTGAATGACTGTATAAGTACAAAGTTAAGATATTCAATTTCGAAATAAAAAAGTCTTCAGCAATCCTTTCAGTATCATTACCTTCCTAATATAAAGATTTCCAAGTAGGTCTCTGTGTACCTTAAACTAATTTCAGAGACATAAATGTTAGACTTCTTACGCCAAGAGTAGCAAGACAACCATCATTAATCTATAGTTCTAAACTTTAATGAAAAATTAAATTTATCATTAAAAATATTACTCATTAATTGTAAAGGAAACTCAGCCCTACTGTTTGCAGGACTGGAGATAAAGCATGTCTCTTAAGGCTATTAAGAGCTAACTTTAAGTCAAGAAAGCCAATCACTTTGAACTTTCTTCATAGCAAACAGGAAGAGGCTAATCAAAGCACTAAATGTATGTGGCTAGATTGAAAAATATTTATGTCCATTTGTTCATGCCATGCTTCATGCATTTCAAAGAAGAGGCATTCAGCTATTTTCAATACGCTGAAGCAAAAACAAACCTCAAATCCACAACTTTCTCTCAGTATCTCTTTCCTACTAAATACACACAACTCATCGCCTGCACATTTTCTTTCTGAAAATGGTAATTTCAACAAAGGGTGTAACCTACCAGCTCTGAACAAAGGAATCAGTAGAATGAGATGACCAATGAGCAAAAATACAGATGTCATATTTTGCTGCAAACCAGAAGTTTTATTGCATTGGTTGGACAAGACTGTTCAAGCTGCACTGTCCTCTGCACCCTGCATTACTCCTAAAAAAATCATAAGAAGCATTAGTCATCTTGGGGAGGGAAAAAAGGATTTTGTCATTTAGGCCCAGTTTTGAAGATTTCAACTACAACAACTGTTGGCCTCCACAGACAGCTGCTCAGTTTTCAGCCTTCTACTAGAACTTTTCCTGGAACTAGAACTATTCTACTGGAATAATTCTTGCATAAAGTATAATTATATTTTGCCAGCATACTTAAACAAAAAAACCCCACACAACCCTCAAGCACAAACAATTTATGCTAGCACAGTGATTTAAGCTATACTGCAGAGTTTAAAAGCCAAGCTTGACTAAGCTACTCTTCTTTCCACATGCTTACAAGTGACACAATCAGAGAGATAGAGGAGGTTTCATTCTTTGAACTGTTTTTTGTATGGCTGAGGTATCACTGCTTTTAAGAACAGATAACTTGCAATTCTTCACAGGACAAGCATACTAATCTCAGTGTGACCTGGCACTTAAATTGGCATCTAAAGTCAAATGTGTGGAAACCACAGCAAATATGAATTGCTGTGGTCAGACAAAAAAAGAAAAATATCCAAGAACTGTAGTTTCACTTCACACCTCAGGTCTTGGTTTCAATTTTCTCCAACAAAGACATGATTGGAGAGACACCCACTGCCCTCATGGCCTGCAAGTGGCTTCCATGAAACCTTTAAACCTTAACCAGGTCCTACCCCCCTCTCAGATGCACCTGCATTCTTCTGGCAAAGTGTGATCAGAGATCTCTCCCAGCCTTCTACTCTGAGCCACCCAGCAAACACTTAAATCCTTTCTCTTCTAACGGCTCCTTGTAGGTTAAAGTCTGCATTTAGCTGTCTTGCCTTTCCTCAGCTTCTGACTATTTTTCATGCTGCTGCCTCTCACTCTAAAGCAAACTGGTTTCACATGTAGCAGTCCATTGCAAAACATTCATTGCATAGGTTCTAGTTAATATTTGCCTTCTACTCAGCTAGAAATGGCAGAAAAGAAGATATTCCCTGAAAAAGTAAGCTTAGACTTACTTTTATATCCAACGTAGTTCACTTCAGTGACAAATAAGTCACAGAAGTTCCTTCTTTTGAAACATTTCACATGGAGAAGTGTTGGGGTTGTAGGGAAGGACACACAGAGCAGCAGAGTTCAACACTTCAATATAACTGACTATATACTTCCTTCTGACAGTTCATCTGACAAAGCCTTCATACCAGAGTCTTTATTTAGTTGCTTTGTACATGCTTTTCCTGTAACTTGCCAATGAGCAGATCATCATTTTTGGAGTTTGAGTTTACCTGTAAAAAGCAGAGAAGAGTTAAAAAGGATTTTAGAAAAAACATAATTTGGACAGCAGCATACACATAAAAACCCAAATTTTCTACAGACATCCTAAATGTAAAAGCAAGAGCAACCCTCTGCCTACACTAGAGAGATGGCTTAAAAGAGCAACAGCAAAACTTGCAGTAGAGATTGACCAAGAATTTTAGTAAAGATCTTTGGACAACAAAGTCTCTGCCAAAAACAAGGTAATATCACATAGGTGTCAAGCAACTTCATAAGACAAATTTAGCCACTAGAAGTAAATAAAGAATACTTTCATATTGGGCAAGATAATAATAACAAATAAAGAATCCAACAAGTTCAGCTTTACATTTTGCACTCCGTATTTGCCTCCAGTACCAAGTGTGGATGTCTTTACAATATTGTATGCTAAAGTGCAACATTTTTAAAGTTCTACTCTTTCAAAATTCACACATACACCTTTCAAATATTGCAGCAGTAAAGATTAAAACTTCTCTAAAGACAGGAAGAAGCCTCTAACTCGGTAGTTGTGATGCCTCACAGCATGCAGAGCATATTTTTCCTGGTCAGGAAGATTTCAAGTGACCATACAAGGTTTTTACAGTTTTTCTTACACAGAATACAAAGAGAAACACTACCCAAAATCCACAAATGTGAAACATGAAACAACAAACTTTGTTTAGAAAGCAGATGTTTGATCACACACCCAACAACCTGAGCCTGGTAGTGCCTTCTACACAGTCTCAGCAATATGAAATGCCCCCAGTATACAATGACAGAAGCTCAAAAATTCCATCTATAGAGAATTCCAGTTTCACAGATTACACTGTCTACATAGTCTGAAAAACCGTTTTCAGCTCAAAGCTTAATGGCCTTGAAGGAAAAATGCACACAAAATCTTCTCAGAAATAAAGGGAGAAAGAAGCCAACAACAAACAAAATGCCATACCACAAATCATGTTCATGCCTGAAATTACTAAAAACAGTTATGACAGCAAAGCATGATAAAATTTATAACAGACTGTATCTTCTTTTGCATCTACTACTTTCCTGAGATCACAACTTTCCTGCCTAACATTCTCATATAAACAGAATGCAGTTGATCATTTTGCAGGGGCATGCCTGAACACCAAGTCACAGAACATGATGAACAAGCACCCTCAAGAAGGTCACAGAATCAGGGAATCTATAACTGACTGTGATGAATTATAAACACCACTGCCATCAGACCAGCCAAGCTGGTTATCCACTGAGGTATCCTGACACTGACACGATGACCACAAACTTTCGTTCTTAAGTGTTTCCCTTCCAGACAATCCTGCAAGTTGCAGAACTACAGAAAAGTTGTGTCTTTAAGGAAAACCTAGTATCCAGGACATTCTTTTGAAAGTACATCAAAATGCAGTCAAACAATAGCTACAAAGAAGCCTCCAATAGTTAAGTCTTTGCAAGTTAAATTCCAGTTCCACTTTGAGAAAAAGTATTAACTGTTCAAAATCCGAATTTGAAGAAAATGTATTTTCTTCAAATTCAGGTACTACCCCAACTTTCACCAAAGAACAAGAGGAAAGAAACAAAAATAGCATCTGTAGCTGTATATAACTGGCCACCACTGGTTAACTCTAGCACAATGAAGTGCTAACTATCCATCCTTTTTCCACATCAAACTGGAGGCAATGACAGTATCCAAACACACCCGAAAGGAATAGATCCTACCAATATTCACATAAATTGAAAACAGTACCTTCTTTCAGTATCAAGTGGAAGGAGTTCTTTTCGCAGTCCATCCTTGGAACACTTTGCTATGTCATTTCAACTCCTGCTGTCATTATAAAGCAATAAGAATTTTAATGTGGCCCATTTTTTATTTAAGTCCAAAGTAAGTTATTAATTTTCCACTACAATTTTCAAAGTACAGTTAAGACGCATTTAAAAGGATCTGGATGGCTCATGGAGATAAAACTGTATGTATTAAAAATAGGGATACAAAGTATTAAAAAAATAATGTATTACCTTCAGGGGAAGAGAGGAAATCAGTTATCAAACAAAAAAGTAACATGCATTTCTCATTTAAGGATTAATTTAAAATATGTGAATTAAAATACCAGAATTAGGGATTCTACATTCTAAAATAACTTTTGTGAAAGGCTTTTTAGCCTGTTTTTTGAGGACTGAAGTCAAACGAGTGCACAGGAAGAAAAGCAAAACACATCCAGCTGCTTGCTTGAGTCCCTGAAGAAAATTCTCTAAACCTGAGAGCTGCTTCTGGAAACAAACCAGAACCTTGATTCAGCTCAGTAGCTTTTAAGGGACAGCTCACTCCTCCCGAGCAGTGGCTCCCTTGGCTGATGCCAGGAGCCATCCAGGCTGTGCCCACGGCAGGTCTGGGACTGTCACAGCAGCAGCTCCTGGTGGGTTTGATACCAGTATTTCTGCAGGTATCTCCTCCACCCAAAACCTTACTGTCGTCATACGAACAGTTAAAAAAAGGAGACCTTATTTGATCATCGTTATGCAATAAATAAATACAGAAATAGTTTCTGTAGTGTTTTACTGGGTAAAGAACTACGCCAAGCTTTATCCCGCTTCCTGTTACGAGTACTTTAAAAAATGTGGCAGCGTTAGCACTCCTACAGCCTTCACTCGTACCCAGTACTCTCACCTGCGCTGGTACAATGCGACACACGAGGAGGAAGCAGACACAAAGACAAAATAAAAAGTTACTTCCAAGGACGCTATTTGGTGCCATAAAAGCTGGGAGAGCAGCAGCCACAGCCGTATGGAGACCGTGCCCACACACCTCGCAGCAATGCACCCGACCTCAGAGCAAGGCAGACCCGGGGGTTGGGTTGGTTTTCTGGAAGCCATCGGCACTGCAACCCACACCTGTCGCCAAAGGGCAAACGGGACACGGCGCTTTGGGAGACGCGCGGGGAAAGAAAACCGAGACTGTCTCGCCACCCACCCCGCCCCGCCACGCCGAAGTCGAGCCCCAGGAGGTAGAGAGCCGCTGTCGCCACGGCGCCCTCCTCCGCTCCGCTCCTCACCTCCGGGCCGCTGCCCGCACCCGCCGGCCGGCCCACCCCGCCGCACACAGCCCGAGCACACAGCCGGAGCATTCAGCGGGCGGGCCTGGAACTCGCCCCGCCCCGGGACCGCCTCGCCTCGCCCCGCCCCGCCCCGGGGCCGCCCCAGCCCACCCCGGCCCGGCCCCGCCCGCCGCACACAGCCGGAGCACACACAGCCCGGGCACACAGACGGAGCATTCAGCCGGGGGGCGAGGACCTCGCCCCGCCCCGGGGCCGCCCCAGCACAGCACAGCACAGCACGGCACGGCACGGCACGGCACGGCACGGCACGGCACGGCACAGCCCGCCCCACACAACTTGAGGACACTCAGCCCGAGCACTCAGCCGGCGGGCGGGCAGTTCGCCCCGCCCCGGGGCCGCCCCAACTCGGCCCGGCCTGGCCCACCGCACATAATCGGAGCACTGAACCGGCTGGTGGGCAGCTACCCCTGCCCCGGGACCGCCTCGCCCCGCCTCGGGGCCGCCCCAGCCCAGCCCAGCCCAGCCTGGCCCGGCCCGGCGGGATTACCCCCGCCAGCCACTCCCGCCGGCCCCCGGGGCGCGGAGCACGTGGCACCACGGACCTCATCGTGGGCTCCCGTGAGAAGTATGAATGTGATTCGTGTCAGTAAAACGAATGACTTATTGGAGCTCCTGTAGTGACATGAGAAGAAACATATGGCCAGCCAATTAAACAAAAATTCCAATTTATACCCACATGGCGAGATAAACAGGATAGTGTTAAATCAATTTATCTCCTATAACTTTGTCAAAGAGCACATGAATTGTAACACAAAGATTGAAGAGTTAAATTTTCCCACATCTAAGGGGAGCAGAATTTATAGTGGAGTTATCACTAAAGTTGTAAAAGTAACTTAGCTATAGTAGTATATGCTAAACTGCTTAACAATGTACTTAGAATGTTTATGCATGATTAATGAATATGTATGTAGAGACTAAACAAATGTTAGTTACACTGTGCTCGGCCTGCGATGGCAAAACAATATTTGCATCCGTCACACCCAGCATGCTGAAATTCCTTTTATCATTATAATAAATGCTAATTAAAAACCTATGACATTGAGACTACGTTTCTCACACTCCTGTGTGACATCCTGCGAGGCATCTCCCCAAGGTTGGGGTGAACCCCAGTTTCCCTGGAATCAGTCCACTTCCTCTGGCTGTCATGCCTGGGTTTAGTTCCCCTTCAGGCTGTGACCCCTGGACATCCAAGCTGATTTCAGCACAGTGGGAACACCAGTTTTGCCTCAGGCTGCCCTCAGACTTTGGAGAGGGTGAGAGCCCTGTGGCCAGCTCAGCGCTGGGCTTTGCTTTTGGCATCCCGCTGGGGGCAGAGACATTTCATGTCTTCAAATAAAGAGGTTCTCCCTGTGCACCACAGTGCATCCAGGGCATGAGGGCCTTACCTGTACCTGCTCTGAGAAACTGTCATGCAGGTGAAACCAGTCCGTGATGAACCCATCACCCCATTCAAGGACTCACTTCTGTCTGCTATTTACTAGAACCAGCAATGTGAGTGACTGCTGACACCATTCCTCTATTCCATCACCTGAAGTTCTCCCTCTTTTTTTGAAGCAGAGCTCTGTTTGCTTTCCATCATGTTAGCTGGAGTTGAAAATAGGAATGATCTTGAAGGTCCCTTCCAACCCAAACCATTCTATGATTCTATAATTATCATCATGGCTCGGCTTCATGAACAAAGATTGGGGAAGGGCTCTCCCCACGTGAGTGTGTCCTTCGAGCCTGCGCAGTGGATTTTTTAGATGAGGCACAGAGTGCATGGAAATGGCCCCACCCTTTATCTCCTAAGGTTCATCTGCCACGGGTGAGCGAGCTTGGACGGTGACCGTGAAGTCCTCGGGACTAGAACCCAACAGCCCCCGGTATTGCCAGGAGGTCTCCTATCCAAGTACTAACCGGGGCTGACCCTGCTTAGCTTCCAAGATCTGATGGGACTGGTCATCAGCATGGCATTTAACTGCCTAAATGTTTACTTTTTACCTGGTTTGATCAGCTATTTCTTTCATTATTCCAGGATACCAAGTTTTTAGTTCAACCAGTAGTTTCTTCCTTCAGGTGTCTAGAAACTCTATACAGTTTGCATTGTTTGGTCTGATGGTAAAATTAAACTTGTTCAAACATCAAAATGCAAATTTCCCAGGGAGAGCTTTCTCTGTAATTGTGGCCTTGACCATTGTTTTTAATTCAGAGCCTTTTTCCCCTTTGTTTGTCTTCACCACCTTCATTTTGGTTCTAAGAAGCTGACTTCTAGTCACTTCTCAAAAACATGGCTATGGGCTATTCAATGATTGCTTATCTCTGCTTTTATTCAAGATCCACATTCATTAACCTTACATTTCAGTTGAAGTAGACACACATTTTAATAGGAATTATAAAAATATAATGTAAAAAGAAGCTCCACCTTGAGGTTTGAACAATTTCCAAATGAGTGTGAAGGGACTGTCAGCTTGTTTAAGGGTTTGGGAAAATGTGAGAATGTATGTTTTAACTTACTTAATGGTAGAGGAGATCTCTGATTCAGACTTACAGAACATTACTCTTCTCCAAGGGGGAAGTTTGGGATTTTAGGGGATAGAAGGGTTAGTTTTCTTCCCTTTTTGTTTCACTAATACTAACTAAAGGGAAAAAGGGATTCTCATTCTGGCTTCTTGCTTATTGCCAGTATCAGGATGAAGAGCTGGCTTGAGCCACGGACCTCCCAGGGAAGAAAGCTCTGAAAGGTTTACCAGCTTATCTGATAATATAAAAGGGGAGAAAACCCTTTATGAGTTGGATGGTTAAATTTCTATTCCTTTTGCTTTGTGTGATTATAAGCCTTTGCAAACTCTATTTTAGCTGCTCAAAATGCTTATCTGCTTTTGCTTTCACTTTTGTTGAGTCAAAGGTGGTCTTAAGGTCACTGGCTAAATTGGAGAAACTTCATAGGCCATAGCAATCTTAAGAACAAAGATAATAGGGTTTTCTAAGTGTTTATCTGCCCAATCCTTCGGTCCACAAAATCTGAAGGATAACAGCAATGCTTCAAATTAAGATGGCGACTCAGGGAGGGTTCAGAGAAAGACGTGTCTCTCAGTAGCTAACAACAATCAGGAAAGCTCTCCACCATGTAGCAAGAGAAGAAGGACAATGCCAGAAATCTAGCAGTCTCAAGGAAGTGTAATTGGATGTACAGAGCACTTGAAGCATTGAAAATAAAATGGTCATTTGTAGAATGTGGCACACATCACTATATCCGTAATTCCGATATCCCATGTCCGTCATTACCACACTTTTAAAGTAACCCCTCAAAGTACTCTCTGGTGCTCATTTTAGAGAAACTAATCACTATGAACTGAAAGTACACTTCCAAAAGAATGCATACAACTGTGAGTCCTGCCAAATTCTGACTCAGGAGCAAAGTATGCTTTTTTCGCAGAACAGAGGATGTTTCCTAGAGTTTACTAAGAATGATGTGAACGAATTGATCATCAAACATTAGTAAGACTTTAGTTAGAAAGCAGTAATTTTGCAAATTTCTTCCACTGTGGAGCTGTTTTCCCAAGTGAGTTTTACAACCCAACCTGTTACCTCAATTACTCCAAGTGTACCGACGTGCTGAGTTAACACATAACTGGGAAAAGGCTGTCATTGCTTCCAACTGCAGGCCTCTGAGGCATGTTTCAGGTCTCAGACCTCTGGACTGATGCCTGTGCTGCAGCAAGACTGCATTGTTCAGAAACCAATCAACACCAAGAGGCCAGACAGGAGTCTGTGTCCTTCAGTATCTGGGAGTAACTGGCCTGGGTGAACTTCAGAACAACATAGTGAGTTGTTCCAGTTTGTCCTGAAAGGTACAACTCCTCTCCCCACACATTGATAACTGATGTTGTAAGTGTGACTATGTCACAGTGGTTAATTCAAGGGCTGTTTGGTAATTCCACTGAAGTTCTGCACAGGGGTCTTTAGACTTGTAGTTTAATATAGGTTAATGTGGAGGAAGGTAAGCAAGAAACACAAGTTTATGTCAGGGGCACTATTTATACTTAGGTAAATCTTGCTACAGCTTACTGCAGCACCAAAAGCTACAAATCATTGAAAACACAAACCAATTCTGAGTCTTCTACAGTCTGAACACACCTATTTTAGCACAACAACAGAGGTTGTGGCCACAAAGATACTCATTCCAGAAAATCTTAAATGTGAGTGTTGGTTGATCTTCTGGTCACCAAAGTCCAAATCAAAACTGAGTAGCTACATATCCTACTAGATCCCATCCCTTCATGCCCTCTTGTATGAGCCTCTCTTCTTAGAGAGGACAGGGTAGTAACAGAAACATAAGGACACACACATCACATTGCACTCGGAACAGTGCTTTTAGTGTTACACCTCAAAAGGCATGTAAGATCTGTTTTGTACATGGTGCAGTAACCTGAAACAGGTTTTCATGTACTGAGATTTGTTTAGTCATACTGCTTGGCATTTCCATACAAAAGAGAGTTCATATTTGATCAGCTGTATCTGTCTGTACTTAAAGGAAATTTATACTGGATAAAGCAACTGATCTCAAATTGGCATTTTAAGTAAGTGAAAAACATGAACATACCAGTTATCTCAACAGATAGCTTTTGCATTTGGAATCTGGTTTAAAACAAAAATCAATGTTGAATTTTTCTTTTCAAAAAAGTTAGAAAATTTTTCTTAAGTTCTACATCAAAATCACTTTTTCACATTTTTCAAGAGCAACTGCTGCTTAAGCAGAGGTGTTCTTAGCAGTTATGTGACTGTCGCTGCAACACTAAGCAAGGAATGCATGCTAGGAGCACCTTTCTCCCCACCCAAGACCACTGGGGATTTCTTTATGAAATGCTTCTCTTCTATCTTTTCTGTAACTCTTTTCCATGCCTCATGAGAATAGTTGTTGGGGAATTTTCCTTTCTGCCTTCAGCACACAGAAGTGCTATAGCTTTGTTCGATTCCCACTGTGACTAAGCAGGTCCAAAGCCCCTTTTTTGTGGCTTACCAAGTTACTACTTCATTAAATCAGACGTGCTTGTATTACTGACATGACCTGAGTAGTTCTGGTTTGAACCAAAGCAGTTCTCAAGGCAGATCCTGGAATGGCTTCAGGGTTATTGGTCTCCTTCAGATTTGCTTGAGGTGGAGACAGTATATTGGCACTAACAATACTCGTTAGAGCCAAAGCAAATAAGCCTTCACTAACCAGTATTTGAGTCACTGAACTGAAAATCAAGTTTCACAACTTTGTATCTCTGCCTGATACACATCCACCTCAAGATCTTATCCTGTTTCGTGGGTTAGAGCTGTTGGAGTCAGCAGAAATGCAACTGAAATGACTATGATTAATTTGCAGTGAGATCTGTGAGATGGATGCAGTGGTTCAACCCAGGCAGATGGATAGATAGACAGATAGATAGATAGATAGATAGATAGATAGATAGATAGATAGATAGATAGAGCACGAGTTTAAAATATTTCATTTGTTATGACCAAGATCTGTCTGTTGTTATTATGGACCAGCTCTCTAACTTCTGATTTTGCAATTTACTTATTAATTTGTACAATGTGTGCTCAGAAATTATTATTAAATATTGTACAGTAAGGACCAACATGCAGAAAAGAAACCTGGAACTGTGAACAAAGGACTTCAAGATTTAGCCTTCTCACCCAGCCAGAAAGGGACAGCACACAATAAAATCTGAACAAACCGTATAATGGCTACATGTCTGTAGTCAGATAATCCAGTGTCTTGCTAGAACACCACTAAAATTCATAGAATGGTTTGGGTTGTACCTTTAAGATCATCTAATTCCAGCCCCCTTGCCATGGGTAGGGACACCTTCCACTAGACCAGGCTGCTCAGAGCCCCCATCCAACCTAGCCTTGAACACTTACAGGGGTGAGGCATCCACAACTTCTTTAGGAAACCTGTTACAATGCCTTACCACTCTCACAGTAAAGATTTTTTCTGTAATATCTAATCTACACCTAATCTCTTTCAGTTTTAAACCATTCTTCCTTATCTTGTCACATGAACAAAAGCAACAAGTAAACTGGAGTAACAGAATGGCCTGAGGAAACCCATACAAGACTATTCTTAAAATTGCTAGAAGGGTACAAAAAGCATGCACACAATTGCAACAGACCCTTAAATATGGTAACTGAAAAAGGAAGAATCTAGGAACAGTAACTGGCTGTGGATTGAGCTTTGAAAAATAAAACTCTTATCTCAGGATACACTAGGGTATGTTTGTGATTTCAACCTGAATTAGGAGGAAGGAGTAGTTGCCTTAGAAGCGTGTAGAAATTACTGTACTGCTGCTTTCTTCTATGACTGCAAAAGCTCAGAACAACATGAGGCATAAGAAACAAAATTCAAAACTACTTTTGCCTGAGCTTTGACATCCCTTTTATCTAAAAAGCAAGAAAATCAAAGTAGCAGGTGTTTAGAAGATAATGCTCATGATAAAATAATTAATTACCTATGCCAATTGATTTCCCATGACTGGAACATGAACCCTTTGCCTTTAGAGAGCAATTTACTGACTTTCTAAGGCTAAACATAAATCTGTGCTAAATGCTGCCTCAAATGCTGCCAGAGACTAGGCAGATACTTTGATTAATATTTTGCCAAGCAGTTGACTTTTTTGTCTACTGGATGCATGTTTCAGGGTCTTGTGCTGGCATTGTCACTGTGCTCATGCAGAAGCCTTGTTTTCGCTAAGGCATTGTAAACAGTACAGCCATTGTTAGTGGTTTTTAATTGATTAGTCATCAGAAGCTTTGTACACAACCTAAGGAGGCATCTGATTCTAACTTAATTGCAGGAAGTCTTAGGAAAAGCCCAAGTAATTTGGAGTGGTGAACACAGCTGGAACTACAACCCGCTCACTCGAAAATAAGTTATGCTTTTTACTAGTTTTTTATATATTAATATCACGTATCCACTATTCTTTAATACGTGATCCTTAAGGTCCCTTCCAATCCAAACCATTCCATAATTATAAGATTATGCATTGTAAAGTCTAAAATACGTTACTTGGCACAATTATTTTTCTTTGCATCCACCGCGTACCCACCCCACCATAAAGTTAGGTTGCAAAAAGAGGAGCCACAGGCAAACAGGAAGGACAACAGAAATACTCCAATTAGAAATAAGAAGTAGAAATTCGTTTTCAGTCATCTAATATCAGCAAATATGGAGAGAAAGGAGCAAAACCACTTTAAATAGAAAACTACTAAGGCTGTGTCATGACATAGCTTTTGCTCAGTGACAGTGTATTAGCTCTAATTAAGATTTATCAACCTTAAAAACAGACTTACTTAAAACCTGTGAGTGAAACCTTTAAAAATGAGTTGGCAAATGCTGACAGTGGTGTTAAGCAATGCCAGCTTCCACTAACATTACGCTTTCTCCCTTGAAGACATTCATTATGTGGTTTTTTATTGCTATAAAACACAACTGGACCACAGGTATAAACTGACATTTTGAAGATGGGGAGGAAAAAAACCCCAACAAAATAATAAAAAATTAAGGAACAGGAAAGAGAACTCCAATATTATCTTCAACAGCCACATAAACTTTTCTGCTGAATTTCATGAAAATTTCTTCATTTTTCCTGTTGGCAGTGATTTAAGGACTACCTTTCTACAGGAGTGGAGGATAGAATATTTTGTGTACCCTTTTGGCCAGACAGTCAGTCACCTTTGTTCCCGTGGCCCTTGCTTTACGGTGTTAGGAACTGACCTGTGATACAGAAGTTACAGTAAAATATTGGCACTGTGTTTAGTGACTTATTGGACACAGAAAATATTTTGCCTGGATTTTGGTAATCAAAACCAGCTCTCCACCCACAGTAAATACAGCTGCAGGTGGCACAGTAAACTGCTAAGTTCCAAAATAAATGGAGTTCATTTTGAAATTCTTTGAATTCAAATGTTTTCCTTCTTTGGAATTCCATGTGCTCGTTTTGTCCTCTGTCTTTTTTCTAGATTCCATGTGAGTACCCACAGAGATGGGTACTGCAGCAATCATGGTCGCAGCCTGTGGGGATTACCTGACTCATGGATGTGTAAAAATGGTGACCATGGGGTTCTCAGGATTCTGCAGTACACAAGGACACAGAGGTTGAGGTTTCTGTGAGGTTGAGGTTTCTGTGAATTTGTTTATTACAAATTACTACAAAAACGATTAGTAAAACCAAATATAAATATATGCTACAAGTCACTTCAAAATTACTGCTATGAAAGTATATATATATTAAAAGAGTAAAGCAAATAGAGATATATTAGAAGTTATTGCAGTATTCCAACAAGTGAAACAAGTACATACTTACAAACCTTTACCTGTGGGTATGCCTATAAATACATTATTCAAGGTGTTATCAGTATGACACTCATGAAACCACTCCCAAGAGTGCATCTAATCAACAATGAAGAAGTCTTACTGCAAAGATGATTCACATCATGGAGTCTGGAGTCAGCTCCCAACTCCATGCTGCACCCTCAGCAAGGGTTTGGTCTGTCTGGGAGATCTCTTGCAGAGAAGCTTGTTTTGGGTAGGCAGCAAGTTACCTTTTACACCTTTATGGCATAAATATCTGTGTGTAGGACATAAGTTCCTGGAACAGTAGTTGTTTGACTCCTGTTTTCCTGGAAGGTCAGTTTCTTTGTCCTGCACCCAACAGGTTGCCTTTGCTCTGCCAACTACACCCCATCAAGGAAGTTTATACTGAATTTATCAGGGTCTGAGCTTATCAGGGATGTCTTGGAACTCTGACTAAGGAGATACCTTCTTTTTTGGTCTGTTTACTGGATTGTCCTTGTGGGGTTCCAGTCAGAACTTGAAATGAAATTAAGTCAGCCTTGCTCTGCAAGCCAGGACAATTGTGTAAGCCCATGTCTTCTCAGGAACTAAGGAATCTAAGCATGACTTACCAGGAAAGTGCCAGCTTGAGCTGGGACTGGAAAAAGCTAAAACTGCAACAGGTTCACTCTGGTACATACACCATATGGGGGAATTGATTACAAGTCAGCCACTTTATGCTATAAATTTCTGTAACCTCCCCTAGCCTACTGAGCAATTCTGTACAGGCAGTAACCTCCTCTTGGGGAGGGACAACCCTCAAGGGAACTTTTTGAGTCTAAGAAATCCCTGACCCAGGATCTGATATCTAGAACAAGTTAAGCAATATTTTGCATTAAGCCTAAAAGTTTACTCTCTGCTAGTGACATTTGTATATCCAGCTATAGCTTAATTATTAGAAGTGTAGTAAGTAGTAGAGTGTTTGACAGATGTCCAAATTATTTTTACCATCATTTTAATAATTGTGAAATCATCATCAAATGTTAAAATCAAATTGTTAAATCATTGTTTTATTATCATTCAATTATTGTTTAATCATTATTTGATTGTAATTTAAATTTCATTCTGTCATCAATTAGTTATCATTCCATCATGGTTTAATCATTATTAAGCCCCTTTGAGTTAACTCCACAATGAGGACTTTTCCTAACAATTCATCTGTGACAAGGTGGCACTTTGTCTGCAGTAGGGTGCTGAAACCACTGAAAAAAGCCTCCCCAGGAAGAAGATTACAGGATTTCTTGGAATATGTTTTAATGTACATCTTACAGCTCTTGCCAGGACCATTCTTCAGACCAGCTTACCAGTCTGTGGAGACTATAACCATGTCAAGTATGGTGCGCTGTACAGATGGAGGGCATCATCCAGAGCACACCAGACCAAGCATACACTGTACCTTCAGATGTCCCTAGGTAAACTCTGAGGATTATCTAGAGTCTGTCCAGAATGACAGAATGATGGACAAATGAAATGAAAGAGTGTACTGTGCTCATGGCCTTTTCCAATACCTCTCTTCCAGAGCTTTCTAAATATACCTTTCTTCCTAATGCACTTCCTAAGTGTCTTTTGCAACCAACCAGCAATTATCGGACTCTTTTCAAAAGCATTTAATAACTAGTCAGAGACAGTTCAGCCTAAACTGTTGATATTTGCAACAGCACACCACCAACAGCAAACAGTCCCATTATGTTTCTCAATCACTTCTCATGATAAGTGATTTTTCAAAATCTCCTGGATAGCTGTGGTGGTATCTGAGAGCTGGGAACAAGGAAATGGGGTATCCATGCTACCTTGCCCCCATAACATGTTCCAGACTGGCATGGTCCATGCAGATGAAGAGCAGTTTTACAGTTTTCAGCAGCTCATGTACCAGTTTAAACAAGTCATTTTCTCATGGGAGTAAATTACGTGTAATGGATATCTTCTGATAATGCTGTTAGGAGAAAAATCAATGTGTAGATCAATAGTCTTTGGCTAAAAAGAGTGTTGAAGAAGATTCAGTTCAACAAAGAAGTAAGGAAAGTGGGAACCATTTGGGGTTGTCTTAGGCTGTGGTTTCCCAAGAAATTCTAGCTTTGATTTTGTTGTGTTATATTTTAAAAAGCATAGCCCCTAAGAAACATTCTGAGCCAGAAGAGGTCTGTGTTGTTAATACCAGGCTTTTCTTTCAATGATATGAACAAAGGCTACTTACCTCTTTACAGTAAATCAGGCTAAATACAAAATCTATGAGTTTATTCCTAACCCTGCTATTCAAGACAGTAAAACAGCTAACCAGCATAATGTTGAATGTTAGTGAACTTAGAGGGTTAAGGTTAAACTGAAGGACTTATCTTATACTCACCTATTTTCTTCATCTCTTTATGGTGTATCAAGTCACTTCACAACTAAGTATCAGGTTCCCATATTGTTCAAGCTGCAGAAGCAGAAGCAAACCTACCTCCCATATGTATCCTGCATTGAAATTTCATAATGACAACAGGTGAAAACCATTCAAATAATTTGACTTGTCTCCACTGCAGCTGAAGGCTTTTTTTCTTGAGATGTCAGGCACAACAGAGGGTGGTGGTGCAAGAGGGTTGAAGCCTTCCGGCCTCTCAGTATCCTACCAAAGAAATCACTTCCTCTGAAGCACCCAGACCTTTCTGCTGCTGAGTGTAGAGTTTAAGACTGTGGAAAGTAACAGTTAGAGATTCAGGTGCTGGAGTCCCCTTGATTATACACCTTTCTGATTCTAGTGCCACTTGCCTCTTTTACAGAGCTTTATCATTATATGTATTATTTATTTTTATAATCTTCCATCTCAGTCATGTCTTGTCCCATTATGCAAAGCAGTGGTTAAACAGCTGTGATGTACACTTTTGCCCAAAAGACCATGGAATACATGTAAAGTTAAAGGATATTACCAACAAATTTTTACGGGAGGACAAAGATGTTAATAACAATACATGAGAACTATTGCTATGGTCTCCCAAGGGAGGCCATGCAGTTTGTTCCAAATCCCCTGTTTTGAGATATATCTGCTCATGTTTTGATAATTTTAATTTTATAGGATGTAATACTATCTCAACCTTTGTCTTAGACCTTCAAAGCTTATCAGATCAGCCAGACATATAAGGAAGAGGAAAATTTGAGCAGGACCTACATGGACAGTCAGAGATAGCCTTCTGAAAAAAAATGGTATTATTGTGCTGATTGAATGGTGAGAAAAGAGTTTGTATTAGTAGGGAGAAGGAAGGACGAGTCAGATTTCTGAGGCCACAACTAAAAGATTAAGAAAAATGAAGTGAAATATCACTACAAGGTACAGCATGGCTGTGCTTGCAAGTAGAGAAAGGTTTCTTTGTGATCCCCTGCAAAAGAGCAACCAAGAGTTTTAAGAACATGTTTCTAACAAATATTTGAACTGGAATCCTAATTCAAATCCGTCATTCCAATGTCATCTTGCTGTTGTGGCAGAAGGGCAGAGCAGTATGAACAGCAGCCACAGCTTTGACTCAGAGATTAACCATTATTTTACAAGTGAGTATAGCTGGAGTGAGAGAAACAAGTCACTGAGCTTAATTACTCTTTCTATTTTTTGTTCATTTCAATAGAACTCTCTGGATTTGTTATTATTTGCCTATGTGAAGTATCACAAAGTTGTCAAGTAATCTGGAGGACAAAGTGGGAGCAAATATGTTTTGAGAAGTTCTGACCTTATTTACAGGTTTCAAAGCAATTAAAGGAGATTGTCATTGCTGTGGATTTGGTTGGAAGTTTTTTGTCTTTTCTTTTGCAAAGAAACCTTGTGAGAGTAACCTCATAACCTCCGGTCAACTAGTTGCTTTCTCTCATTCCACAATAATTGCTATCTTTTACTGCTTTTATGAAATCACCTGTTGCTGACTTAACACTTTTCGCAGTACTCTGTAATGAATTCAGAGCCACCTCATTCACCATTGCTCAGAGCAGCCTTGACGTTTCCCCAGCTCAAAGCAAGCACACTGAGATGACGAAGGTCAATGCCTGTGAGATTAAGCAATATAATCAGTTTAGGAGAACATGCCAGTCACATCAAAGCTGACTCCACTGGGGCATTCCCTGAAACTGGTACTAGATCACTGTCCGAGAGGGTGTTAGCTTAAAAAAAGTGAATGACCAGAGTGCCTAATGCAAGGTAAAAAATCTGAATCAGGGACTAGCATTTAACTGGTATCACACAATGATTTGACCTGGTGATAATGTAAGCTATTAAACTGGTAATATAAACCTCTCATGAGTGCTAAGCATGGAGTTTGAAAGTGAATTAAAATGGACAAAGCAGCTGTGTTTTTTAATGCTTTTTAAAGATGCATTAAAAAGTTCAACTTACTGTAATGACCAGTTTCCTATGCACATCCAGAGTGGACTCTTCAGGTCAAAGAGTGGCCACTCATAACTAGGAAGGTGCTCCCATGCAAGGAAGCATCTCTTCCATCACTGGAGCAAATGGATGAAGCAGTTCTTGAGCTCTGAATGCTCCCAGCCTCCCTTATGTCAGCAGGTGATGAATAAGCTTCATGTCCTTCTGATTTCAGTTTCTTGAGCTTCAGCCTGAAACTCAAGAAACTGGAATCAGACCATAGCACGCTCTTGTTTGGGTTTTTTTCTTAATCAAGGGCACACCAAGGGTTGAATTTTATATTACATGCAGGGAAACTGGAAACAGTAGGCTTTGTTCACATGATTCAACTCTAAGTGTTCTCTTTATTTCCCCACCCTTCATTAGAACATTATTTGTGCTGTTGCTCAGCAGCACTGCAGGGAGCAGTTGCAGGATGACGGCATACTTGGGAGAAGGAGCAAATAAGGCAAAGGCTATAAAGGACTGAGAGTGAAAAGACAGAGCTAAAGGAAAGAAGCCAAGTATGTACTTTAGATAAACAGTCTCTACATAAATCTCATTGTAGAACAGACGCTATCTTCATTTTTAGAAAGTTAAGTGCACAGATTTAACAAGTTGCAAAACTTGTATTTTCCCTTGATTTTTTACCTATCAGAAGCTTTTAAAGCTTGTTTTGCTTTGTTCAAGATCAGCTTTTCAAGGACACGTTTCAGTTTACTGAAAACATTACAAATCTGACATACTTTTACACCAATGGGGTGAGGTGTTCAACTGCAACCAGCGGGGAAGGGAAGGAGTGTGATTAGCAGGCTGTGCCCCACTCAAAGGAGGTTTCCTGCACCTCCAGGACGTTCTGTACCCAGTGGATTCCTCCCCTGTACCTCCACGTGACCTTTGCTGTGCATCCTAGCTGTTAACCTCAGGAAAGTCATCAGGAAAGCCACAGTAGAGAAGGGCAAAGAAAAAGCAAAGCTGTTGTACAGTGGCACTGATAGACTGCTATGAAGGAGCTACTGTTTAAGGCAGCTTTCAGAGGCACCCTAACATGTGGGAGAAACTAGCCTGAGGCCCCAGCTGGCCTTCTACAGAGCAATTGTAGGCTGTCTCCTCACTTTCTTTGCACTGTTATCTACAGCAGTTGGGACCCATAATTTTCTGGAAAGGGATGGCATCAATGACTTATGGAGAGGATGTTACAATAACTGTTTCCTCTCTCTTGACACAGAAAGCAAGCTCACAGAGCATAGACAGAAATCAGATAAAACATCCTAAAAGAAAAATACTCAAAGGGCTTAGCTGGTAACTCAGAAAATATGAGCATATGCAAAATGAAATATGCAATGATTTCTACGTTGGCCAAATCCACACACCACTTTGGAGAAATGCAAGCTACTCATCCCTGATTGTGTTTCTGTTCCTGGCTTTAAAGCATGTAGACACAATGTTTTTCTCCTTTTACATTATTTTAGAAGTTTCTGAATAGATTTGGGTGACTTTCCTTTTTGAAAAATATACTTAAATGATTATGGAACATAGAAAGTCTCTGTCCAAAGGGATAATATTAACAATATTAAAAAGAGGTGACTCAGAAGCTTACAGTTTATATCAACCCAATTCATGACACTGTCTTAATTATTACTGATACTGTAACTCCCCTTCTGAAGCCTAATGCCAGCCAGTTATAACACATTTAAATAAAATTGACCAACTCACTGTTTACAACTGAGTTGGGTATGAAAGTTTGATGGGCTTTCCTGTATGTTTTTGTTGCAATGGCTAGTGAAAAACAGTCTTTGAAAGTCATTCTTAGGAAAACTATACTAGAGTCACCGTTTTATTGTTTATAAATATTTTTTAGAAACCTAGAAAAAAGTAGACTGCAGGGAATACAGCTCCTCACTGTAAGAGTAGTTTTGCATGGAGGTCAGTAGAACACTCCTAATTTGTCTTTCAAGAGGTGTTCAGCCACAAGTGGAGTTACATAAAGGCAGTCATGTCTACTACATCAAATGTAGTAGCAATCAGTGCAGCACTAAGGCAGATTAGACTGCAACTGGAACATTACTCAAAAGTTGTTAGCACGCTGTGCTTATACCTCTGTGGTTTGCCAGGCTTCCTGCCACTCCCTGTACCACTCAAAAAAGGAGAAACTGTCATCAACATAAACAATAAAAGTAGCATCAGCACTTGCAGATATTGCAAGTTTGTTTTCTGTTAAAGAAGTAATATAATTTTATCAATTTTTTTCAGTTCCTCATTTGATAGTATTTGTCAATCTGGGTCAAACAGGATGCTAATTCCCTGGCTGTCTGCAATAGATACAAGTTAGTTCACATCTATTCTCAACTCTGGATCCACATATGCAATATGAATGTAACCCATGTGAGGACTAGCAGCTGGGACCCATGGGCAGATGCTCCTTTTCATTCCTAAAATCATATTTCTCAAGCTTGTCCCATTCTGAAGAGATGGAAGCGACCTGTAGTCCCTGAGTTTGATGCATCTCACCTTTGCTAGGCCTTTCATAATTTTGGTTGTTTAGTTGATAGTAAGTCTGAAATATGTAAAACAAGTTTTACTGGCAGATTTATGGTGTGCCCTCCTTTTCTTTGTCAGAGTTGTCAGCAGCTATGAAGAGCAAAAAATGCATTCAGCACATTAGTTCACAGTTTCTTTCTTGCTCTGTAAGTGCTAGTTCTATGTTCAGAATCGTGTGGGCGTGGGCTGGATTGTTTTTATCTATATACAGTAGCTTACATTTACCTGTACGAGATTTATCTGCCACTGTTTTGCCTACTTTCTCTGTCTTGTGAGATGGAGTTTTTTGTCATAGTCTCTGTTTTCTTTGACTTCTAACCAAAATCATAGTCTGCTTTCATTTATAATCTCATTCCGAGGTTTCCTCAGTACAGCTGTCCTTGAGCTCCTCCCCAGTGGCTGTTATTCCCGTCTCCTCATTCACCTCCTCCTTCAAACAACACCTTCGCCACACCCTCTCTGTGTTCTTACCCATTTCCAGTTTCCTGGAACATATCTAACATATCATTTCTTAAACATATCTGCTTGTCTCCCACTCCCTGTATAACCATCTGCTGTCAAACTTTACCCACATTGTTCTTTTTTTCCTACAAAAGTGGCTAATACCAGTGTCCCTATTTAGACAATCTCCATCTTTCAAAAATTTCTTCTCTTTATGAGGTTCTATTTCCTACCCACTTTTACTCTTTTCTGTTATTCCTTCAAACTCCTCAGTAGAATATGAACCACTTGCTCCTAATCTAACTTCGGCTGGAGTTAGTTCACTTCTCAGTCTTAGGCTCCATGGTCAGTCTGCCCCAGCTCTCCTGCTGCACAGCCACATCTCTCAACCTCTTTTTTGAGATGCACCATGTACTTCTTTCCTCCACTCCTTTACCTCTGGCCCAGGTGTAGTCCCCTGTGCACTCATGCAGTTTGATTCCTGATGCCCACTTGCCAGCTGTGGGATGGGCACAGGCAGCCAAGGAGAGACTACTTTCCCTCTCTCAGTAGAAGTGTCCAGATTGACTGTCATGTAATAGAGTAAATACAGGAAATATGAGCTTTTCTTCCTAGACTAGAGGGTCCTATTGTTCTGCAGACTTGTTCTGCCTGTTCAGCACAAACAGCCACAAAGCAATGAAGCATGTTCAGTAAAGGCTGAAATCTTTAGAACTATAGATTGCTAAACCTCAAAAGACTCTCCTAAACATTCTATTGGGGAATTTTCCATTTTCTATTAGAGCAGGAATTTCACATCATCCCACCTTATTTCTCAAGTACATTTCATAAATGAGATATCAACACTGAATATTTTATGATATTTTAGTTTCAAAGTTCCTAATTTCTCATAATGATGAAAACAAGTGGAGTTGGATTAAACAAAACAGAAAGGGAGAATGGGAAGCCAAACCTGATGTTAAAAAGAAGAGGGAAAAGAAGTATTTGAACTTTTAAAAAATTGAGGATATGAGTGGAGAAATTGTCATGTGTGCATAGCTTTATCAGGAAAGCAATATAAAACACAGAAGATAAATAAGCAAGAATCAACAGAAACTAGAAACAAAAAAAATTTTAAAGAGGTTGCAGAAAAAGATACCGTTGTTAAAAAAAATGCCAAGACAAAACATTTAAAATTTCATAAAAAGTAGTAGCCACAGAACATATAAAAGATGAAAAAAATGGATTTTTATTTTTAGATTATAAAAATAATAGAGGGGTAAAGTGGAAAAAAAAACAAGAGAAGGAAGGTGATGACTGCAAAAGGAACACTGGTGATTCTGGAGTGTTTCAAAGTAATGTCATAGAGCTGCAACTTTCTGAGAAGCCACCAAAGGACATGCTTGAAGAGGAAGTGAAGCATGTGCTTTGTGGCTTAGGTGACCCAATTAGTATTGGAAATTGCCCTGATTTAGTAAGCAGGAGATATACTTTTTATAAATCACTGTCTTAAGTATAATTAGTTGCCTATCCATTTTAATAACATGGCTAATTCTTTGATGCTTGATTGTGTTTTCTGTTGAAGGCAACTTGTTGGGGCATTTTTCTTATACATAGGGCTAAGCAAGCCAGTATTTTTCTATAAATTCTCACTTCACAAAGTCTTTGCTAAAAAGGTGAAATGCTTTGCAAAGTCTTACAGATCAGATTCATCGTTCATTTTGAGTAGGCCCACCTCAAATCAACAGCTGAGCCAACTTCAAATACAAATAGTTTCTTACCTCAATTTTACAAGAAGTTTCTGTGAAGGATGGCATCACTTAGTCTGAATTCAGGAGGACAGCAAAGATCTGCTCATAAAGATTCAAAAGTTCTTCCTTTGTCTACCAGCGTGTGTAAGGTCAAAGTCCCATAATTAAAACATAAACCATGCAGTCATTTTAATCTGTATTTTTTTTTCTTTTCAGAATTACATAAAACCACATTAGACAAGAGTTTTTGGCAATTAAAAGAGATCATTTTTGTGCAATACAAAATCCAGCTGTTCAGCACGGATACTTTTTGTCCAGGCCATAATAGGCACTACTTAAATCATGCAGTGAAGTTGCCGGTGTTCAACTAGTTTTGGCTAAACCTTGAAACCTGTGCTTGAAGTGACTGTAATCATCCCAACCCTCTTACATCCTTTTCCTTCCCCACCTAATCCTTTTCCTCTCTCTTTCATGCTTTAGGATTTATTAACTCATGCATAACTTAGAAATAATTTTAAGTCCGTTGGAAATTGGAAACTGTCATTTTCACTGTATGAGTGTATCAGATTATGAGCAGCTAAGCTTGTTTTGACGTTTCTGGAGATAGTTTTGGCTCCATCTCTTTACACTTGTCTCCCTCATTTCCAGGCAATTGGAAAAATCTAAAACAATGAAGGGATATGTTGAAGCTTCCTGTTTTATCTCCTTCTGATGTGCAGCGGAGAAAAGAAGAAGATGCTTCCAAACTGTCTTCCTCTGTTTTCAAGTTCTGCGTATTTTTATATTAGAACAATAGCAATTCCCTAGCTGCTCTAGAAGATTGCCAGCATGCCTAAATGTTTCGCTAACTCTCACAAAATTTGCATCCTTTACAGGTAATTTTTCAGTCCTCTTATAGCTTCAAAATTGGGAAGGTAGCTCAGTGCTCCTTGTCTTCTCATGCTCTGAATCTCTACTGGAGCTGGAGGTGTCCCCAGGATGCCAGCTAAGTGGCATTCCCAGGCACATCTTTGCTCCTTCACGGTGTGGATCAGCTCACTCTTCACTATAACCTGCTTCAGCCCTGTGAGAGAACAGAGGTTTCTTGAGAAATTCTATGTCTAATTGGTGAGAATATTTGCACCTCCTGGCAGGTAAGTGTATACACACCTTACAAAACTGAGCAAAAATCTCTGCTGTGCCTTGATAGCCCAATATTGACAAAAGTGACCACAACTAGACTGTCTAACAAGGATGGTATATCCTTTATGAAGTCTACAAGGGATGAGCTTGCTGTACGTGAGAGAGACACTGCACTTTGCTCCACATGGATGCCAGTGTAAGCAATGCTGTAGAGATTGAGAATTGGTATACATTAGCAGTGTATCACACAGCACACATTATTTTTAGATGAAAAAACTTTTCTGCATCCATACTTGGGAGTTGCAGCTTTTTCCAACTGAAAGAGCATTATGTTGCAGGCTTCAAAGCTGCTTTCTTATCTTTTGCTGCATTCTGTGTGTTTGCCCTGCCCCTTTTGCTTCTCTGCCATAAGAAAATTTGCAACAAAATTAAGAACTACACCATAGACCTTCATCTCTGTAATGTTCTCTCAATTTCTGCTGAGACTTTGGCTAACACACAGCTAATGCTAAGGCCTGATGTGTGCTGGGAACAGTGCCACTAGGTCAAGTGAGGACAACACGGAGGCAGGACACAGTGGCCAGTAAGGGTTAAAGGTCATTATGCAGCCACAGCAACATGCAGCTTATTCTCTCCAGTAGCCATCATGCCTCCATATCGATTGTCTGGCAGTTTCTTCAGAACAAAATAACTCATGGAAACTGCATAGACCAAACTTCCAAGCTGGAAGGTATAGATATCCCAAAAAAGCTTTTGAAAGACATCCAACAGTATCTGGATGCTTCTTCAACTCTGTCAGGGTTGGTGCTTCCCTGGGGAGCCTGGTAGTGCCCAACCACCATCTGGGTAAAGAACCTTTTCTAAAATGCAATCTAAACTTCCCCTGAAGCAAATTTAGGCCATTCTGTCAGGCCATAGATGCACAAGTTGCAAGCTATGAGTCATGAATTAGAGAACTTGTGAGTTAGAAACACCTTTAATTGAGTGGTGAATTAGTGAATTCATATGGTAGACTAGCCTGCATAAAGGGTAGTGAGGCTTATTTCTTGGGTTTGTTTCTTTTCTAATACTCATACAATTAAGTTTAATTTACAGATTATGTTGTGCTGTAAATCTGAGAAATCCAGGTAGACCATGACAATCCACAATTATCTTAGCACCAATATATGAATGTGACAGAGAACGGGTTGTCTGAGTTCTCTCTCCATTCTCTCCATTTGGCTAGACTAAATTCCAGAGGGTGGCCTCAAAATGGTGTTCTCAGCTTCACTTCTGACTGGGAGATGTCCCTAGCTGGGCTAGTCCCTGTAGCACAGGGTATTTCCTAGCATAGTGCTGGCTGACACAATCCAGAAGTGTGCCAGGGAGTGTGCAGTAAAAAGACATGATCATGGCACAGAGCTTGGGCCTCTACCATGAACCACTTTCATTTATGAGCATGTATGTAGGCTGCCTATCTCCAAAGGGATTTCTGAACACCACCAGATACCTTTTTGAACTTATATGTGCGTGTCTATGTATATGTCTATGCATATATATATATAAAACAGAGTGAAAAATAGAGCTGCAGGCAGGTACTGAATTTTTCACATTTGCTTTTCTTTTTAAATCAATTGATGCATGTCAAAAGGATTTTTAGAGGCTTATAAGCCATAGCAGCTGAAGTTATGACCATGCCCTTACTTCTATGAGCAGCAGTTACACTCTGTGTTGCATCAGTAGAGAATATAACAAAGAAAAAATTTCAGTAAGAAACACAAATCAAAATAATAACACCCACGTGTTTCTTGCAGGCTGGTAATGACCCAGGAGTCAGGCCATGCTCCCTGTTTAAAAATGGAACAGGAAAGGAGTAATTTGGTTTAATATGAAAAATGTCAGTAAGTGATAAAACTGATGTTCTCCTCATTGCCTGCCAAAAGCTTAGTACATGTTAAGCAAGCACCCACAGAGCATGAAAGAAGTTGGTTGTTTGTACTTCTTCAACAGAAGGAATTCAGTAAAAAATCATTATCAATTCAGTTCCAGGCAAATGAAAATTTTGGGGTAAAAATCAAACAAACAAGACCAAAGCAAGACAAACAAAATCCTTTTCCAAAAAGATAGAATTCTCATCATCCCTGGTCTGCTTCCACAGCCAGAGAATATACTAGTCTGATATTTGAATAGATTTGAACAAGGTGTCATGTATGAAATTACTGCTCCATTGTAATATTGAAACTTTATTTGGCCTCCACATAGAGGAGAAATAACAAGTCCAGATTTGTAAGAGAGTCTTTCAGGACACCATATCTTGACTGACCTGGATTTCCCCAGGTAGCTGCTGAAATGAGCTATCTGAAATGAGTCACTTGAATGCTTTGACTTACTGCTTGAGATCAGCAAGATAAATGAAAGTTGGACAACTTTAAATAAACTTAATGGAGGAATAGTCTGGAAACAAATTCAGAAATAAATAACTTATCGTCATCTCTTTATACTTCACTGATTTAAACACTTACAGGGGTAGTCGTGAAAACCTGTATATTAACCATGGGACTGTACTATGTAAGAGATAGCATCATCTCATCAGAAATAACACCTGCTTTCAATTATATCCCTGTACATAGCTATGAATTTTAAATTTTCTTCTTTTTGAATTTATTTCTACATTTTGAAAACGAATTTCTATTAACATAGAGCTAATACAAATTGCAATATAAAAGTATGAATTATAATATGAATTTATGCTTGTACAGGACAAGCTTGTGAACCATTCACTGACTACTTTTCTTGTTGAGACTAAAAATTTGAAGACATTCCTCACAGTAGACTTTTTTAAAAAAAAACTTGAATGACCAGTGTCCTGGTGGTTGGAATCAGAGCCTAATCATTCTAAACATCATCTTTTTTTCCTAAATTTTATATTGTTTTCACCTTTCACCCTTTTAATTGGAATTTATGTAATATACCATGCTTGAAATTTTATTTCACTTCCAGTTCATTGCCTGCAGTGCATCACTGTGAAGGTTTGTTGAGTATTCATCTAAAAACATCTTAGTCTTAGACAGGAAGATAATACAAATGTTATGCAAGAAGGTTTAAAGTCAAATGCTCAAACCTCACAGAATGAAGGATGCATGGTTTCTATCTACATTTGCCTTAAAATCAAACAAAAAGATGGCTTGGGACTTTCTTGGCTACAAAAGCCCTTTTGGAAACTGTTCAGGCATCTTCAAGTCCCCTCCATAAAAATGTGCCATATTTCAAAACAGTTTGAACTCAGACTGACTTCAAAATTCTTATAAGATGCCAGGATGGTGTTGGCACCTCCTCTGAGTCTGGTGCATTCCCAAGAACCATCAGCCAGGCACAGAACAAACTCAGATAACTGCTACCACAGCCAAACTCCCCTGCATTGTGCGCAGTAGTTCTGGGTAAGCCTTTACAGGCTGAGCCACAAATGTCTTTTTTTCCAAGAACAAAACTATTCCAACAACTTTCAAGGACTCTGGGTTTCAGTACATGAGTTGATTTAGGCATTGCAAAGTAAACTGTCTCTCCCTTATTAGACATATATTTTAACAAAACCTTATAATACATAAACAGAAACTATTGCAATAGTACTGGTTTTAACATTTAGTTTAAATATTGAACTATTTATTGAAATACAGCCTAAAAAAGCTTTATAGGAAAAACCCTCTCAGATAATTTGAAGCACTTTTTAAAAAAATCTGCCCCATAGTCCTAGTTTTGTAGTTTTGGCTGGAATAGAGTTAATTTTCTTCCTAGTAGTAGGTACAGTGCTGTGGCTTGGATTCAGTATGAGAATAATGCTGATAACTCACTGATGTCTCAGTTGTTGCTGAGCAGTGCTTACCTGAGTCAAGGACTTTTCATTGTCTTGTGCTCTGCCAGCGAGCTGGTGCGCAAAAAGCTGGGGGAAACCATGGCCAGGACAGCTGACCCCAACTGGCCAGAGGGATTTCCCTTACTATAGAACATAATGTTCAGTACATAAACTGGGGGGAGTTGGCTGGGAGGGGCTGATGGCTGATCAGGGATGGGCTGGACATCAGTCAATGGATGCTGGGCAATTGTATAGTACATCACTTGTTTCTAGCTGTCTCCTTTTCAGTACTAGTATTATTATTATTATTATTGTTATCACCATCATTAAAAGTATTACTATTGTATGAGTATTATTATAGTAGTGGTAGTGTAGTAATATAATATTATTGTATCTCTCCTTTTCAGAATTGCCATCATCATTATTATTATTTGTTTCAATTGTTAAACTGTTCTTATCTCAGCCCATGGGTCTTACTTTTTTCTGATTCTCCACATTCCACTGGGGGCGGAGTGGGGCAGTGAGCAACTGGCTGCGTGACACTTAACTGCCAGCTGGGGTTAAACCACAACACCCAGTTATTCCATTTCCTGTGACACCACATTTCGAACTTATTTAGGAGTTTTACTGCTAAATGTTAAAAATAAATCAAGATGATGACTAGGCTCTCTTTAATTACAGGGGAGAGAGAGGCTCTGAAAGAGCACAGAGAAGCAGTCAGCCTTCTGGCATTCAGTAATCTCAAACAGTAAGCTCAAGGAGTGGAAGTACAGAGTGTACTTCAGGATTTGCAGGGCTTGTATCTTCACCCCCACTCCTGTGAATCCAGGTGAACTGAAGAAGTCACAAAACTCCATTGAAACCCCACTGGAAATCAGCAGACAATTGCATAGGGCACTTCACTTTTCATTTTGCAACACTCCATTTCATTTCTTTTCTGTCATTTCTGAAGAGCATTTAGTACTTCATCTGACCTCTTCTGACTTCATCCAAAGATTCAGTGTTCTCCTTCTGAAAGCATCATTTAGCAAACACTGAAGAAGAGGGTGAAGGACGACTGCTTAAATGCTACGTTCAGGGGTTTTTCCCTTTTATTCTGACCTTTGAACATGCTTTTCTATCCTCCTGGCTATGTTTCTAGTCTCTCTCTCCCCCAGACTTTGTTCAGGGTGCAGATTTGAAGCTTCCTGTTGGACAGCATGTGCTTGAAGTTCTCTGATTATTCATCCTTGGAGCTCTTCCATCTGCTTTCACAATCCTGGTTCTGCAGTGCATGAACCACAGAGGAAAATACATTCACAGTTCATATGATGGGGAGTGCTTGGTGCTTAGGAGTCCATAACAACTCTCTTCCATTCTGCCTCCAGTTTTACATGGTATACTTACAAGATCATCATAGCATACCTCCCCACACCTTCTGTCAACATTGCCATGCTCTCAGATCCATATCTGCTGAGTATCCCTGAGGTAACAATGTCTCTGAGCCCTGCCAGCTGTTCACCCTAAGCCTGGTAGCCCACTGAAAGGAGGACTCTGAGACTTAACCTTGTCCTTTTTTTGTAGTTCTTGTATTTTACTTATTTTTGGCAGAGCTCAAGCACAGGAAGACTGCTTTCTGCCATTCTACAGTTCTGTATCTTACATTTTGTCTTCTTCAGCAGAGAGATCTGGGACTCTTAGCAGAACTCTTCAGTAAAGTGTAGTGAACACTATAGTCATGCTTTCAATTGTATGGTCATATAGACAGTATGTAGAAACTGTCACACAAACAGCAAGGCATAGAATATGTGGAGCTCAAACTGCCCAGAAGTAACCACAAAAGCTATGCAGGTAACAAGGTGGAGACAATGCCTCTTGGAAAGGTCAGTCATCAGCATTAGAAGTGTTTGATGTTCATAGGCCACTGTACAGATTTTCTTTGACAAACAGATAGAGTAAATATTCCTTCTGTACTATATCTCTGCCAGATTTCAGCTCTATAAAAACAGAAGATAGCAAGTCAGGTCAACACTGTTGTCTGAAGCCATTGGTTCCTGCAATCCATACCCTCTCCATCACTTGCAGGAAATGTCTATAGCTTTTAGGATGCCAAATCCTACTGGGTTAAGCAAGAGTGTTTGTTCTGTGTTTTCTGTGTGTTTTAGCCAATTCCTGGTGACTCTAGTAAATGTTTCAGTGCTGCAGGCATTCTAGTTCTCTGCTTTATGTTAAACAACATAGTACTAGATGACCACCTAGTTTTCATTTCTGTTATTCCACAACACAGCATTGTATGGCAGTTTAACTTCCCAGCCTGGCAAAAGATGTTTTCCTGTTTTGATGCAATTTTTTGTGAGCCCACTGGGTCAAAATAGTGATCAGTAATAATGACATGTTTAAAGCTTGCTTTTCTGCAAACTATTCAAATGCAACAGCCATCAAAATTCAGATATTAAGAAGTTGCATAGAAGATATGCAGTATATAATTATTAAACCTGGAATACACATGCAGATTAATCTGTAATCCACAATTAAGAATAAATTTCATAAATTAACAAATAAAACTCATTGAAGAGGATTTGGAGGTATGAGTAAAAAGAGTTTCCTACAGAAAGTGCTCTGCGGTCAGGAAATTATTTGCAAAACAAGAAGTGCATCAAAGATATCTGAGTCCACCATCAGTGTCTCCTTCAGATACAGACAACCCACCGGATGCTGAATTTTGGTTAACCAAGTAGGTCAAAAATGCAACACAAGGGAGAAGTTGTACAGGACATTTTTGAAGTTTCAAGAGATAAAGTGATCTGAAGTCCCCTCAGACTGGAAAGGGAATTGGAACTGGTTAACCCCATGAGGTGGCTCAGACACTATCATCATTCTGTGCTGTGTATTCCCATGGGGATGGGATGCACTTCTTTCTGTAAATAGCTTTTGTAATATTTTATAAGGCAATGATATTACACCAGTGGGACCACGTAAGCCACAGGAAAAAAAAGTTTTGATGAAACACAAATAGTTTTCTGTAACATGGCAACTGAGAGGGCATTATAGCCCTTAGCATTTAAAGTTTCCTCAGAAATGTGGGCTGAGTCTTGTGGGGAAGACCACAATTTGTGAAAATTCTTTTAAACCTACCTTCCTTCATGTTTGTCTTCCCCTTGCCTCCCATTAAAATTTTGCATTGGCTTTATGAAGACACCCATAGCTTAACTTGCCTCTAGTTCTGAGTTCTCAGTACCATAGTACTAGCCCCAGCTACAGGCCTCAGCCATGCTTTCAATCCACATCAGGGAGCCACCTCTGTACATTGTAAGGACCCATCATCCCTTGTTTTCTATGCAAATTAAACCTCACTTTGAGGGCTAAAGTGATTGTTGTAGTTTGGGATTATTATATAAATTTTCTCCCCTGCCACTAACTGCCCATGCCAGCAGTTAACAAAAGAAGTAGTTAACTGCTGATCACTTGGATGGGGGCAGGTTTGTCTCTTTTGTTTTGGGGGACATCTTTCCCTTTTTAGCTCGGCAACTGGGGAGCAGGGGCTGTGGAGAAGGGAAGCTGCTCTGCTGGCTACTGCTGGGGTTTCTGGCTGAGACGCTGTATTTTCTTCTCACCGGGGCTGTTTCTCCTGGTTTCCTGCATCTGGGATCCCGGCCTCTGTTCCAGTCTGACCACCATCTGCACCGTCACGGCCTGCCCGCCCCGGCCGGGGCAGTGACCCAGGAGAGAGAGAGGTGTGCAGCTGCTTTTGCAGGACACATGGTGGTTTCCCACTTTCAGCTTTCTTTTTCCTTCATCTGGGAAAAGAGACACAGAGTTCATCTGGGAGCTCACCATTCGTCTGTCTCGCTGGAGTGGGACTGGGAACTACTGGGAACTCACTCCGCAGCCAGCCGGACTGTGACATTTGACACTGCTTAAGTATAACTTTCCTCCTGGAGGAAAACCTGCTGGGTTTTGTTGTTGTTTTTTTTTTCTTTCTCTTGTGGTGTTGGGGAAGAGGTTTGCACTAGTCTGTTTATATATAGCAGTTAAGAACAGTTATCCTTCTTGTATTAAATTACTTTTTTCCTTAAATTCTATAAAGAGTGGCGTGATTATTGTGGAGAAGGCCCCCTCCCCCACTTGTGGGTAAACATTTTGGGTTTTTTCCCCTCAAACCAAGACAGTGATATTCTTCCTTTATTCAGATTTACAGTATAAACACCTAGAAATTCAGAGCTAAAGGTACATCATGTGCCTTCTTTGAGTCTAGAGAGGCTGAAAAGGTTAGTTAATTAAGAGTTTAAGTAGTTGGACAAATTGTGGTTGTTATACTATATGAAATAGTTCACACTTTCACCCTTAAAGTGAGACACTTGATGGAGACTGAGCACCAGGATATAAAGTTTTAGTTGCTTGTGAGATTGAAGTCGTATTGGCAATATCATGGCTTGTTCTGTGCATTGTAATAACATAGTTGCAAGGTTATGCTACAATGACAATTTAAACCTAGTCATGAGTGTCTAATTAAAGGAAAACAGAGAGTAAATCTGAGTTGACAGGAGGTGAGGTATGTATGAGCTGTGCAGACCTGCAGCTCTGGGCTATCTGGTGCACAACTTGGGATTTTAAATGGTGCAGTTTATGTTAAATTTTTTCCCATAACATGGTTTCTGTAATACTTGTGGGTCAGCCTGTCCAATGTCTCTGAAGGACCATGAGTCTCCTGAATCCTTTACTCACTAGTGTGCTTTTTCTAATTTTAACAAGACCAGTTGAGTCATGTCACTTGGTTTTCACTGTGAGGATGTACAAAAGCCCCATTAACAGCTGCCATGTGTTTGTTTGGAGTGATGATCTTACAAAAGGGCCTGGTCAGCAGCTGTCATTACTTGGAAGTGACAGTTTTATCCCAGCAGAAATCATGGAGATATCTGGTATAAGTCTCACTGTTCATGTATTTATCAGTTGTTCATACCTCAGTATGGTAAATTGTCTTTAGTCTGCCTTTCCCCATTCACAGGTAACACAATTCATTTAATCCAATTATGAGAAATCACTGAGGAATATAAATTCAATTGTATATCTATATTTACACCTTGCAGATCTCATTCTAAGCTTGTTATGTGGAGGAGCACTCTACTGTCTTCCACCAGCTCTGGTTTTACCTCCTAGCCAAGAGTCAGAGGACATCCTGTCAGCATAAAACACTCGTAGAAATGTCAAATGTTTGACTAACATTATATAATACAAAGATTGTTCTGTCACAAAGAGAACAGGATCCATATCTTCATTTCATTGTTTCTTCCTTGTGTGACAGGTCTAACTTCTAGCTCGTAATACCAATCTGTGGCTGGTCCTTTAAAATAAGTTAATGGTCGAATTCATGACAAAAGCCCTTTTATTAAAATGCCCTGTGCCCAAACATGCAATCAGATATTGAAGCACACAGGCAACATCATGTCTCATTTTTGTGGCTCCTAAAAGTTATCACTGTGTTTTGGAAGAAGCCAAAACGGAAGAGAAATCACTGTCCGGATAGTAATCCCTTCATTATGCTTCATCATTCACTACTTGTATCCTTTAAGAAGTCCAAATAGGAAACTAAATAAGCAGTGTCTCTAAGGAGCCCAAGCAGACAACAGAACATAACAATTTGTTTTGTTATAATGAACAGGAAGCAACACATGGTGTTGTCTTAACCTTGTTCTCCTACTTTTCTGCAGAATAACTGAACTAGACCCTGTTTTAGGCACAGACTTATGAAATTATTATTTAATGTAGATTTGAAACCTTTGCACATGCACTCTCCACTTCACTGCCTTCCCACTTCCCTATATGTACAAAGAGGTCATTATCTGATCTCATGCTGATTCTGTATCTGTTTCTATTGAAACTTACTTTTTTCCAGAAGCTACTGTCAAAGTGAAATCAACCTGCATTTGTTCTGCGTAGTTACGACTGTGTTCACAAAACAGAAGATTTAAAATTGGCACTCGCCAGCACCAATGTGGCAGAAGAACAGACATATGAGACCAAATTTATGGGCCATAAAACTCCTTGTTTTTGTCTATAGCCAGCTGCTGGTACCTGTAAAAATAGTAGTTGAACAAGTCTAATAAGAGTTTGTATTTGTTATACTCTCCTGTTTTCCAGTAATAACATTTCAGGCATCCTGTCAGCAAAAGCTCATACCCATATTCAGTAGTTAGTAATTCACTTTCCCTTCATAGCTCTGTCTCGTCCTTTTTTAAACTTCTTATCTTTCTTGCCTCCACATCCCATGGAAATGACTTGGACATTAATCATTAAACACTAGCCACACATTGTGATTAAAAAGGAACACTGCTGCTTTTTCTTAATCTGCCACTCAGTAATAACAAGGCAACCTTCACTCTGATTATGTGAGAAGGCATGAACTTCTTTTTTCTGGTTCACTTTCTCCATTGTCATTCATGACTCAGAGGATCCTGTCTGCATTTCCAAGCTGAACAGCCTTCTAGCAAAGCCTATGCACTCTTCCCCAGGCACTCGTGTGCTCACTTTGATGCAACCTTATCCTTCTTCTAGGTACATAACACTATATTGAATTTGGACCCTTTTGGTGCATTCTCCATTCCTTTCCTAACAATACTAGAAAGCCCATCTGACAGACTGCTGCCCATCACTGGGCTACTGCTTTCAGAGGACTAGTCACAGTCACATCAACATGCTGTTCCTGAACACAGGCAGCTAATGATGAGCCAGCTGTTGGTACAGCTAATACTGTCTTTCCAGGTACAGCTAATACTGTTTTTCCACTGGCATAAAACGGCTATTCTTCTACACTAAATTTAAATCTCTCATTTTATCAGATGGTTCTGTGAGAAGATTTAATAAGACCTTTCTATAGCCCTTACTGTATGTTTCAATGTGTTTGACTAGCTTAAATAATTGAAAGCAACAAACTTGAAGTCTCAGATCCCAGCACAGCTGTCAGTAGGATCCCTCTGGAGACCTCTCCTAGTAGGTCAACAGCATTAGTGACCTGAATCTACATAAGTCAGGCAATATAAAATACCCTCCTTTTTTATTTAACAGCACTCAAATAAAATTGCGGACTAAAGTACTGCTATCAACGTTGAGTGGAAAAGAGGATGCTACTTTTCTCTTTCCCTTGTAGGGATCTAGTGCTATCATTCATGAAGAAGAAGAAACGTGGTTGCAGGCTAGAAGTGATAGAACTTTGCTGCTTTTCTCATGTTCGGATGGAGATCTATCCTGTTATTCTACAGACAAGGGAGGAAATTCTTTCTTGGCAAAAGAAGAAATTAAATAATATGCAATATAGGAAGCATGACATAAAACACTTTCCCATGGCATTTCTGCAGTTCAGTGATCAATATGATAATCAATCCATTCTTGTGTGAATTGCATTCATCCTGCAGATGATTCATATAAATGTGCCATGTTTGATGTTGCAAAAAGCATCCGTTTCTCACACTGTGACACTCTGAAGCTGTCTGTGTCAGTGATGTTCAAGCTATTGCAATCTATGAGTGAAGAGGCCAATAAGTTGTGAAAATATTGCTCTTTCTTATTGCCTTATCAGTACAGACTGAGAGGAAATCCAAAAATATCTGTGACAAGCCACACAATATCTTCTTGAATAATATCTTGAACTTGGATATGAACAGGAAGAGCAACAACTACAGAGTCATCTGAATTAGGTCAAAATGCCTGTGGAATCTCACTCCAAAATCCAAAGAATTTATGAGGAATCAAAAAAATCCTTTTGGCGACGATATGAAAGCACTGGATAATTCTTTTCTTAGCACATTCATTTGAAGATGAAATCTTTCTGGGTTTTTTACCCAAAACCTAAACATCCTAGTTCCTGAAGAAAAGATAAAATTGCAGGGATTAGAGAGATTCAATCTCATGCTTCACTTGCTTTGAGACAAAGAATTCAGCCTGGCTCTTCCATGTCTTAGGCAAAGGTTCTTCCTGGAAATTAACATGGCCAAAATTAATTAATTTTTAAAAGAATATTAAGTGTTAATAAATGGGTATTTTTCCAGTGATTAAAATTTTAATCAAGGAAACTGTCTTCAGTGAAGGAAGAGTTTTCATCTTTTTATTAAGTTGTCTACTTAAGTAATTTCCAGTCTCTCTTTTATTTTTAAAGCACTTGCAGTCCAAATAGCTTTAATTTGAGCCCAACCATACCAACTTAGTCATTACACTACATACATAACCAAAAATTATCCTAACTGCTTAAGCACTGACACCAGCTTCTTCTGCCTTTGTAGAGCCTGTTAAACCCAAAAAGTTCCCTCTGTTTTTATAGTTCATTTCATTTGACAGTGACATGCAAAAGACAAAAAAAATTACTGAGTGTTAATCTGCTGCTTCAAATAGGAATTATTGCGACCTTAAGTGAGGCACAACAAAACCAAAGCTCTGGTTGGCAGTACATGTTATGGCAGCTAAAGCCTACCCGGAGCAGCAATCATCTGTCCTTAAGGAGGAAAACCTTCATTCTCTTACTAAGCTACAATCTTCATGTAGAAGGAACTTAACAGTTGAACACTTCAAGGGTTGGTAAGGCAAGGTGGGAAGTTGCCAAACCCACATTTGTGGGAGTATAAGTCAAGTGAGGGCTTGCTTTTCTGCAATCTTATTGTCACATACTCATGATCTGCCAACAGGGCAGATCATTGTGCAGGTTAGGAGCTTTTCAGTTAGTGGAAGCTTTGCCCTTAATTTGAGTGGGAATAGGATTGTACCCTGTTGTATGTCTCAAGTATCATTATCCTTAAAAACCATGTGTTCAATTCAGTTTCATTGCAGCATCTACTCATGTGTCATACCAGTGACTGAGGGCATGATGTGCTGTCTGGTAGCTAATTGCATATGCTAATTATTGAGACAAACCTTTAGACCCCTACTATGCAAGAACTACATCAGCACGCTGTTCGCCAGCATGAGTCCTGTTTGTTCTGAGCCTTTTGTGCAAGAGTTTTGGGCAAATGGACTTACTGGAAAAGGTGTCTGCCAGACTCCTTTACAATTCTCAGAAACAGTCATTTAAAGGAAGAGCTCGGTACAACAAAATGCTCCTTAGGGGAATTACGCCCTTTCCCACCCCTTACCCCCACCCCTCAAAGTATTCTTTGCTTTTTAACTTCACTTTTGAAATCCAGTCTCATTTCAATGCTCCTCTTCACACAGGAAAGTGTGTCCCAGTGAAGCATGCATATCTTTCATGCAGCTTCTTCTACTAACAGACTTCATCCACTTCTGACTAAAGTTATTGGAAAGGTTTGTTTAATTACAGGGCAATGTCATTGGAAAACAGGAGAATAACTGGAGTTTTAAATAATTTTGAAGAGACACAGAAATATGCAAATATGCATAAAGGCAAATCAGTGCCTCTTTTGCTTCATATTCTGCTAAGTACAGAAGACAGCCCTGATCCTGCTTGACATACTAATGGAGCAGAATAAGTAACTGCAAGACTGTTTGAGTGCAATTACTGGTGTATTTAGGTTTTGTGCAACCTGAAGCCCACAAAAACAATCCACAAATCCCCTTGGGAATCTCAGGCTCAGCTGGAAACATGTGCAGTTTCTGCTGAAGATGTTTCCACTGGTTTTCAGGAAGCCACAGTTCTCAAACCTTATTCACTGAGTGTTTTTACTAGCCTGACTCTTACAAAGCCCTTTCACTTTAGAGTTCAAGTTATCCACTGAGCTCATATACCCACCAGGTCCTGAAGAGAAGTGGCATTGAAGCTTGGACAGTACTGAGAAAAATTAAGAATAGTGCTAGAGGCTAATCAAACACCTATGAGTATCCATACTCTATCGTGCTGCTGCCAACCTGTCTTCCTTTGCTCCAGGCATTGCCTCTTTCCAAAATTACAGCTTTGGGCGTAAGTTTCTAAACTTTTAGAATCATGGGCTATCTCAAGTTTGGAGGGACCCATAAGGATCACCGAGTCAAATACCTTTCCTCTTGCAGGACTACCTAAAATTAAATCATACAGCTAAGAGCATATTGACACTAAATCCTGTTTTCCTCTTGGGCAAGGCTCATTTTATTCTGCCTGACCATGTCTAGCACAGTTTGTCCTCACAAGTATTTAATTAGGTACTGCTACCAAAGCTGTCAGGGTGGTACATCCCTGTCTCAGCACATTCAAAAATAACACAACTTCTGAAAAGAAGCAGCCCAAAAGCCTTCTGAGTTGTTCTGGAATCGGGTATGTGATTGAATGACAGGCGCATTTTGGTCAGCAGTAATCAGCAGACTAGATATGAACTGAAAGGGCAGCTGTGTGCAACTAGGAATACAGGCAAGCTGTACAAAATGAAGAAAGAGCATCTCATCTCAGAGTGTTTCAGGTTTGATCCAATTAATCTCAGGCTAAATTCCCACTGAATACTTAGTTTTCAGCCAAATTATTACTGAACAACCTCTCTGCATGATATCTTATGTCACATTTCTATGTTTTTTTAAGGGAAAACTTGATGAAAACTCTGGGCTCTTTCCCAGCACACTCCACTGCTATCTGCATTGCTCAATCAAAAGCTGCTCAGTGCTCTCAGACCTTGTTCTTTACATCACACTTGGTTGCTAATCACAGCAAATTTTACCCAGCCTTTAACTAATCCTTACAGGAATTTCAGCCCTATGTAATCCAACCTGGCTGGATGCCAAGCCACGTACTTGCTGCTGGTACATTTATGGTACGTTCAGCAAGGTATGTGCAGATAAGTGTGTGCAAATGAGAGGAGGTTTTGCTCTTCCTAGAGGGTCCATCTCCTGTTTTACCATTACAAGGGTTTTCCAGAACAGCTTCTTGCAACCTTTCATTCCAGTGGGTCAGTTGTAGACACAGCATTTCTCTCCACGTGCAGGCAACAGGTCATGGTTTGTACCATTTGCAGCTTTCTAACCACAGGGCAACCTCTATCACTTGACTGTGCTGGAAGAGTGGAGGCAAGGGAAGGAAAAATTATTCTTCTTAATCCCATTGTAATTGGTTTTATCCCTAGAACATAACTTGATTTACTTACAGCTGGTTTTTAATTTTTGCATGTAAAAGTCTCATAAATCAACTGAACAAAATAAATTAAAAAGGTGAGCAGTAGTTTTATTAAAGGAATTTGCTTTACAATTACTTTTATTATGAAAAGTTTCTGCAATGATCTGATTAGCATTGATTTTTCTTATGACAAATAAATAGTAGGAGGCTGCACATTAGCTGTGACCTTATAGTTCTGAACTATAAATCTACTTTTTTGAAACAGTTTTTATTTCCTTTTTAATGTCTTCCAAGGTATTATAAGGGTTTTACAGTACCTGTTACGGAAAATGCAAATGTACTTTTTGAGATATGTTACAAAATCACCAGAGTGCAATCAGAACCAAAATTCAATAGAAAAGCCTCGAGCAACTTTTACAGACTGCATGATCAACACAAGTGTCAATTTGAATAATCTGACCTGTTTGTTACCTAGCTGCTGTCATCCAAATTCCTGCAACCAAAGAACCATCGTGCAAATCACCCAAAAATCAAACAGTGAAGTAAAGAAACTGCATTGTTTTCCTGGTTAAAACAAATAATACAGGGGGAAAGCTTAGAAAGATAAAAAGTTTAATAAATATTTTTACATTCTTTTGGAAATGCAAAATCACAAAGCTAATTAGATAACTATATTGTTAGTTCATCTGTGAACCTGAGCTAAAGTTGAACTGTATGTTTACATAAAATGTGTATCTGTGTCCACAGACCTAGAAAGGCAGCATGCGGAAGAGCTGTTAAGGTGAATTTTGCATCCTGCTATTTGTAAATGTCACTGAAGACTTCCAAAAAAACCTTCTCCAATTTTATGCCATACTAAGCTGAAACATTCAGCAATGAAACTCAACCTCAGAGAATCAAAAGCAGGCCTGATATTTCTGTCAAGAAGTTAAACCACATGTCTGTCCCTGGACAGAAGTAAAGGGAAAATCTGAGCTGCTGGAAGGGACTCCGCTCTCCCTTGCACGATGAGTCTGATATTTGCTCACTTAAGTTTTTCTTATTAAGGAATGTTTCCAGCATGCTCCAGGAAAAGCTCCAGTGGTTTAATGGGGTAAAAAAGAAATATTTTCTCCACTGTGGTGCACACAAGGAAAAGGTTAGCCCATAAAAACTCTCATAAAGCCCTTGGAACTACAGACAGAAGCATGTTAAACTGATGGATGGGCACATTGCTACTTGCAGGAAGAGGGAACAACTCCACAAACCCTTGCACAGGACCTTGAAGGTGAAAGCTGGGATGTAGCTTGAAGGGATGTCACAAGGGCATCTAGTCTGTGCTTTTGTCGTGAAGTATGCTGGTAGATCTATAACATTCAGGGGATATTTAACATATCCATAAAGATTTCATAGTACCCTTGTCACGGTCTAAACCCCATCTGACAACTCGCTTACTTCTTCCAACCCTGGTGAGATGGAAAAGAAACTCAGAAAAGTCAAAGTGAGAAAATGTGTGGGCTGAGATAAAGAAATTTTAATAGGTAAATTACACCGGCAAAGCAGAACAAGAAATTCATTCCCCACTTCTCATCAGTACGCAGGCATCCAACCATCTTCAGGAAAGCCAGGATACATCACACGTAGTGGTGACTTGGGATTATAAACACCATCACTCTGAATGTGTCCCACACTTTCTTCTTCTTTCCCCAGACTTTATATGCTGAGCATGATGCCATATGGTATGGGATATCTCTCTGGTCAGTTAGGGTCAGCTGTCCCATCTGTATCCCTCCCAACTTCTTGTGCAGCCCCAGTTATAATAGTTACAGGAAGGTGGGGTTTTTTTTGTATTTTATTCTCTTTTCCAACATTTTTGGAGGAACTGTCTCTTTAAAAACTGCTGGGAACCCCTGGCAGTGCTGGGACTGCCAGATCACCACTGCCTGAAGCCCAGCAAAACCAAGCAGGGGAACACATGGTGCTGGAGGCAACACGTTGTAGACAACAAAGATGTTTCCGGACTAACACCGCTGCTACAGTCAAGACCTGAACTTGATTGAGTGACGTAGAGTGGGCAGTTTAATAGTATAACTTCTTGTGAATGACACACTTTTCTTGTTTTTTTGCTTTTTCCCCTGTTTCCTGTTGTTTCTTTTGTTCAGTTGGGCAGAGGGGGGTGGTTGGCAGGAAGAAGCCTCTGCCATTTTATTTCCCTTTGTTCCCTGGGGCCACATGGGTTGGTGAATTCCTCTCTTTTGTGGAAAGCCATTTCCTTTGTATCTTTGTGGTTCCTGCTATTTCCTTGTGAGTAAATTGTTATTTTTTTCACTTATATCTTCTCATATTTTGTCTCTCTATATTGGTGAGGAATAAAAAGAGGAGTTCAATGGAGTTCCTGCCCCAATACTTGTCTTTAAACCAAGACATCAGTCTCCTCACTGGTGGGGTGGTATGAGGGGCAAAAAAGATCTTGATGGTGTGTAAGTACTGTTCAGCAATAGCTAAAACAACCCTGTATTAACAACACTGCATGGTCACAAATCCAAAATACAGGCCCATATTAGCTCCTATGAAGAAAATTAACTCCATTCCAGCCACAAACAGCACACAACCTCCCCCCATCATAGTCTATTTATGTCCTTAAACTCAAAACCCCTTCTTCAACTGCAGTTTCCCTAATGTAAAACTAGCTTTCCCTAGTACATAAATATCTATTTTCCCATGCAAAACTGAAGAGATTACTCCTTGGCCTAATCCAGTGAATGCAGAAAACAATTGTTTGCTATCTTCTTTCCATTCTGGAGATCTGTTACCGTGTTACCAGTAGTCCATTAGTCTTCTTTAATTTAAACAAACTTGGTTGTTTAAATTTGTTCCAGATAAATCATATTTTCAAAAAATCTTCTTCTTGGATCTCTGTTCTGGACTCTCTCCAATCTATGTGCATCTTTCTCAAAATGTGATTTTCAAACTTTGCAAAGTTTAGATGCCAGATAAAGTCTTCCCAATAAGGATAGAGTGGAATAAGTACCTCTCATGCCTTATGAACCAGAATCCTGTTACTGCATGCCAGAACAAATTGTCTTTGTTGCAACTGCTTTGAATTATTGACCAACTCAATTTCTGGCTGCTTTTGTTTTCTGTATACCTTGCAGAGCTGATATTGCCTAATCAGTTCCTCAAATGCCACTAATTCTTTTTTCTAGTGTTTTCTTTCTTGGATTTATCATCATGTATCACCACCCCACAATACCACCAGATCCACTTTGACCTTTGCTGTTTGTCTTCACTGTGCTTCTGCCCTTTCCTACCACAATCTGAAGTATAAATTCATGAAACTATTCCTTGGTCCAGCACCAACATTGTTAACCTAAATGATTAGAACAGTTAAGAGTCAAGCAATTTCAAGGAATTAAATTTGCAGCATTGCTTTGAAATATCACTCATTTCACAGAAACCCATTATTGACTACTCCATGAGTAGTTTTTCAACTAGCTGAGCATCAGCCTTTACATTCCCATCATCTCCACCACATTTCCCAAGCTTACTTATGGCACTCCTCAAACCCCTTGCTAAATCTGAGATATACTACTGCTCCCTCTCTAACACTGAGCCAATTATACTGGGAAAGAGGAAACAGAAGTGATAAGGCATATTTTGTTCTTGGCAAATACATCTGGTTTTTAATCAACTTTTTGTCTCTTGTATGTGTTCTTGTTCCGTAGTTACTCTTTGAAATATCTTCCAAAGATACTCTTCTACATTGATTTGAGGCTTCCTTCCTTTGTTTAGAACGCTATTGTTTTGTAGTCTCATGTAATTTACATTTCTGTCTGAATTGAATTTCAAACAGATTTAATTACTGTCACTTATCTATTAATTCCTCTGCCTCTGCAATAAAAAGTTGCCACTAACACATTCCCATAACTTGCTGAATCATCTGTGTCCTCTGTTTCTTTCCCAATAGATAATTGAATAGTTCAGATCTCCAGTACTGACAAATCCTTAACTCTGTCTTAACTGTGATACTGATTATATTCAAATGTTTATTTTTAACTAGAACTATCAAAGTAGTCTGTCTTCCATCTTTTTCTGAACTTCAGAAGAAACATAGACAATCAGACTGTGCAGCCAAAAACCTGTTGTGTTCCTTTCCATATCCTCTCCTGTACCTGTATAAATCAGCATCCTATCATAATCTGGTTATTATATTAACCAGTCAGATTGCAATGAAAAGGATATAAGAAACTGCAGAATAAAGTGAGAAACAATATGAGATAAAGATATAGAGATAAATTATATCTTATATAAATAAATATATACATATATTTAGTAGTTTTATGGCATGTAGATGTATATAATAGAATCAATTCAAAAGAAACATTTTATTTGAAGTAATGAAACATCAAATATTTGTTTTAAAGAGGATATTAACTACTACAGCTTTGGGTTTTTTACATTTATTTTGAAAGACTTTTTTTATGTGGAACTCACTTATCTTTCTGACACAACCTGTGAGCAGGAAGTTCACTAAAACAAAGTATATTTCCCCCTTTTCTTCCATTTTCTCTAATTGTGTTATTATGTATCAGGAATAATATAAGCAAATCAGTACCACAAATTGCAGGAGACTGGAAAAATCTTTGATCCAAAAGTGTGCAATTAGCCTAGTATCCATTTGGAAGGAAATCTGAGGCTTTGATATGGAATAAAAAGAAGTATGGAAGAGCTGCCCACTCCTGACAAAATTGACAAAACCATCAGACAGTCTCAGTGCAAAGGAAGGCTTTAAGGTAAGTAAGGGCCAACAAGCTTGTATAAGGTGCTATCTGAAGAGTTTCAAGTGCAAAAGTTGTTGCATGGGTGAGAACTAGGATCAATGGCCATGGCTATTTATAAATACTCTGAATTAATAGAACTCAAAAAGCTAACAGACAGAACTAGGCACAATTACTTTATTGCTTCACATGAAGTACTGGAAAAGGAGACCTAGAAAGGGTCTTCTACATCCTCCCTAAATTCTTCACTTTCCAGGGAGGAAGATGCACTCCAGGAAACAGCCAAAACAATCCAGGGGAAAGAAAGACAGACAGGGCTGGAGAGCTCCACTCCCTTCTCTCTGGGACATGCCTGCTTCCTACATTAGTCACTCATCAGAAGCAGCAAACCGTGCCAGTCACAGGAGCAGACACTCCTCCCCTGTCCTCTGCCTGAAACAGGCAAGGGCAGCCTGGCACACAGTGACATTCTCCCAAGGTGAAGTTTCAGCTCCCTTGCTCTAAAAAACAGCTTATATCTGGTCTTTCCCAGGGGAGCTGTGGCTGTGACAAGGTTCAGCTTTTCAGGCTGCCCCTTGGTGCCAAATATCTATCTCTCTGCAGAAGCCTGAATTTCAGCATAGCTCTAACAGCACATCGCTCTATAAACACACATTTCTTTGCATGTATCAGTATCCAGCTGCAGGCACTTAGGAAATTTTCAGGCTTAAAGAATTAGACCTGATGAGTTAGAAAATGCTAGAAATTAGGAGGTGGAGTTGTAGTTGTCTTGGATCTACAGACCAAGGCATTAGATATGCAGAACTCAGGCACGCTATAAGTTCAGAGAGACAGTGTTCACATTTAAAGAAAAATATTATGCTTCAGGCCATAGGTCTGGCTGGCCTGTTGAAAGTCGGAATGGAGAATGGCAGATGACCTCTGTCTTGAGAGGTGCATGACAGAATATATTTCAAAGCCAAACATAACCTCTCCTCTTTGTATGTACAGAGACATGCTGTATATTCAAGTGTAGAAGGATGCAAGCTAAGATGCAAAGTGCTTAATACTTTATTTAAAAAAACAACTTGAGAATGCAGTGGCCTTCAGCATTAGCTTATGCCTTTCCAGAAAAAGTATAGGTTTGTTCTCAGCCAAGGAAGGAAAAGTACCTCTTTATGGGAACCAAGGAGCTATTTTCCAATTCAGGCAGTCATCATCTGGCAGATGTTTGTGGAAAAGCTTCCCTTCACAATTGAAGCCAGGAAAGCAGTACAGAGACACTGAGTGAGAACATATGACACAATTTCATATTTTATTTCCTCATAGCCAAATTGCAAGACACAGCTAGCCCAAAAACAGGAAGGAGAGATGCAAAAAATGTCAGGGTGAAGACTGAGACTGGATGCAGTCACAAGTGTATCGAAGTGAGGACTAATGAACAGTGGTGGAAGGGTCAGGATCAGTGGAAGAGACAGTCACGCAAGAGGCAAATGGTAGAAATAACACCATAATGCCTAATTTTGAATGGCAGTATTTTTCCATGTCCACCCACATTACACTGCAATACTATTTTTCTAACTGACATCCTGCATCCCTTTGACTCCAGCCAGGCCTGGCTTAACTAACAATTCAACTTAACCACTGTGATTTTTAATAAACTAAAAGCTATTTTAGGAACACATACACATAAAAAAATGTGTTTGAAGAATATAAATGAGATTGCGAAATCAAGTCTTCTGAAATTGTGTAATTTAAGAATTAAGGATTGAGACACATTTAGACAAATGCTTCAAATACATCATGCTTTATAGTCTTTTTTCACCTTGGAGACCACATGATGGCCCAAACCATGGAAATTAATCAGGCCTGAACCACACAGGAGGTTGTTCATGGGAGTGCTCCTTTCTCATTCACTGTAAAAGCTGTAAGCTAGTAAGGGATGAAGCAGGGTTTGGAGTACGAGAAGACTCTTCTTTAAGGATGTGGACATTGCTTTTGAGAATAAAATTTCATACTTAGACCTGTCACAAATCTCCCTTGAAATGACAAACAAGTCACTTAAACTAACTACCCATTAGTAATGCTATGCCAAGCCTTTGACAACCAGCTGGATCATTATATTTTGTCTTCCAAGTTAAGCAGCAAAGAAACTTTGAATTACTGGTCAAAGAAGGTTATCTGCATGTATTGCTGAGTGAATTGGTTGTTAATGTCCCTTATAAACACAAACATTGCAGATAAACAATAGTTTTGAATACTGTAAGAAAGCTTTGCTGAGGGATTTTTCTTTCTTTTTCTGCAGTAGTATTAGAGTCATTCTGTTGAAAAAAAAAAGTAGGTTTCATGTAGATGCAAATTAGAAGAACTCTTGGACACCTTCTTTTTTTCCTTCCATCCTGCACTTGTGTGTATTCATTATGACATGTAGGAGCATAGATCCCATAGAGTGAATGTAGCTTTGAAAAACAGAATTTTAGATCCTGCTTTTAAACTGGAGAGCCACAAGGTTTCAGCAGTGAGTTCAGGAAACCCAAGCATTTGTGATGTTGTGAAATGGAATTTCAGGCCTGTGAGAAACAAATAAATAACTTAAGTTCACTAGAAATTTTTTTCTATAGATATAGACTGTATTAAACTATTTAATAGTAAGCTAGAGAAGTCTAAAATACTTTAGAGGGATGCACATGTCTCTCATACTAACGGCATGCCAAATTAATATATCTAAGCTCTTGTGTTGGGTTTAATCTGTCTGCTATGTCCCTGATAAAAATGTAAGAAAAGTCAAAAACTTTTCAATAAAGAGGTCAAAAAGTGAGCAAACAAATCACATGCGGCAAAAATTAACTGTGCTGACTTTAAAATTGCCCTTTTCTTCAGCTAAAACCTGCACACTAATTACCTAGTTGTCCTAAAAGGATAAGCTCATGCAAAAAGAAAAAAGCTGCATCTATGTTAGTCACTTCTTAACAACCTACTGTGTTTTATTAGGAGTCTGGCATTTATTTTCACAACCTAAATTTAGTTTTCCTATGTGAACATATAGCCATCATTCTTACAGTGTTTAAATAACATGATAAATGCAGGAGTTTGAAAATGCAATGTTATCAACATCTCCATTTAAAAAACACCATTACAAATGCCTCAGCTCATATTATTTTATTGTAATGCACAAATATTTCATGGTCTCTGATTTCATGCATTAAAGTTTTATTCACATGGAAACGTTGAAAGACAGCAAGCACCCATGAGTTAGTGACAAATTTTTGTTGGGCTAAAAAAAACTAATTACATGCCCAATTTCAAGTTAGATATATGGCAAGAGTAAAAGGCTCTCAGCTCATGAGCCAACCTGAGCTGGCTTTACCCTGAGGAAAACGTCCTTGTGTTAGGAACTAAGGTCAAGGTAACTGCATCCAAATACCCACACAGGAAGAACAGCTGGGCCTGGGGCACTCAGTTTCCTGTACATCACCTGGGACTTTGCTGACCAAAGAAAATAGCCTGAATCGAGGAGAGTGCTATGCCACAGAGGTGGAGATGTACCACTGGTGTAAGAGGTAGACAGGGCGTCCTGAGGAAGCAGAAAGACTACTGCTCACAGGTGAGCTACACTGAGACTTGTCTCTTTCCTCTGTCTCCCATCCCACCACCCTGACCAGGTTCATTGTACAGTTAGTCCTCTTACATCCACTTTGCTGGAATGTATGCTACAAACCTAATAAATTAAAGGAAATAGGGAAAAAAAAAGTAGTGTTGAAGCTTGATCTAGAGAAACTTTGGATATTCTCTGAAAATTATGTCTTGTTCATGCAAACGAGTTATGGCATGCTCAGACCTCCTCTAAGCATTGCATCATATGTTGTCTTGAAGAATAACAAGATTAAAGCTCCATGATCCACTTTTAAGACTCATTGTAAAAGTAGGATTTGATTAGTTTTCTTAATCAAAAAGAAACAGAATGAAAGCAAATGCTACATATGACAAGCATTAAGTCTAAATTGCAAAGTTGGTGACCGACATATACACAGTCTCAGACTGCCTTGCACAGTCAGTGTGTCCCATATTGCGTACACAGCGAAAAACTTGAGTTACTGATTTAAGGAGAGATGAGGGGATTTCATTTGGGTGAATTCTGCTTTTATAATTAAAGTTAAGAAAAGCCCGTATACAGAAACAGGCAGTGATCCTGAAATGTAATCCCATAAGGTATAAAATATTTCTGTCAAGCCTCCAGCAGTCATGTCTCAGCAGCTGGTTTCTATGTCCTAAAGAACTCTTCCAGAGCTGGGAGATGGATGCCACTGCCACTTATCATTACTGCACCCTTTGCTGCTTGCCTCCAGCGACCTGACATTCATGGCAGAGACATCACTCCTCTGTTTGCTTGCAGTCTGAGAGATCCTGCTGGCCTAGGCCAGGAAGCTCCTGGGTTCCTCTCTGGGGCAACATTGCTCCATCATGGTTCCCAGTGCATGGCCAAGAGTGTATAACACAGAAGTAGCCATTAAAAAGTAAAATAGACAAGCAGGGAGTACCATTCAAGACAATGAGTGCAAAAGGATCTAGCAGCATTTAAGGGCCTCTTTCTCCTCCTCTTTGCATAATACAGGCACTTGGGTCATATGAAGAGCTAAATTAACTCTCACAACACAGTTTTGTTTAGAGACTATTTGCTGTCTCCACCATGAAAGCCTGCTCTGATTAACGACTGTTTTCCAGGGGCAACTGGCATCTTCCGGCAGAGGTTAAAAACAGACCAGGACTTTGGACATGTCTACAAAGACATATCCAGCAATTGTGTTCAGTGTTTAATTCTTTTGATCTTCTAGACCTTACAAGCTTGTAAGGTCTGTAACTATGGGCACTGGAGATTTAACTGAGGAAATAATAATAACCAACTAATTAAACTCTTGGATGGCATTTTTTATCTTCAGCTGCCCAGCCCTTTTTCAATGGAAGTAAAGAGCACAAAGTCAGAGGACATGATTCAGCTGTGCAGGAAGACCCCCTGCTGTCACACACATCAAATCCTTTTCATAGCTGTACCCACTCCAAGTTTGAAAGATTTTCTTTTCCTACATATTACTCCTGCTGAGATGCTCTTTCAGGACCTCACTGCTGCAGTGATTAGAGGCCAACCTAATTTTGGTTATGCATTTCTTATTCACACCTCCTTCATTACTGGAAAGAATTACATGCCCTTACTTTTTCACTCTCCCTTTGGATGAACTTGTGTGAAGTTATCATGACCTGTCATTGCCTTTCCAGGCACAGAATAAGCTCATGTTGCCTATTCTCACAAGATCTCTATTCCCCAGCTGTCCTGGCAGCACTTCACAGCTTTACCCATGAGAAGCCACAGTCTTCCACTCATATTTATGTTCTCCCAAGCAATCCATATTTCTAAACAGTGCCATTTAACATTATAATAGTAATAATTTTAAAAACCCTTGTATTGTGTTTCCTATCAAGAAGCAATCAGTCATAGAGTTCTGCCATTCTTGGGTGGAGAGGTGAATCTCAGCTCTTTCACTATTGTGATTTCTCCTGTATTTTACTGGCTTAGATTAATCTAATAAGCGACTCATCAGCTATGACCAAAGACAGGGCACCTGTTTTTTCCCTGAGCTGATAGCTCTTCTCTACGCACAAGAAGGGGGCCCATAAGAAAGCTAGAGAGTGACTCTTGAGAAGGGTGTGTAGTGACAAGGCAAGGGGGATGTCTTTTAAATTGAAAGACAGTAGGGTTAGATTTGACATAAGGTAGAAATTCTTTACTGGGAGGGTGGTGAGACACTGGAACAGGTTGCCCAGAGAAGCTGTGGATTCCCCAACCCTGAAAGTGTTCAAGGCCAGGTTGGATGGAGCTTTGAGCAGCCTTCAAGTGGAAAGTGTCCCTGCCTGTGGCAGGGGTATTGGAACTAGTTGATCTTTGAGGCCCATTCCAACCCAAATCGTTCTGTGGTTCTCTGATAAGAAGGAGGCCCTAGTCCCCAGTGTCCACGGTCTAGCAGAGTTATAATGATCAGCACTAAGAAACCACCATGGCTTGCCCACTGTCTCCTCTGGAGTGTTCTCAAACTGGTTGAAGATCAGCAAAGGTGAGGCCCAGTCAAAGCAAAAAGAGTGGTAGTAATACATTGAGGGTACATGTAATGATACCGTTTAATTACTTTGTTCAGTGCTGTCTCCAACTTGAAAGCTACAAGTTACTCGAGAGGGGTTTTTTCAAGTAAACAAACAGTATCAGCTATTTCCAGTCATAGCTTGGCCTCCTTAGCACTTATGACGAAGCACGTTTGGGAGCCAAAGCAAGCAAACAGGATGATTCATTTATCCCACAGCTTAGCAGATGGATAACTGAATTCTCAGTAACCAAGGAAGAGCAGGACCTCTACTGCTTTAAAAAATACCATTCAGGACCCACAAGACAGAAACACTGGCAAAGCCTCATTACCCACAAAGTATTTAAGATGTGCATTTCTATGAAACTTATGTACATGTAAGTGAAGCTCTTGTGGCACTATTCAATAGATGACAAATCAGTGAAAAGAGTGAGAAAGAGAGGGCCTTCACTTCTTGTCAAGAATGTGAGACTATTTCAACATGCTACAAAGGAGTTTCCTGTTTACACCCGAATTCATCGTCAGATTCTGAGACAATTAAGACTGGTGCAAAAACCCAAAATTGGTAGGAAGGACACACAATTGCAAGAGACGAACTGCACTTTACAGTTAAAGATTCAGTAATAGATGAATTTCTGAAGTTCTAACAAGCGAGTTTGGATCTATATGAGTTTTTAAGTGTCCTCATTATTAGGTGCCTGGCTGAGGAATTTCGGGAAGAGAACGATATGTCCTTTTGGAAAACTGACTAATGTTATATTCCATCTGCTTTACTCAGCTGTTTACATCGTGTACACTAGCTAATGTATAGACTGATAGAGACTATAATTTCCAGTCCAATAAGCACACTAAAGAAGGCTAATACTTTATGTATATACATACATTTCAGAGGTTTTCTTACCAATGACCTGTGTTTGTCCACTGGCAGCAGGCCAGTTTTATGGTATTTCATTTCCATATAAAAATTTTTTCCAATCTTCTGCTCTGGCCCAGCAGTGCCTGCAAGGAGCAGGCAGGTGCTCTGGGAATTGAGCTGGCTGAGTGCTGTGGAAGGGGTGGCAGCCCCCACTGCTCTGTGCATGACCAAGAGCCCCCTACTCATCTGCAGTCACACTTCCTCCCAGTCCCAGCAGGGCTTTGTGTACTTCAGCCACACACACAGGGCAGCTCTTTCTTTTCCTCCGGCAACAGCTGTGGCAGTTCATGACCGCAAATGTTTTTCAGAGACACCGGTCAGATATTTTCAGCCTGTCTTTTTGTTGGATTCCACTGTATATACCTTTGTGCCTGCCTCCCAATCTCTTGCAGTATTTTCATTTACCAGGAGCCTGTGTCATTCCCCTGCAAGCATTAAAGTAATTTCCCAAGAAAGCCCAAGAGCTTTGACGACTGAAGATGTGTCTCTGGGCTTGACTGTTTTTTTAATAACCTCTCTGATGACCTGAAATCTTGCAGTCCACAAGCAATTGCTCCTGTATTGCAGAGTGGATTCTTCTCACTTTGTTGTAAACTGGTGGGAAAAGGCAGGCACCTATGATGTACAATTCATCCCATTTATTTTAGGCACCAGAGAGAACTCTTTCTCCAGGGAGTGGAGAGGAAACACCAATGGTTAGCTTGGACCAGCTGTATTGCTTTTGGTCACATGAAGGCTGGATGAGGGGTACCCCACCCTACGCTATCTTTACCACAACAAGGTTGTGAGTGCACAGGGAGTTCTTGGCTCGAAAACATAAGACCTATTTCTTACGTTGTTTTGCTCTGCTAGGCCTCTTGCCTTGCAGACTTGAGTCAGAATAATCATAGACACTGTCATGAGCTGTTCTTTTACTTAAAAGCACTGTTTCTGACAATGCTATTTCACACAGTCCTTGTCCTTCTGCGTGTACACCTTCCCTTCCCAGCTAGTAGAATAAAAAAAATTAACTTTCTTGTCTTGATGGTCCAAAACCAAATCTGTGTGTGGGTCCAATCCTTGTTTCCACTTGTTCCTACATTTATTTAAGGGTTTTGGGGGGAAATGAGCAGCTCTAATTATTTGGTGATCTTCAGATTATGTTTAGGGGTTTTTTAGGTGCTACACTGGTCAAACATTAGTTTTGCTGCCTATATAGATGGATACCTGACATCAAGATCACATATGCTGAATAAAACAAGAAATAATTATTAACAAAACTTGTTTCCTGAAGAGAGCTACTTCTGTATGAGCAGCCTCTGTCCTGGATGCCAAGTCATGCCAAGACCATGGTACACCAGTCTCTTCTTCTCTGTGGGTGTGCCTTTGAAGCTCTTGCAAGTACATGAGCTCTCTGGAAAATACTATAAACTCACAGTTTGCACTTCCAGGAATGAGGTGGCCTTGTCCTTATATCATTAAATTTTCTGTAGAGAAACATGGTGGTGCAGAGCCCTGGATCCTGATGGGAAGTGATATTCCCTAATACTGTATTTCTTTCCAGGTCTGATTATAAATCAGTAAAACTAAGTCCTCACTTTCAACTTGCCTTGAGATTCAGGATATCTTCTTCTCAAAATACATTGAGACTCTGACTTTAATAACTCTGATCTTCCAGGACGGATCTACCTGAAATACAGTGGCAATTGGACTGCTCTAATTTCGAATGAAAAAAAGGAGACAAAAATCTTGCCTTCGTGAAGCTGAACAGAAGCTGAACAGATCTCCCCACCTGGGAAGCACATGCTAAATCCACATTGCTAGAGTGACAGTCTGTAACTGAAGTCTCCCCACAGAAACCTGTAGGGGAACAGAATTCTCAGACAGCTGGTAGGCAGAGAAAGATCACCCAGTGTCAAGTCCCCAGAGTGAGCCTGAGAACTTGGGGGACTGCAGAGCAAGGACGAATGAAAGTGGTGGCAGTCAGGAACACAGCTTGGCCCATCAGGATTCAGTCCTCCTTTGGTGTGACCGGGCACAGTCGCAAGGTGAGAGAAGAAGCAGCTGAACAATGGAGCCCAACCTGCAATCCCACAGAGCAGGGGTGACTGTGCCTCCAGGGGACAAGTCCCTCTGCAGCAGAGCACTGGAAACATGCCTACTCTCTGGGAAAGACCAGCCATCCTCAAAGAGCCATCTCATACATCACATCTTCCTTCCCACACACCTGATACACCAGCATTTTGGTTTGTTTTGTATTTGTTTTCCATTTTTCACATTATATTTTCAAAATATAATTTTCAAAATGCTGTAGACAGTCCTGAGGACTTCACTGTCACCGTCCAAGCTCGCTCGGCCGTGGCAAATGGACCTTGGGACTTAAATGGTGGGGCCAGTTCAGCGCACGCTGTGCCTCACCTAAAAAATCCACTGCGCAGGCTCGGAGGGCACACCCCCACCTGGGGAGAGCTCTTCCCACATCTTCGTTCGGGAAGTTTGGCCATACTATACTATTTTCAAAAACAATGTTACCCTTCTGTATAATGATACAAATTGACATTAAACATTTACATTAAGTAGGTCACTTGTTCAAGTCTACCTGTAAAATATCTACACTATATAGTTCACTTGAACAAGTCTGCTTATGAGGAAAGCCTTTAGAATATTACTATACCAATAGTTAGAGAACCGAATATCACTTCATAAAAGATAAGCTTTTGTTTCTTTACATTCCTTTTGTATACAAGGTGCCACTGCATATGTAACATCCATTATCTACATGCTTAATTTTTATTTCACATTCACTTTTCTTTCTCTAGTTTGGAGGAGGATCTGAGGTATTTAACTTTCTTATGGCACCAATACTCCATATACTGAAGTTCTGCTTCTTTTCTGCTACTAAGTGAAATCCAACCTGCCCCTGCAGCCAGATGTGTTATCAGGCTATTCTTGAAGGATACACATGGAAAGGAAGAACCAATCACATTATTGACAAACATAATTTGTTCTCTAGCTGCAGACTAGTGATTGCTTGAAAATAATGACCATTCCTGATGTTCCTGAAATATTTTTCATGAACCTTCCAGCATTGGTCAGTTCATATATAGTTTTCTTCCTTCAAAGAACAGATAGCCAAGTGGATTGACTGTTTTCCATACCTGCAGACAGTTTTTTCCCATCTGCCCATAAAATATATGTAGTCTTTATCATCATCTCTAACATTCTGTGCTTGGAAACAGTGAGTTCTGTGGTATTCTTTGGTTGCTCTTGACTCAGACTGCATTAGAACGCTAATCTCCATGCCTGTATCTTCACAGCAAACATTTAGAATATTTAAAGGGAGGCTTTGGCTTAAATCTCATTAATGTGAAAGTTCCTGCTAATAGATAATGAAGGTTTCTTAACTCAAGCCACATCCTACTCTTTAAAGTTTTTCCAGATATTTATTGGACTAAATTCAGAGCCAACTATAAGAGGTGGTGGAAAGGAATTAGATTATGGTCTTTCCCAGCTGGATGTGGTTTCCGTAGGTTGTTATAATTTTTTTCTTTGGAGCCAACATTTTTTATGTTGTTGTTGTTGTTGTTGGCTTTTTTCCCTACAGAGTTTGAAAAACCTATGGGATGACTTACATGAACAGAAAGCTTTATCTTCAGTGTCTGTGAGAGGTGTCTGTTATGGTTCTGTTACAAGGTAGTCCTTAAGACAGGTTCTCCTCCCTCCCATGCAAATGAAGATAATACACATTATATATCATGGAGCTATTTCTTAGCTATCATAAGTGATATCTCTTCAAAGAGGAAGTAACCAAGTAATTTTACTCATTCTGACCCTCAAAGTACAACATGGTCACCGATTATTTATTGCTCCCTTCTGATTTATGTCAAGACTAGGATACAGTTAGATTAACCTGACAGGTAGTGTTTTGCATCATAAGTAATCAATTTGAATACTGCAGTTTAAAGGACACAATTTGAAGCTACAACCAGACTGCTCACAGAAAGGGTTGGAGGCACAAAAGGGTGAGACTGTTAATTATTACTGGCAATCTGTCCAACCACTTCCAGGAATAAAAGTTTTTATTAGTCAAATGACTCTCAAAACAGTAAAACATCCCTCCAAATTCTTTCCTTGGCAAAGATAACAACATGTTACAGCTGCCTATGAATCTCTGGCTATGACATTGGTAGATAAAACAGAACCAAATACTCCAGTGTACAGTTATCTGTTATACAGATGTAGTTAACTTTGGGGGAAGGATATTCTGAGACAGTCCATTTAAGCAAAGAGTTATCCAAAAGGTGAAAAAAAATAGTTTTTCTATGGAGAAGTTCATAGATATATAGTTGCCAAGACAACTGCATTTGGCTCTGGAAAAGAGAAAACAAATGGCTCTTTTTAGACTGAAGTAAAATAAATTTAGTTTTGTTGCATAAGAAAACTACTTTTCCACTCTACTGTCAAATAGTCCTTTTGTAGCAAGCTTTCTTAGCATTTTATATATATATATATATATTTAGCAGGTTTCTTTTCCTTTTCCTCAATGAAAAAAAAGAGAAAAAAACCCAAACAAACAAAAAAACTCCCAGTAAGTTTATTGGAATTACAAAGGGTGAGAGCACCTCCCTTTCGCTGCCTTTTTCGTATCTAGAGCATGATCCTGGTATTCTGTGTTACAAAATTTTACAGATTGCACTCTAGTTGCAAAATAATAGAATCAGGTTTCCTGCATCTAGGCAGCATAAAAATGCAAGCTTCTTAACTTCATCAGACCACAGAAGACTTGGAGAAGAGGGAAAGAGCTGATATGTATCTGTCTGCTGGGAATGCAGTATATCAGGTCAGAAAAGTGTCTCATGTGAAAGATAGCCATGGTGATCTTTTGTTCTCTTAGCAGTTGAAGAGCCAAACAGATTTTAAACCTTTGCTATTGTATATCCTTTTTCGTCTCTTCGCTTCCAGCACTTGTGCATGTATATCCCTCCCACGATCACACAGGCCAATGCAATGGGAATCATTGCAACGTACCAGGACAAGCCAACAGCTGGAAAAGTAAAGAAGTTAAATATTAAAAAAGATCCAACAAGCTCCAAGGAACATAGTTCTCTAAGTTCAAGGAGGAAGAGGAGAAATCACAATAAAAAGGACGCCTGCAAGTTAACATTCCAGCACAGCTTGTTCACATGTGAAAGGAAGAGGTCTATTGATTGGACACTCTGGGAAATGTGTTTATGAAGATGGGAAGAAGAATTGGAAAACAACAGAGGGTGAGAATAAAAGTTCAATCCTTTACATACACCTGACTCTTCCCAACCTCTGGCCACAGTGTCTGTGTGCTATCTTGGTTTCGTAAAGCAGAGACACTCCAAGTAGGAAGTAAAAACACTACATGGAGTGGGAGTACATAACACCTATCTACAAGTTGTGTGAATAATTTTCTACAGAGCAGCTTATAAATTAGTAATGATCAAGCTGAGATGCTGAACATCTTCCCAAATACAGCTAGTTTCCAAGACCAATCTCTGTCCAAACCATTTTGCATTATTCCAACATGCATTGACTCCTCTGTAGTAATAATTGTGTAGCTCACGAACAGGGGCAGCATATCATCCAGCAAAGTGAGCACAAATCTCTCATCATAGGATGTCAAAGTAAGTTATAATTCATAATGAAGATTAAGTTATAACTCATAATGAATGCCTTCTAAGACAGTTTGAGGAAGCTTTGATGATTCATCCACCTCATGCAAAGAAACAATTAGCATTGCTTCCGATTGTTTTTACAGCTGGTTCATAGCCAATGGTCTCTCATGCTGCAGCATTAATTGCACTGAGCTGAGGTCTTCTCTTCCCATCTCTAGGAGCCAAAATAACAACACCCATCATAATTTACACTTCTTGTTATTTTGGTGGTAGTCTGTGCATGAGGAAAAGGAACACTCAAATAATTCATTCCGATATTGTCTTTTTTCCCCCTACTTATTGAGGAACTGGAAGAGATCTGATCCTGCTGCACCGAAAGGGAATTTGCCAGTAGTCTCACTGAAACCATCATTCCACAGAGTGTATCTAAATTAGAGTCTTACAACATAAACAGATACACTAGCACAGATGGGTCCTTGTCCCTGTATTAAATGCTGGTAAATGACCCACAGAAGATGTATTTTGTGAACAGGCTGTGTCAGACACTACAGGTGAAAGAGGCAACCAGACTTTCCCCAGGCAATAATTCATCCCGACACTGTCTCTGACAGTATAAAAGGCTTGGATGATATGTCAGCATCAGAATAATGATAACAATCATCCAAAATAAGCAATCAAATTAGCTACCTTCCTGCTTGACCCTTGTTGGCAGAACTTGGTATCCGTATGTGTTCTCAGCCAGACAGGTAAAGTCTGTGTAAAAGTCCATTTCTTCAACAGAATCAAAAATCAATGGTACTTCAATGAAGTTTTCCCCATTTTCTACAATTTCTCTGAAAGAATAAAAAAAGTTTGACATTCAATACTTTTATAAGCTGCCTTCTCTATTTGATATATATTCATTCTAAGAGCATATTGCAAAAAAGTGCATTGGATAGTGGCTAATTTCTGAACTAGCCCCTCAGCATTCAAGGACAAGTTGTCTCCCAGCCCAGTTGTGCTAACTACTTGAGTCTCAGTGGGCAGTACTCATTCTTCACATTTTGGAGCACACAGAAAAAAATATCTGAATTTGTCTTGCAAAAGTAAATAAAAGGGAGGGAAGAAAGGCAAGTAGAATTCTGTATATCTTTGAGCTTGCTGTACAGCATTGTGGAAGGACCTAATTCCTTCTGACCACCTATTCATTTCTGAAACTATTATTACCAGCAGGAAGAAGACATATGGAGAACATAACCCTGCAAATGCTCTCTCAAAAACCTGAACAACCATTCCTGTCTTTCACATGCCCCAAGCCAAAAGCTCAACACAAGAAACTGTCTAAGAAGTTTCCAGATTATTTCAACCTTATTGTTTCAGGAGTCCAAGTGTTTGAAAATGGTTTTCTAGCTGCAGTCAAACATTGTCCCTTGGTATCTTTTATTCATTGCTGGGGCAGTTGTGCAGCTGCTCTTTAATGATATGATCATGAGCCTGCAACATGGCAATGGAATTCCCTGGGCACTCCTCCCAGGACTGTACCACAGGAAGGCAGTAACATGGTGGTAGGCTTTTTCCCAGAGATTTCTGCAGGGAATTTGTTTTCCTGATGGCATTTGAGTTGTTTTGCCGTGCTGTCATAATGGAGGCTTATGGCAAAACTGGAGTGTCTCACACACTGGGTTCTACAGGAGCCTTAGCTGCCATGGTCACTGTCCTTGTGCAATTGCATAATAATATGTAACAGCAATAATGATAGAGATAGTCATAATAAAAGTAATTTTTAAAGTCCAAGTAAGAAAGTATGTGTGTGCTCTGTTCTAAACCTGCAGAGACTATAGCTGCAATACCTTTTGTGGTTCCCAACCACAGGTTTAATGCATTTGCACTTACCCATGTAAACAAGATTATAAATCAATGCTCCCAGTCATGCTGTGGGGAATGGGAAAACACATAAAGGCTTGGGCATACAGCTGAGTCACCATGTTACCTCTGGCTGCAGCAGGATTAGATCTGCACTGGTGAATACAAATGGCCAAAGCCAGCTCATATCCATAGCTGTTAAACACTTTTGTCCCTTAAAATACACAAGCCACATCCCCAGACTCTTTTGGGAACAACCTGTGCTAAACTCTAGTCAGATATCCAGGAACTCTTTGGGAAAGTTCCAGCCCATGTGTGACCAGTTTAGCAATTAACAACTGAGGCAATGGCATCCTAGGGCAAAGAAACCTTTCAGTCTCTGTCCACCAGTACAGGCAGAGCCACTGCACCTCAGGTGAGGGCGATGATCTTTGTAGGCACTCTCAGGTTCATGAAACGAAAGACAACAGTCCGACTTGGAGAGATTTCAGCTGGAAGTTTTACCTCCCATTTGCAAAACACTAGAGGTGTGCCTGAATGTAAGTGAGTTACTCAGGTTAACATGTCACAGGTCCGGAAAGCAGATGTCTTACCTCCTTTCCTAGTGGGAAAGGCCTTGAGGCATGCAGCTATGAGGCAGCTGAAAGAAAGCTTTTCAAGGCTGAGAGACACAATGTATCAGGGCAAGAGGATGTGGAACATCCTGTTTCTCCCTCCCACCAACATTCCCTTCAGTGCTACCCTGGCGTCAGTTCTAGCACTCACTGGGTGTCTGTGAGTCAGTTTCACTCAGTAATGTGGAAAAGAACAAGTTTAAGGGGGAAAACAACTATTTTTTAAAAAATCATCAAAACACTGGGTAGTTTTTTGTTGCCTTAGTGTATTCAGAGAACCTCATGACTGTCAAGAAGAGAATGTTGCCACTTTTCTAGCATGGGACAAGGAGAGAGATAAGAGAAACCCCTGGGCAGGACCAAGTCTCGTTGCTTTCCACTGTATCTGCTCTTACATCAGCTCAGTTGCTCATGAAAATGTGTTTCTGGTTTAAGTCTCAATGTTGACTCATTTGCAAAATACCATGAATCGAAAAATAGAGGTAAAGAATTTATTTCACCCTGACTGGGCTGTGTTTGGGATGGTTTTTTGCTTGCCTGCCCATTTTTTTTTTCTCAGCTTTCGCCTTCACTTCAGATCTGTCTGTGTTCCATTTCATTACCTGGCATTTAGCTGCACCAAGAGCCACTGCAGCACTGCAGGCTAGAACAACAAGCACAAGGAAGCACTTTCACCCAGACTTACTGTCGTTCTCCCTCTGTGATTCTGCTTTGTTTATAAACCACATCAACGCTGGTGTCATTTGCCAGCCATTCCACGTAGGTTTGGATGTGGCTGCTCAGCCCAACAAACACTTTGCATGGAAGAGTCATCTTGGAGCCTGTCAAAAAACACAAAGATTGAGAAACAATTTGGATACATGTGAAGAACTCCTCTCTTTTTTGGTGATAGGCAACAACTCCAGTGGGAAATCAAGTTTCCACACATGTCAAGCACGACTACATTCAAAATTGAAGTTAATCCCCAGATTGCTTTTGATCCCCAACTCCTTGGCAGCAAACCCCTTCAGTTTGGCCAACCTTCCCAGTGCTACCAAACCATTTCCCTATTGCAACAATTAGCAACTCTTGCTCTAAACACGTTCCTCAGGAGGCAAAGCTGCATCCCTGTGGCCTTGCTCTTTCTGATGTACTGCAGCCCAAAGGGCACTGTGTGCTTTACCCCTCTGGAGCAACTGCACTAACCAAAAGTGTAGCTTACTCAGAGATGCTGTGGGCAAGAGCATTCATCTCAAGGTGGGCCCTCCAGGGATAAAGTGATTGTGCAAAAATTCTGAAATTTTGCTATAGTTATTGTACCTCAGAGGTAAGGATAAAGAGGCTCCAGACTGGTGTGGATCTATCTTATATGGAAAACACAAGGCCACATAATGCAAACAGTGTTATTATTATACCTGTGCAGGTGGTGATAAAAAGAATATAAAACACTATATGGAAGTAGATAGCATGGGGGGAAAAGAAAAGAAACAAAGAAAAAAAAAGACTTGGTAGTCCTGCAGTGATGGAAAGAAAACTAACAATATCCTAGGACACAGTTGTGTGTATAGTACCCAAGTTAAAAAAGTTTAGTGTAAAATAAAACTGGCATTTTCTGGGAAGAGGAAATGCAACAGGAATTTATTGTCACAATATAATCTTCCAAGAAAATTTGAGATCCTATCAAAGTACTTGCTAACTAACAACTGTCTAGTTCAAACAGTAAAAAGCTACCAGATAACCAGATCAATCTGAGAAAATATGAACAGTTCTTAAGTGAAAGGGGAATTCTGGACGGCTGAGCTAATGGTGCAAACACGCTTTTATTGCTTTGTAAGGGCCTAAAATGTACAGCAGTTCTGCAGCTTCTCCTACCTGTAAAACAGCATCTGGTTGTAGGCAGTAAGAAGCAAAAACTACTCCAGCACTGACTCTCAGGTAGGATAGTCAAGATCAAGGATACTACAACAATTTACACCAAGAAATTACACTGTAAGAAGATCGGCTTTAATTTTTCTCTCATTAGGTGTTTCCAAGAATAATATTGGGCCTTACCTAGAGCAGCTGATGTTGTCTTTTGGTTTGGATATACAATTATTGGAGTAATTCTCTTCTCTTTTTCTGAAGTTAGAAAGAGAACAAAGTGAGTGCTAGCAGAAGAGAACTTGGGCATGGCCCCAGACCCAGAAAACGTGCCACTTCGCTCAACATCTGTCGTCTCCCAGGAACGCATTTGACTGTTAAACCGCCTGGCAAAAGGAGTCATTCCCATTCCAAGCCCAGAGCCCGCGGCTGCGGAGGAAGGATGCGGTTCCCTCCCATCCCGATGGATGCAGCAAGGGGAACCCGCGGCACGGCCGCCCCCTGGTGGCCTCTCGGCGCAGCATCGCCCCTTCCTCCCGCGGCCCCGCTCCGCTCCCAGCCTCTGCCAAACCGCGTCCGGCCCCCGCCCTGAGCCACTACGAAGTGCTTTAACTCCTAAACCCTCTGAAGCCGTTTGCAGTGACAACCCACTGCCCCCAAGACATAAATTACTCTGTTTAACAAACACGGGTACTTGCAAAAGTACCCCCTGTCCTGCCAGTGGTGCCATAGGAGCCCCATCAGTGCCAGAGGAAGCACTCACGGTGTCCCCTTCCCTTGGCATGCCTGAGAGACCGAGCATGAACTCCCCTCACAAGTCCCACTAGCAAAGAGGTTTTCTTAAGTCCTATAATGTTTTAAGGTGTCAATCACTGAACCACAGAATCACAGAACGGTTTGGATTGGAAGTGGCCTTAAAGATCATCTCATTCCAACTTCCCTGCCATGGCAGGGACGTGTTTCAGTAGATCAGGTTATGTGGAGCTCCATCCAGCCTGGCCTTGAACACTTCCAGGGATGAGGATGGAACACCCAAAACTTCTCTGGGGAGCCCATTCCAGTGCCTCACCACCCTCACAACAAAGAACTTTCTCCTAATATCTAATGTCAACTTGTCCCTTTTCAGTTTGAAGCCATTTTCCCTTGTCCTGTCACTTCATGCTCTTGTAAAACATCCCTCTCCCTCTTTCTCATAAGCCCCTTCAGGTATTGTAAGGTCACAATTATGTTATCCAAAAGGCTTTGCTTTTCCAGGCTGATCAAACCCAATTCTCTCAGCTTTTCCTAGTATAAGAGGTGCTTCATGCCTGTAATTATCAAATATTATATTTACCAACAGTTTCTAGCTGAATTGTCCTGGTGATTTCATACGTCACACCTTCAAATGGAAATGACATTTTGCAAGTGTAATAGCCAGCATCTGTTGGTAGCACAGATGTCATGATCAGAGAAGTTGAACCATTCAAAATGATGAACTTTTCATTGTCATCTTCCAAAGGCAGAGCATCCTGAAGAAAGGACAGTATCTGGTGTTATGACTCAGATAGCTATGGTTACACTCTGTGTAACTCCCAGACAAAATTACTCATCCCTGTCTCTCCGTTATTAAATACCAGTGGGAAATGTGAGCAGTTCCACTTTCCCACCAAAGGGCAAACTCTTTTAATGTGTATCTGTCTTTAAAATATTCTGGGTGATATATGAAGTGTGAAGAGCTGTTATTTTAATCTATCTACAATGTTCTTCATTTAAGTGCACACTTTGAGATGGAAAAGATGTAATAGACTCTTTTCTGAGTCCTCAATCAGACAAGATACTCTTCTAAGACAAAATCATTTTAGTACTCAGAAGGTTTTCACAATGGTATCACTTTCCATACATGACCTCCTAAGACTAATATTGTAAGGTTTTCTTTGAACACAAATGCTAGTGACCATGAAGGTTTTCACATAACTGTTACTTACCCTACATACCTCATAAACTGTGATAAATTCCTGCTCTGTATCCCTAAGGCTGTCTTTATACAAAGGTTGGAGTCCTACTAGGAGCAATGATGTTCCTACTCCATGAAGGCAGGGTAACTCTTTCTGACAGTTGTAATGAGAACCATATTGAGGGGGACAGTCTTTTACTTAGATAATGTGGTTTATATCCCACATCTGAAGGGAATGATGAGCAGCAACATTCTGCTGGTATGGTACCGATCACAACTTAGGCGCTGCAATAGGAAGCCAGCCTATATATTGCATCCTATGGTAAGACAACAGCCACACAAGGCAGAGCATGTGAACTTAATTGGAGCATAAATAAAAATTAGATCGAGTTATTATGAACACCTAAGAAGAATCCCCTGCTCTCCAGTGTGAAATTTTACAGCTGAGGATAATCAAGTGAGGATATTTGATATTAGAGGCAAAACTAGGCTTGCCTACCTGAAAAGCCACAAACTGGCAAATTAGGCAGGAGAACACTCTAAGCAAGCATTGTGTAATTAACCTAATATTTCCAATGCTGTATTCCAGTTGATTACTGAAAGCTACCCCTTCTGAACATAGAGGAAGCATCCCTGGGAGGTCCTACTTTATAGGATTCACTAGAAGGGCCATAAAGAGAAATACAGCACAGAAGACAAGGGCCTGTTCTCAGGTGGCAAACCATGGAATTGGGTAAGTAATCTAGCCTTACAAAGAGTTGCACTGCCTACGAGAGCATACAACATACGGAACACTTCACCCTGTACTGAATCCATCCCAGAGAACCTTTCTAAAAATATATACATCCACCCTAAAATTCCCAGTGTATTACACTGTGCTCATGACTTTACCAACATGATGTTCAGGAGAAACATAAAGCAGAGATTTATGTGCCAAGTTGGCATTAGCCTATGCACAAAGAGGAGGTGAAGGTTCTACCTTGTACCACTTGAGCTCCAGGCTTGTCCTATTTGGTATAAAATCCCACAGGTCAGGACAAACAATCTTTCCAGAGGTGAAAGTGAAGAGGACCTGGGGATAGGCAATCTCCCGAGCAGCTGTCTTCTCCACGACTGTGAGGTGGATGGAGACCTCTGCGCAGTGGGAGGAGTTCCTGCAGACAGAGAAGGGAGAGGTGAACACCCACTAGCGACACGAGGAACTCAAGTGTCACTAGATATTTTCTCCTGGCTTCATTTCTCTCCTGAGCTGTTTCTAGGAGGCCAGGACTGAGATCACGCCAGGAGGGATGCTGGAAAATCACTGGTACTGTTCTTTTGGCACAATCTAAACATGTTGCTGACACACATCTGCCTTGGACCTTCAGCCTTGTCTTCTTACCTTTTTTTGTACACCAAGTTTCCTGTGCACCCTTAGACTACAGCATTTTGCTAGAAGGGTGAATGTGTTCACCTGAACAGTACCAGGGGTGTCATGAACCCTCCACCATTTCCTTGGAAGAGTTCTGACTATGAAAATCCTAATGATGAAATAAAAACCTTGAAGCATGTATTGAAATACATCTACAGTCACTATTGAACTGTCAACATTTCTGTGAGTACTTATCATTTTGTGTAGAAAAGCTGGCATTCTGGCTTTGAAAGGTTTGTAATATTTAACTTTTTTTCAGGCCCCAAATAACAGTCACTTCCAGTTCCAAGAAGGACCAAACTAGGAGAGATAGATGCTTAAATTACATCCCATCCTCTACAACCTCTGAAAGCCTGATTTGGTGGTGCCTCTACACAAGGCAGTGCCCAATCCTTGAACAGGCCAGCGAAGCCAGGGGGTTCAGGCTGCCACCTCCAGGAGAGCAGCTGTGTGCTGCCAGCAGGCAGACTGACACTACTGCCAGGGTACCATGGCCATCTGTCACTTAAAGGCCAGGTGCCCAAATCCAAAATACTTGCTCCACAGAAGCAGAGATCTGTGATAGTTTGCTTCTACTCTCATTTAACAGTGTTGAAAAAAAGAATCTGGTGGCTTCCCCGTGAGATGATTTGCAAAGGAAATACAATTTTCTTGCACTCTGTTAAACCGCTAATAATGTTAGCAATGAAGTTATGTACTCAGTTCTTGCATGTCTTTTTCTACTATGTTTCACAGCAGTTTATTATAGCTGTTGTTAGCACTTCCATAGTGTTATATAGTGATGAACTGAGGCAGAATAGTCCAAAGAAGGGGTTAAAAAACACCCTTGAAGGTCTCAGGCTACTACTCTGCTCTAGAAAATATTTGCCACTTTTTATTGTTTTGGCCTCACTGTCAGTGTCTTCTCTTCTGCTCCACCAGTGAAATCACTGCTGAGACGTGTGGAAAGGCCAACCCAATATGCTCAACATGATTTTCAACTTGAGTTCTGCCTGTCCATCTCTTCTACTGCTGACACACAGCATTCACAAGATGTGTTTTGCCAGAAAGGAAACCATGCTTTACACAAGCAACTCCAGGGATGTAGAGATATATTCTCCTCTATAAACCCCAGAGCAAGGTGCCAGGGGTGTACTGGGAGGCTGGCTTGGCTGGAGGAGCTGGAAGGAGACAGTGACCTGGAACACCTTCTCGAGTTCAGGCTCTAAGGATGATGGGAGTTTTTGCCTTCTTCAGTTCCCAACAATCCAGATCCTGATGCCTCTTTTGAAACAGTACAAAGTCAGATTGTAAACACTCAAAAAGAGATGACCAATAGGGCTGAAAAAAGCCATGCCTAAAGTCTCAGTCCACTGCAATATCACAAGTCTGGTATCAGTCTAATAGGTACACATCAGGTCTTGTGAAAGTCTTTCAGCAATGCCAAGGCAATCAAATTCTGGTTTAAAATGTGAAGCAGAAATAAAATGAAGACCAAGGATTAGGAAGAGGGAAGAAGGAAGCCACTGCAGAGCCACAGTGCCTTAGTATATGCTTCATAAGACAATCTGAAATGCATTCTGCAAAATCCCCTGCCTACACCATTCCCACTTGCTGTACCACTGACTGGCACATAGGCAAGCTGGAACAAACTCTCTACACACTGTTTTGGCATGAGATTGTAGCCAAAGCAGCAATCCCATCTCACAATTTATCCATATTTCAGTATATACAACTATAGGAGACACACAGTGCATTTAACATTCTGACTTTCCACATTCTTGTCTCCAATAATGTCAATGTGGAAATAATCTTACCCAGAAATGCTCTGAGTATAACTGGAGTTAAAAATAAAGAGCAATCTTGTTAGTGCACTGGATTTTCTTTAATACCCACCTTTTGGTGCAGATGTATACTCCTGAGTCTTCTAGCATCACTGGTAAAAACCACAGTTCATTTCCTTTTGCCCAGATTCTTGAATCTTCATCTCTTCCTGATATCATGGTTTCTGAACCATTTTTATACCATGTGATATTAGGGATCAAGGTAGAGAAATCCAAATGTTTGTATCTGGGGGAAGGGCACTTCAGAACCACAGGTTCTTCATGCAGTTCATAGTACTGTTTGAAAAACACGGTGTGATCTGGGCAGTTTTCTGTATAAATCAGGGATATTTTTACATTACTGTCAGACAGGCATATTAAAAAGGAGGGTAAGGGAGAGAGAAGGAAAAAAAACACATGACCTTACCTGTGCTTTTGACTTGCTGGAGTCTGAAAGCAGAGGCACCTGCTGTGCACATCACCAGGACAAAGAAGAGCCCACACATTTTTTTCCACAGGAAATTAGAAGAAAAAGGTCGAGGAAAAGTGTCTTGAAATCTACAAGGAAGTTTATTACAAGACAGATGATATAATGAAAATACTCAGTGTTATTTTAAGAGTTAACTGCTCTTTTCCTTACTCTGGACATGGGGATCTTTGGTTCACCCTTAGTGAGCGGAAAGGTGCCTTCGTTCCTAGTTGATGGGGGCTGACTTGTGGAACTAGACATCTGGCTTGGCAAACACATGTCACTTCTGTCCCTTCCTCTTCACTCCAGGAGATGAAAGCAACATACCACAAGATGCTGCTGTCCTCCCAGCTTATCAGTGCAACAGTTATGGGTGGAAAAATCTAGCTCTGCTTGTTTAGCAACAAGATGTGACTATGGCACAGGTCAGGTGCTTTAAGTGAGCTGTAGTGTAGTAGCTTGGGTGAACACAGGAGCAAAGATGCAGCAGAAGAGACTTTAGTTCTCTGAAATCGTCATCTCAGGTGTCTCCTAAGGTTGTATGACCTTCACTAAATCCTGTGTCACTGTATCTTCCCCAGTGTGACCACTAAAGTCAGCCAGCTAGTGTGAATTAGGCTACAGACAAACTTCCTGCTATAACCAGAGCCAAACTTTCAAAGTCTCCAACAAATGTTTCTGTGGGGACAGAATACACTGACCCCCTTTGCATGCACACCCATCTTGCTGTCACTGCACAAGTTTTCAGAATGGGCACTATAATATCTGTTCTAAAACAAAAGATACGGAAAACCCTGAATAACTTGTCCTGAAAATCAGATATGGTGGCACTAAGGGAAAACAAAACTATCCACTGCCAGTCATTTATCAAGTGTCATCTGTATGGGCCTGGCAAGGGTCCAGCAGCTTCTGCGTACATCACTGAGTGCTTCTGCTCTGCCAGGAGGCTTCAGTTGCTGTTATTTGGTTGATTGACAATGTGTTACCTCATTGTGCTGCAGGCAAAAATATTTGAAATTTGCTGTAGAGAGGCACTAGTTTATGGTCTGTATAAGGAATTTATGAGCAATACAATACATCTATGCACATGGTACATGCAATTTCCATTTTATATACAGGAATGGAAATCGCATGCATTTAGCATTAGGCTAACACTATGATGAATATTAAATGACTGGACAACTACTTCAAATCATATCCAAAAGCAAAAAAAAATCCATTTCTACCAACATAACACAGCCATATTTGCAAGTATTCACCTTTGGGCACCTTCTGTGTATCCTATAATTCTCATATTTATATCATGGTTTTAATCCTAATTGCTTCCTGTTCTGGTAGCTGTACTTATCGGACATCTGATAATCTGACCATAATAAACTATTTCCAGCTTATTGCTATCTCTGCAACACCACAAAGCCAACTTCTTGCTCAATAACACTCTTTCATAACCATGGGTCATCTCCCCTACTGCTAGATCTGTGAGGATTTCCAGGGCATTGGAATGGAGCTGTAGCCCTTCTCAGCTACACCTGGACTAGGTGCTCGTGGCATTAACAAGCCCCATGTTTCACAGGAGACCCTGTAACAGGTGGGTTTCTGTCACTTCAGATCCTTAGCCTGACAAAAACACTTGGTTATTTTGTTCATAGCTTTTTGGTCCCTTTGGTTTAGTGACCTAGCAATCTCCATCAACCTTATTGGAGAGCTTAGGGCAGGTTTTCATTCTCAAATTTCCATCAGATTCACTCACCTCTGTTTCTTCAGTCTTTCAGCCATTAGCTTCTCACAAAAACAAGCTATCATGAAAATTGTTAGTGAGGACCTTATATAAGGTCTAGCTCAACACACAGCGGAAATTTGTCTCTCATTGCTCAATCCGATTTGTGTCAGAACCAAACGACATTTTAGACACAACTTTCTTTCCTTCCGTAGAGTGAAGATGAGGGAAACAAAGGCACAGAAAAAATATGTGTTTGGATTTCTCAAAAAAGGGGAAATAACTGCTAAATAAATATATGACTAATTTTCCTTTTTTCTGACGAATGGTAGGTTGTATACACTCATGTCTTCACATGACTATTCCACAGTCTACCTCAAATAAAAAATTCTCATGCATAACAGAAGGTGTCCTGCAGCATGGTCAGTGGCCAAAAAATTGCACAGTAGCTAAATAATTGTAATTTTCACATTACGTGTTTTAGCAAGCTCTTCATGGGCAACATAAATCTTCTGTGTTTTCCCATATCACTTGTGAGTCACAAATGTGCTGATTGCTCTTTCCTTCCATAATACCCATTTCAGTGTGGCAGCCTACATTAAGGCTCTCTTGCAATGGGGTGTAAAGAAATTACAGTTATAAGTAGATCAAAAGCAGAAGGACTAAGAAATGGATTATGAATTGTGCCAATGTTGGCCTTCACATGTCTGGAAGAGGGCAACCTAATGAAGAATTTTGATCTGGAACTGAATTATGAAACATTTTTCCTGTGCTTTGTCCTGACTCATGATGATTCCTCCAGGCAACCCTGCATCTCTTACAGCCTCTTGATGCTCCATGGAGCTGCTGTCATGCACTGCCTCACTGCAAGTCCAGGAAGGTAAGACATGGTGTCCAGCTGACCTGCCAGACCTGGTGTCAGAACACAAGTCTAGCAGACCTCAGTAAAATATCCTTGCTTGTCCTGGCTTTGTAAACCTCAGCCAAGCAGCCCTTGTCTGGAGCTCTGGGGTCCTAGGCCAAGGCTCAGGCCTTGTGATGCTCTCACTAACCACATAATGACAGAGGAATAAAAACAACATAGGTGTTTATTACACTAACCATGTAGGAACCATCTTTTATTTAATCCTAGCATAATTCAATGACTCTAAGTAATATTAGTCTTACTTGTATTGGAGACCTCAGAATATTGTTTAAGAGATGAAAAATTATCAGGTTTTGAAACCAAGCTGCCCTCTACTACGGAGAGAAGAAACATATTCATGAAGACATCTATTAACATACTGCAATCTTTAGGGATGTGTCATATGCTTGGATTGCATATATTCCTTTGTGCAGGCAATATTGACCATATTATAACAATTTCTGTAAATAAACAAAAAGAAAAAAATCATGAAGCCCTGTATTTCAATCTGTGATCTTTACAGTTTCTATCTCCTGATCAGTGCAGTCATTGCAAGGTTCTCTACAGTTGTCAGATCCACACATAGCTGCCCAGTTTTCCTTAGCAGTCATGTTATCCATAAGTCTGAAAGGCTGATAATATAACTGAAGTTACTCACTGACCTGTAACACTCCATCTTCTTGTAGAAAAGAAAGAACTCATCTCCCTTGGTCCTAAACTACCACATTTGGACTATGCAACTCCTGTTCTTCCCTTCTGAAATCTCTGAACATCATTCTGAAAATCTGATGTCATAGATTATGAAACTATATCAGTCTTTCCTTTTCCAGTTCACTGTATACAACCAGAAAGAAGGGTTGTCAGATTGGGTAGCTGTATTATATTAAGTTTAAATTCAGGCTGTTACTGTATGAGTGACTTGTGTGATAGATGTGGGAGTTTCTGACTGTAACCCTGTTCACCAGAACCAGATAATTCCCCAGTTGTTTACCAGACTCAAAAAGAGCAAAACTGCAGGAAATGAGGCTTGATATCTTTGGAAAAATTGTACCTACCCACTGCTACAAACACATTCATTGTGTGCACTGAGTAAAGACATGCCAGCAACCAGTTTGATGAGCAGCAGAACTAGCATCGCTTCTTTCCCACAGGTGTGTGCCCTGTGTTCTCACAGACATTCCTTCTCTGCAGCCACCTCATGACCTTTCCCCACCACGCTCCAGTGCTTTCCTTCCCCTTATGTTGTGTCCTCCACTCCCACCTCACCCACATCCAGTTTGTCATGGCCAGGTGCAGCAGCACATGCTTGGGCTCGCTCACAACTACACTGATGCCAACTGGTCAACTTGTCTTTGCCCATCACCACATGTAAGAACTGGGTTCTGCCTGGTGAGGAAGTGCTTTGGGTCTCCCATTTGTACACATCAGCAATGACCAACTTTCCTCATACTACTACAACTCCAGGCACTTTGAAGACCCAGTCCCTTGGAGGATACAGCTGAAACATTGAGTGACTTTATAACACAGTAACATGTGCTGACCTTCCTTAGAAAACTAAACTAAATCCAAATAGCAGTGCAGTTTCCAGATAACATCATGTCCTTGGATACATCTAACAAGGATAAACACTGCTAAACAGCTTTCTTCAGAAGAGCTCTGTCCTGGATGTGTTTTTATCCAGAAAATATCTGATCACACGCACCACTATAAGAACCTCAAATTAAGATAATTTATCTGGAGGTGCAAAAGTCTGGTTTAGAATAACTCAGGAAGAAACGAAAGATAAAACAAGTTTATGAGTTTTTAGGAGCTGTCTGCTAAGAAGGCCATGGCATTTTTGCGGTCAGTTATCACTGAGTATTTATAAACAGAAATATGCAAGTCTAGCAACTACGTATATAGAGAGAGACTCTTTTAGGGAAGCTGGTGTCATTCTGTGGTTTCGTTGTGCTGATGATTCATTTATACAGCTCAAAATGTTGGAGAATAGCTGTGAAATTCCTAACTTGAAGATCAGACTCCTATGTCTCACTCGTTGCTCATCTCACTAGATAGCTATTTCCCACATCAGGGCTACATGCAGCTGTCTTGCCACATTTGGGTGGTTTTTACTGTCCTCAGACATCCCAGTAAAATAAACAAAATCTCAAGAAATATTCAGTGTTCTGGAAGTTCCTTGCAACAGAGACATTCAAAAGGCCTCCACAAACACGGGGTATCTGTTCAGTGTCTCCACTCTGTGGAACGGAAAATGGAAATTCAGGCATCATATAATGGGGCTAAGACTATTTTATAAGGAACAGTTAATGTACCAGCTGCTTCTATCAGCTCTCAGGTTCTGCTGTCTGTCCTGGAGGAACTCACTCAAGTGGCTCTGTGGCTGATGAGGTTTGACGTCCAAGAACTGCAATCCCATGGGCTTTGCTATTTGTTCTGTTATCAAGTTTGGCTAAGTGAACTTCATGCAATTAAAACTGAAGAAAATTTCTCTGGTTCATGTAAGAATAAGGTGATGAGGGATTAAGAAATATTGGATGTTGAAAGATGACTGGCAAGCAGATGCAAAGTAAACCACAGCTATTGCACCAAGATATGATCTTGGGCTTATAGATATGAGCAAACCTGGTTTTAATAATTTCTGATGTTCTTGTGCACCATTCCCAGATGGGGTCTGGAGAAGCACAGAAATGGAGAGGGAAGAAGAGAAGCTCTGAGAACCATCAAATACCTGGGGGAAAGAGAAAGACTAAACAGAGGAATTAGCACAACACATGACAGATTCCAAGAACACATGAATTTACATGCTTAACCAGAGGAAAAAGTGCTGTCATACACAAGTTGTATATGACTAAGTGGAAGAAACAGGAGGAGATGCTCCAAGAGATACAGTTTGTCATGAGAGAGTGCTAGTTTGGCCAGAGTAACAATGGCTTGGTTACAGATTGCCTCACCATTGCTTGTTCCTGGGATTTCCAGAGACCTTTTCACTGCAATAGAAGCCAGGCAGACTGCAAAAAATAATGACACTCTCAGGAGCTGGAAGGGACATGGAGGAGGAGACCCTCAACGTAGAAATCAACAGGCTGAAAGAGACAAAGTAATGACCAGAGAGGTCCAGAGTTGCTGTGCACAGACTTGCAGCCATAGACCAGTGAAATAAAGAAATAGCTTCTGAAAAAGTGGGATTTGCTGAATTTTATTTAAGAGAGAAAACCATCCCAGGGCACAGTCTACTTGATATTTGGTGCTATGTGGAAAAGCAGTGGTAGAGAATTGTTGCAAAGCTGAATTTGTTGAAAGTAGCAGAAGTAAAGTGATATCTCTGTCCCTCTAAACTGAACTAGAGAGAGTAATTTAAATTGCTAAATAGTGACAATCTAAATATCAACTGTCTTGGTTTGAGGGGAAAAAAAAACCAAAATGTTTACCCACAAGCAGGGGAGGGGCCTCCTCCACGATAATCACACCACTCTTTATCAAATTTAAGAAAAGCAATTTTAATACAAGAAGGATAACTGCTATATATATATATATATATGTAAACAGACTAGTGCAACCCACTTCCCCAACACCACAAGAGAAAGAAAAAAAAACAAACAACAACAAAACCCAGCAGGTTTTCCTTCAGGAGGAAAGTTATACTTAAGCAGTGTCAAATGTCACAGTCCGGCTGGCTGCGGAGTGAGTCCCCAGTAATTCCCAGTCCCTCTCCAGCGAGACAGACGAGTGGTTAGCTCTCAGATGAACTCTGTGTCTCTTGTCCCAGATGAAGGAAAAAGAAAGCTGAAAATGGGGAACCACCACGTGTCCTGCAAAAGCAGCTGCAAACCTCTCTCTCTCCTGGGTCACTGCCCCCGTCGGGGCAGGCAGGCTGTGACGGTGCAGGCGGTGGTCAGTGTAGGTGGTGGTCAGGCTGGAACAGAGGCTGGGATCCCAGATGCAGGAACCAGCAGAAACAGCAGCAGCGAGGAGAAAAAACAGCGTCTCAGCCAGAAGCCCCAGCAGTAGCCAGCAGAACGGCTTCCCTCCTTGGCCACCACCGCTCCTGCGTTCTGCCGAGCTAAGAAAAAAAGATGTCCCCAAAAAAACAAAAGAGACAAACCTGCCCCCATCCAAGTGATCAGCAGTTAACTACTTCTTTTGTTAACTGCTGGCATGGGCAGTTAGTGGCGGGGGAGAGAATTTACATAATAATCCCAAACTACAACACAACATATTCTAATGTCTCTCTGAAATGACAATAAAAGTGAAAAAATATCTCTTCCTTGTCTCATGGGTAAAATTATTCTGAATTTTGTTCAGGTTTATGGTTCAGGTTAGTGTCAGGGATCAGAGAGCAAAAGAGCATAGAACTCCATGGATACTTAAGCTGGAAAAGGAATGCCAAGGGTATCAGTTCAGGACCTCAACATTGCTGCTTCCACACCTTTCAAATGATGGTCACCCACGATGATGGGGGCATCAGTCATAGTGAAAAGATGCCATTAACATTAGGGTTATGGTCCACAGAGCCACAGAGCCTACAGCTCCAGGCACACTGGAGCAGGAAAAAGCATGGCAGGGGGATTACAGCAGGATCCCAACATTGCTGCTTCCCTACTTTTCTGACCTGGTGATGGGGACCTCAGTCCCAGTGACAAGTTGTCATTAGATTTGGGGTTAGAATGCACTCAGCCACAGAGCCTAGAGCTCCAGGGACACTGGGGCTGGAAAAGACATGCCAAGCGAATCAGGGCAGAGGCCAAACATTGCTGATTCCACACTTATCAATGTGGTCACACATGGTGATGGGGACCTCAGATTCAGCAAGAGGATCAATGAGGGGGCCCAACATTGCTGCCTCTATATCTTTCTAATCTGGGCCACCCTTAGAAAACCAACCATTAACTCAGCATCACCATGTTCATCACTAAACCACATCTCCAAGTGCCATATTCACACACCTTCTGAACACTTCCAGGGACGGTGATTTCTGCAGTTCCTTAGGCAGAATATTCCAAAGCCTATCCATCCTTTCAGTGAGGAAATTTTTCCTAATATCTCATCTAAACCTCTCCTGGGGCAACTTGAGGCTATTTCCTCTTGTCTTGTGACTTGTTAAGTGGAAGAAGAGGCCAAACTCTCAACTTGCTACAACCTCACTGAGGTTCCTTCTGTCTCCCCAAGCTAGCAGCCATCCCCATTTCTTGGATGTAGTAAGCCTGCAGCACACACCACCTAACACACCTTAGTGCAGGGCTTCAAGCAAAGCTGTGGCACCAACACGGTCACTCTCCATGTCAGGGCTGAGAGATAGGGCTGACTGGGAGGCATCAATGCTAAGGAAAACAGAAAGCAGTCATTTCCCACAGCTTTGGCATCTTCTCAGACCACAAGAGTGAGACAGTAAGGGCACTAGAGGCATGCTAGGGAAAAAGCAAACCTGAGATTGCTTTTTCTTTCCCTCCAGTTCCAAAAGTACAGTCCTTGCTTTCAATCATTATTGATCTTTTTATATATGAAGGAATATAATGTGCTCTGTGGTCTTGTATGTCAAAAGTGTTGAAGGATTTAAAATTTCAGCAGTGATTACAGAAAGCCCATGGTGACAGCAGACAGAGGAGGAACTATGTCCAGTTGAGGAGCAGGAAGTCATACAGAGTTACATGAGCCAAAACAACAGGGACAATAGATTTCTAAACCAGTTATGGTGATTGGTTTAAGAAGACAACTGTGATGGGTTCACCTTGGTTGAATGCAGGTGCCCACCCAGACGCTCTATCATTCCCCTTCCCAGCCAGACAGGGCGGAGAGCAAGGTGGGAGGAAAGAGAAATAACACAAACTGTGGGTTGTGATAAGGCAGCTTATATTTATGCATAAAGGAGAAAAAAAACCAAAAACAATGTGCACACACACAAAGCAAAAGCTAGCAGTTAATCTCTACTTCCCGTAAGTAGCAATGGTAGCAATAGTATTCTCTGAATTCTCTCAATGTACTGAGTTTTGTGTTTATGCAAGAGCGGTTTTCATCAGAAGCTGGTGCACAGGAGGGATAATGAACTGAGGAAGCTCTGTTTTTAAGAGGGCTTATGCCTCACTTAGAATCTGCCATGAATAAATTCATGTTGCTCTGGGTTCAGGTGTTTCACGTTCAATAAACAAAATGCAGGGTTTGCAAACCCTCTAGTATTTTATATACATTATCAAGCCTCTCTCAAAAAAAGACCTTTCTAGACAGGAGAAATTTCACCTGTAGGAAAGTGGATGCAAATTCATCCAAACCCGGAGCCAAGTTCTGATGTGCCTCTGATGCATTTTCTTGTCCATCTCTTACACTCTTCTCCTGCACAACCCTCACATCCCTGCAGACCTCTGTCCTCCCAGTGGCCTTACCAGTCATGCACAGGCTGCTACAACCAGATCACACATTTAACCGGGGGATTTTGTACAGAGATAAGTTACCTACTGACACAGTAATAGGTAGGTCATTGGAAAAGGTAGGTTATGAGAAAAAGTAGGGCCAGGACACAGGAGATGGAGAATGTACAGTGGTACAAATGCAGGAGAGACTGTTGTTACCATTAAGAGTTTAACGGCATCATTCTCCACCTTTGCAATGCCATAGAGAACCCTCTCAGCCATGTACCTGGTTCATCCATGAAGGCTGCCCACCTCACAGTCAGCAGCTCTCATGATATGAAGATGTGTCAGGAATGTTCAGCATTGATCCCAAGACCCTCTCTTTACTCTTCTGCCCTGAAAATGCATGCATAGCTATCCCTATGTGCACAGTGCAGCTTACTCAGGATATAGGTCAGTCTTGCCAGCAAAAGGCTTTGTAAGCCAGGAACAAAAGGTGTTCTGGACTTTTGGGACTTCAGGAGAAAAAGCGACACATATATGTATGGGAAAAAACTTTTCAATACACAAATTAGTGGAAAACACCTCCAGGTCTTCTAAAGACCCTTTAATCTGCCAAAGGGCATCCAACAGTCAGAGATCATAGCTTGCAGCATCTTGCAGAAAAATATTCATGACAACTGAGGAATCTGAAACCATAAGAATGTCAGAGCAGTCACAACAAGTCAGACTGAAAATCCACAGAGCCCTATTTCTGGTCTTGACAGTAACTCACAGCTGATGTTTAAGGAGATGTAAGAACACGACACACATAGCCTGACTTTTCCCCTTTGTATTTTCAGGCAAACAGTAATTAAGGTCTTTCAGAGCCTCAAGAAAGGACTAATTCCAACACCACCTGGTGTTAAGAAGTCTGTTCTACCGCCAGCCTCTAGCCACGAACATGTCTTCCAAATGCCTAGTCTGTCCTATCAACTATCTAATCTTGCTGCAGGGGATGTAGCTCTGGATCCTCTGCCATACTTGCTGCCCATGTGTGTACATTTTGCAATTTTATGTCCTGCTTGAGGTAGGACAGCCATAACCCATGTATACATACTATGGATTCTCAAAATTCTGTAGAAATATTTTCTGTTGTGTCCTTTATTCTCTTCCTGCTGGTTGAAGCCAGCACCACGCAACCCCTGAAGTCCAGCTGTGTCTAGTCACAAAGAACTTTCAGTTTGCCATTTAGTCTTAGTTTTAGACAAAGACGCTTTAAGGTGGCACATTCCTCTGTCATGCATCATCATCATCATCTATGAAATGGGTTCACAAAAAGTAGAGGATAAATTTGCAAAGAGCAAAGTCTATGTGCAAGAGTTCTCATGCCGACAGGCCACTGCAGCAAGCTTTTCCACAGCCCAAGGCAAGTGGCTTTGGAGGTCTTTCCCTGCCATTCCGTCCCTCTGATCCCCAGCACTGCATCCCTGTGCCTACTTTTGGTTGACCCATCTCCAGACATAGGACTGGCTGATTGCTTGTATCTTTCTATTACCTTTGGATTCAGCTACTCGCTGCTTCCTTGTTTATAAGACTGACTGCAAAGATCACAAAGTACATCAAGGCTTTCACCATTCAAGAAGGCAGAATTTTTAAAAGGCACCCATTTGCAGGAAAGGTGAAGTTGCGGGAATGATACCCATGGGCCAATGTCCAAGGACATCCTGTGCAGAACACCCACAGGTTTCCTGAAAACTTGTGGAAGCATTGCTTGAAGGCTGACCAGAATACACAGCACTTATCAGCAATCTGTGGGAGATAGTGAAATGAAACCTATGGAAACTGATTGCAGAACAAAATGTACTGTACGTGCACTAGTCACGCAACCATACATTGCTTCAGCACATGTGTGAAGCTGAAAGTGTAGATACACCTTTCAGGGCAGCATCATGTTGGGAAACAATTCAGCCCTTGCACCCCCAATTCAGTCCATGCTCAACCTTGTGCATTGCACTCTGGCCCATAAAGTTGTAGACATCAGGTCTTCTAGGAAAGAGAGGCAGCCATGAGGTACCCAGAGTTCACTGTATAAAGAGCATCTCATTACTAGTCAAGTAACAGGGAAATACACTTGTGAAACAAGACCCTGTGACTGTGTTTACTTAGGCAACATCTCCGTGCAAGTATTCATTGATCTGTTGTCCCTGGGGGCCATCCTAGATTGCATGCTGCCTGCCCTGTTCCGGAAGAATTGCCACACATCAAGAGGCTTCAGCTTGCTTCCTCTTTACAAATTTGATTTTGATGCTTGCTGCTCATTTGACAACAAAAAGCTCACCCTGGATGAACTAATTCAGTTTACAACTAGAGCAAGTCATCAGTGCTGTGAAATGAGATGAAAGCACCTGAGAACATTTAGAATTTGCTTTCTGGAAACACATTCTAGAAGAAACCAAGCCAAACAACCATTATAACCACTCATGTCTTGAAGTTTAATGTGGCCTGCTGATGTATACTTTAAAATGTGTCTGTGGTCTCTAGGATATAGGAATTTGGGAATCCTGGCTCAAATTATGAATTATGACATTCTGCAGGACATCCATTGCAATTAACATTACCTGCATGTTTTTCTCCTAATAAATATGACAAGGAATCTGTTCCATGTTTTGGGATGCTTCCAAGCTACATTTCCTCAAATTTGTTGAATGTGGGAAGCATTTCCCTTCAATGGCCTCAGTCACCAGTGTCTTCCACATAGAGAGCCACAACACAGCAGTTAATGTGAATGGCAGGCATGTCAATATTACCCTAAATATGACACAGAGCTCTTGTTAGCTGCCCTGGGTGGTAGTATGACCTCCTCAACATAGCAAGGTATCAAGACAAAATGTTGGGGTTTTTTAACAAAAATTGTACACCAAGTTTCCTATATAACTTCAGCAGCTGGAGCTGGAGGAATATACTGTCCTATAATGATTCCTGTTGGTAAGGTTATGAGTCTCAAAGCAGTGGCTGTGCATCCATCCAAGTCTAACCACATTATGAACTCCAGTGGAGCAGGGAAGGCAGCTGCAGCAGTGGACACACACCACAATTTTTCACATCAGTTTTTCACTTACTTCTCCTTTCAGCCCTAGCTCATCATTCTTCTTCTCCTTCCTTAGTGTTTTTTTTTTGTTTGTTTGTTGGGGTTTTTTGTTTGTTTGGTTGGGGGGGTTTGTTGTTTTTTTTTTTTATAGACTGTTCTCTCTACTTTGTCGAGTTTAAATATATGAAACAAATAATTCGAATGGGTGGTCTTGTACTTTTTTGGTCTGCTGCCAGTTTTCTTTTTGTGAAAAACTGAATCAGCATTTCAAAAAAAAAGAAGGTATGTATAATTTTTTGTCTTGCTTCAAAAATAACAGCTCCCTTCCCCATCTGTGATATAGAGTAAATATTCACCCTGTCTCCAGAGGTTTTTCTGCAGCACTAGAGACTGAAACAATTTAAAATATTTACCTATTTTAATATTAAACAGCAACATACTTTACCCAAAATATGGCTCTACTTATAAATAATTTAAATCTAGGGTTCATATTTTTACAGATTTTTTTTCTACAGGGTTAGCAGTGTTCAGTTAGAGCACATTTTGCTTCCACAGTTCATAGAGAATATCTAAGTATCTACCAAAAAAGACAGCTGGTACCCATCTGTCTGTGCCCAATGACACTTACACTTCTAATTTTATCTCCTTTTTCAGCTGCTTACTCCCTCCTCTTCTTTCACATATCACATGCTGTTCACTTCAAGGATTCTTACTGTCTTTAAATATGCCTCAGACGCATCAGTTCTTAAAAATAATTCACAACAGTGGTGAAGTAAGTAAGTTTCACTCCATCAGTTTAAGTCCCAATACACCAGGCACAGACTTGAGGTGGGAAATAAGCCCATTCATGTGTGCCTCTTTACTCACACAAACTTATGCTAAATAGTTAAATAGACATGACCCAAACTGAGACATTTGGCCTGAACAACCTCAGACCTGGGCACTGAAAAAATCTGACCCTGGCCCTATTTCAGGAGTACCCACTTCAGCACTGCACCAGCCAAAGCTGGTGGTAGGGGAACTCAGTTAACTGTGACCAAACTGGCTTGCTCAAGTCCAGTTCTCAAAAAATTCGGGTGTATTTTCTCAATGGGGAAGAGGCTAGGTCTCTAGGTGGGGTTTATTTAGGCAGCATTTTGATGCACTTGCAATATCTTTTAAATAGAAGTAAACTTAATATAATTTCTCCTGCAATAAAAAAGCAATATATAAAACTACAATAAATAAAGGAATTTAAAAGTGCAGTGTATCTATGTGAAAAGCTACTGACATTTACACTTGCACTATTTTAAGATTAACTTGTGAAATTATATACTCACAGTTCTACAGTACTCTAGAAATAATATGCATGCTAGTTCCTAGACCTGGAGATCAGAGACTTTGCAGAGAGAAAAATACAAGATGATTGTACCTTAAAGGTACCCCTCTGCTAAATGATATCAAAATGGACTACAAACCATCTGTTTCAAATCTTGAAGAAATCCAACTAGTGATGTATTCTGCCAAAAGCAGAAAGGGTTCGTCAGTGTTTGGGTGCCACAGTAGGCTGTGAGCAGCACATCGAGTCAATATGTCAAGTGCTTACCTGCTCTCCCAAGCAAAATGAATCACTATGTTTTTTCAAGTTGGATGGATGCGGCACTCAAATCATATTCAGCTGAAGGAAGCTGAAGCTTTTAAGGGTAGGGAAGTGAGAATTTTAATCTCTTAACAGATGAAGACATCAACATGTGTCCCTAACACATCAAAAGGATAGCACATATACAAAACCTTTGGAGGTTTTGGGTTTGGGTTTTTTTTTGGATGGGACAGAAAGAATAATCTAAAGGAGAAGGTTAGAGGATGTCTACAGTCTTACTCAATGTTTAGAGGCTGTTCCCTTCTAGCGTCTCTTGTTCCACCAATCTCAGACAAGTATGAGGGGGAAAAGAACAAGGTGCCACAAGTGAGTTTTTGTGGTTACCAGCTCACTCTCCTGAAACTTCCTGCCACATTGCATTTTAAAAACATATAGTAAGAAGATGGCTACATTCCACCAATGTACTAAGACTGTATGTTAAAAACATGCCATATTTCTGCTGGAAAAGGATTGTTCCCTTCTATCCATTACTAGGAATTTACCTCAACTAATCATCAAAGCAGCAGTACAGCAGTGACCTTGATGATCCTCCCAGGAACAGTCTCCCTACTCTAAGAAAACCACAATAGAAATCTCAAGTGCTAGAATTAATCAAATGCCTTTTAACTGTGGGTGAATTAAATTTTGGGTTTCCTGAAGACCTTTCTGGAGAAGGCTTAAATGTTAAAATCTTATCAGTCTGAGAAAGGATAGAGTCATTATTAAAATTTCCAGATTAAATTCACAGCCTCTTACTATGAAATGGCAATGAAACTTTGGTCACCTGAGATGTGAACCTCTCTAAACTATGGCTTGAAGCAGGCTATCTTAATGTGCTCATTCAGAAAAGGGAAGAAAAAGAAGGGGGAAAAAGGAAATATTTGCCACATACAGGGTGGTATTTGATATTGCAAGTGATGTTGCAAGAAGAATTTGTCCGTTTACATGACCAGCATTGGTGTTACTCACCTGACAAAGACACATTTTAGTTTTTTATCTCTGACCCATGACAGCCTTCAAAAATATTTACTGCCACTGCCTCTGTGCAAACTTCAGATTTCTGAGCAACTCCCAAACTACTCCCATTGCACAAAACTCTTACTAAAAGCTATCCTGCGTCCCAATAAGCACTCAGCATCCGTACCGAGAGATACAAGCTCAGCCCAGACCTCACAGGAAGGAAACTGGATGCACTTTTCTGATGATCACATCTTCACATGAATGGTGTTTCCTGGAGTGAGATTAGGGCTTGCAAGATGGGCTTGCTTAATAGCACCATTTTTCAAATTCAAAAGGAACTTCTAGGCCTCTGCATTTGGTGCGTGAGAAATGTCAGCACAGATAACACTTTCCAGAGTAAGCAGTGAAGACAGCTATTACAAAATTCATTAGTCAAGCCTTGGAATTACCACAGTCAGATTGAAACCAAGTCACGTATGTGAAATTAGAGCATTTGCTGATACACATTTTGCAAATAGATGGCCAATTTAGAAACAATACTTGGATTTTTTCTGTTCAAAATCTCTCAGAATATAGAATTGTTTAGGCAGGAAAAGACCATTGAGTTCAACCATAAACCTAACACTGCCAAGTCCACCACTAAACCATCCATACTTCTGATGCTGAGCAAATGCCCCAGCTACAGTTTCCCAGGAGGTGTCCTCCTCTTTCTGCAGTGCTTATGTCCTCTGGATTTGCAATGTGCCTGCCAAAACAATGCATGCAAACATTCAGCCTCCAGCTGGTATGTCTTTGATCTGGATTTGAAAAGGTGACCACAATTTAACACTCATCAATCCACATAAAATCAAATATATGAATATTTGCATTTTCTGGTCCCTCTGGTCTCTGTTTCTTGCAAGCCGGTATTCAACTACAGGGTTGTCTCGGTTTGAGGGGAAAAAACCAAAATGTTTTATCCACAAGCAGGGGAGGGGCCTCCTCCACGATAATCACACCACTCTTTATCAAATTTAAGAAAAGGAATTTTAATACAAGAAGGATAACTGCTATATATATATGTAAACAGACTAGTGCAACCCACTCCCCCAACACCACAAGAGAAAGAAAAAAAAAACCAAAACGACAACAAAACCCAGCAGGTTTTCCTCCGCGAGAAAAAGGTTATACTTAAGTGTTCATGTCACAGCCCGGCTGGCTGCAGAGTGAGTTTCAGTCCCTCTCCAGCGAGACAGACGTGCAGTGAGCTTTCAGATGGACTCAAGTCTCTTCCCCCTGTGTTCCCCGTCCAAGAAGCAGAAAGGTACGAGCAACCAGCAGCAAATCCAAGGCAGGTAGCAGCAGCAGCGCGGCACGAAAAGTAGTCCGAGCTAGGCAGCACCAAGACAGCCAGGAAAAACCCAGCAGTAACCAGCAGGGCAGCCTGCCTCCTTCGAGCCCCCACTCCCCCGTTCCGCCGAGCCAAGACTGGGGAGAATATCCAAAACAAAACCAAAAGAGACAAACCTGCCCCCACCCCCGCGATCAACAGTTAACTGCTTCTTTTGTTAACCGCTGGCCTGGGCAGTTAAGTGGCAGGGGAGAGAATTTACATAATAATCCCAAACTACAACAAGGGTATCAAACTTCCACAGATAAGATAGAAATGTATTCTGCAGCTTCCTCCTTTGCCTGCTTATTAGCCCAAAGCTGTTTGATTAAAAGCTGGAGTGTCCGCCTATCTTGCGACAGTTTGCTAGGACACATGCACAGTTACACAGCGTAGTGCAGAAATACAATCCCAGTACCACACAGTCGCATCTTTGTTAGAAGTAGTAATAGCTGTATCCATTAAAAGATTCTCCAGTGTGTTGCCTCAATTCACTACATTGCAAAACAAATATTGTTTTTTGGCAGAAACAGAAGTATGAAAGCTAGCAAAGGAAGGAAGGAAAGTCAGACAGCAGGAAAAAAAATGAGTTGAGAAAAGCAGAAGGGAATGGGAACAATAAGACTTCTTCAAATAAGACTGAATTTACAACTGCTGCAAAAATACAAGCCTATCAAGCTTCTGAGAAGGTAATGAGTCCTGGAGGCCTTAAAGGCACGCTTTGCAGAGGGAAGAAAGCTGCATCTCCTCCAGCAGATGCACCCAGGTGTGGGAAGATCCTTAATAACAGGTCTTGCCTGCGGGATCTGCTGATGGGAATTTCCCCCAGCTGGTGGCACTCAGCTTGGCAAGCCCCAAGGTGCAGGACCAGGTGCAAAGCCTCACTACCCTCCCCAGACTGCATGTCCTCCAGCTGTGCAGCACAGCTGCGGGCAGCATCCCACCCCAGCTCCACTGGCATGCAGTCCCTGGCCTATCTACTCCTCCTATGCATGTCAAAAGAGCTCTTGTATATTTGGACTTGTCATGCAAACATCTCACAGATACTAAGAAATCATGTCTTCCTCCTCACAGTGCTGTTATCACAAAGGAATGGGAAGATCTAAGAGCCATTTTAGCCATTTCAGCAACAGGAATGAGAACACTGTGCTCCTCATTACTAGAAACAAAACTGAAGCTAAAAGGGTTGGTACTGTTTACAGAAATGGGGCAAAAAAGGAACAACTTCACTTTGTTTATTTTTGTTGCCTCTTGTTTTCCTTCCTCCTTGCCATGGTGGAGCTGACAGGCGAACAGGCATGGCATGGTTCACTAGGGCCAGCCCTCAGAGTCACCAGAGGGTCTCTCACCCGAGCCTAGGTCACTCGCTGTGGCAGTGCCACACAAGGAGACCACTCAAATACAAGGGTCCAAAAGTACTTTACCACCTTCCACAAAAAGGGCCAGCAAAGGTCCAGGTGGGTTTACTGGGCTGGCCAGCCCCTCCAACCTCAGCAGTGGCTACAAAGGATCTGGTGAAGGAGGTTTGTCTGCCTTGCAGGAACAAAAATGAGCAGATCCGGGAACAAGGATGTCTGGGAGGGCCGTCTGCTCCCTTGCCTTAGTGCATACAAGACCTCACAGATGTGTTTGGAAGTAGCTGCAGTGCGATCTCTGGCTGTACTACCGACATGGAGGTGCATAAAAATCAGAGAGCAGAAGATGGAGCTCATCAACAGTAGAAGGCAGCTCTCCATTGCCCATCTTCTCACAGTTCACCCAAATCAACATGAATTAACTTTCATTGACCTGAGGTACCCAGAATGTGGTTGACTTTAGAAAGCAACACAGGTTTCCAGATTGCTTCTGGTTTACACTTCATCCAAGTTCCTGCAGAAACCAGACTCATAGATTTCACTTCCAATTTTCTAACTGCAAAAACTCCATAAGAGCATATTTTACTGTTAGCTGCCTTCTAGGCTCCATTCTGACTGGTCTTTTATAAACAAATAATGTGCTGCAGTGAATCTCAGCTGCAAACTGTTCCCAGGAGGTCAATATAGTGGAGTAATTTCAGATAAGAACCCAAATTGTGAAACACTCTTTGTAATGGCGTGAACAACAGTGCTGAACAATGCTCTGTTTCCTTCTTAGACACATGTCCATACACCACAAGGAGCACAAGGGGTTCTGCTCCTTTGGTCTGTATGCTGTGGCATGAGGAGTTGTGCCCAACTCCCATGCCGTCAGTGGCGCAATTATTGCTCTTTAAAAGCCCACTGTGGAATTTCTGGGAAAATCTATTTTTGTACTGTCTTCACAAAATAAATATCAAGGTATGCACCTTTAGGCAGAAGACACATGTTTAAAGGCAGTGAATAAATCCTCTTCCAAAAAATGCATGAGAAACAGGTAACAGAAATCAGGGCCCCATGATACACACTGGTGTTACAGCATAGCACTATCACCCTTTTTCATTTTCAGCCTAAACCTCCCTTTGTCCTACTGGGCTCAGTTTTCTTTAGAAAATGACCAGCTCTAATTAACAGTTATCTGCCACAAGCTCTCTTGTGCCAGTGAGCTGAAGACACAGCCCGCTGAACTCCAAGGACATGCTTGCGCCTTGTGTTTGGTACATCTGAGTTGTTTATACTTTCCCCCTTCTGCCCCAAGTCTCAGTTGTTCTAAAAAGATCCATCACTCCGAAGCACCTACTCAAATTAGGTGTTTGTCCACAGGTCTGCAGCTGAGATCTGTGGGTGCCGTGGCTGGAAATCAACAAGGGCTTCTCACTGGGGCAGATGGAGAGGCACAGGGCAGCTCAAGGACTAAAAATTTGTGCCGGCTGGACAGAACATCACTTCAGTGCTTCATATATAAAAGATCACAGGGGACTTATGCCTTTTCCATCTCAGTCTTTTCCTCTTTAATCAGAAAATTAATTTGCTGCTCAACCGATATATCTCATGGAAAGAGACACTGCTCTTGTTAAATGGAAGTACTCCGATCAAAGGAGAGAGGTAAACTTTGGCTAAGGTCAGTTTGACCAAGACAAAATATTTCAATTAATTGGTACTCTCTGCAATACTTAATCAATACTATAAAATTTATAAAATGTTTTCTCTCACCTGGCACATAGGTTTTTATATACACCCAACCCCTCAAAAATCTAGGTGCAGCCTGATGCAACATATTTCCTTTGGAGACAAACTTCGTGAGCTCAACCATGAGAGATGTCCATTCAAAATGCACCATACATAGGGATGATGAATGAAGCAACATGAAAATACCTTCAGAATTCAAATTACAGTTACCATAGTGATATCCTGGTGGTTATTACACCAAGCAAAATATTACAGTTATTAGAAATTAAGAAATTAGTTTTGACTAAATACCGCAATGACTTGATTTTTTTTTCTGAAACAAAATGCTCTTAAAATTCTTTTCCATAAAAAAATCTAACCTTTTGTTTCTCATTTCAGGTTAGGATAGTAGAAAAATTGCTTCTAATGATACCATTCCCTCAATAGGAATGCAAAGAATTTCATTAGAATTTTTGAACCATATAAATCGATACCATTTATGAAAAAAACAAGCACTTCAGATGATATCAAGACATACAAAAGGCTCCAAACTAATTAATAAGGATAAAGACAGTTTTGGAACACTCTCATGAGGGCCATCTGTTATACAGTGAATACAGTATTTCAAGAAAAGTCTATAAACGTAATTAAATGCTGAGCAGTAGAAAGACATGTCTGGATTAAGTTAGGAACATTAAACTCTGGTATTTCATAATTTTTCAGCATTTTAAAAAATTCTTTGTTAAAAGGTTTGCATTACTGTATCTACTGGTTCAGCTACACAAAGTAGTACACAAACACACACAATAGATGACAAGTCATGGCAAATATGCTAAAACCCCTGATGGGGTTTGGGTACCTAAACCCATGCATGCAGTTCCCACCCAGACATCCCCACCTCTCTGGGAACCCCAACATCTCTTCTGCAGCAGCTGGAAACCACTCAGAATATCAAAGAGCACCCAGGTTTTAGGGACTTAGCACACTGCAAAACTGCTACCATGGGTCATTTGTAGAGAGGGCTAGGAGCAAACCTAGAATTAATTTCCTTGCTCCTAAATGCATGCTATGATGCAATACAGGCAAAGTTATCCTCTATCTTCATTTTGTGATGTCAATTCTAACACTTGAGTTTGTGCACTGGTACCAGTAAGGAGTTTCCCCCCAGCTGCAAAGTCTTCAGTGCCTTCAGATGGAGAGAAGGTGGCCCACTGCCTTCTTGGCTCATCGTTTGTAATGCCACCACCGTCTTCAGTCTCTGATGTCATGAGCAGAACTACTGATCCTTCACACACCACACCTGTTCATGGAGCAGGTGCCCACCTGAACAGGTTTGACAAGGGCCCTTTAAGGCAAGGCCACACCAATAAGCATTTGTCTCAATTTTAAAAAGTGCAGCTTTTTAACAGCTGATTTCCAGGTTCAGCCATCCCAGCACTGTGGACTGAACCAACAATCATGTTAGCCACTCTAAGGTGTGCCATCCTTGCTCTGAATTGGAGCCTGGGATTACCAATTTACCAAATCCCTTCATCTCAAACATGTAAAGAACCAGTTTGTTCTGTTGGAGGCTGATTGCTGGCTCCCTTGATTGGCAGTGGGCAAGGGTTTATGCACCTCACCAAACATGAGCTTAAATGATGCCATTGAACAGCTGTGCAACGTGAAATAATTCACTTCATAAAAACCCCTGGAGCTTTCTCTGGTTTAAAATTGAGATCTGTCCCACTGGCACATCTTGAAAAGCACTAGAAAAATGTTTTTATCTAAATGGCAGATAACAGATGAATTCATGCTTAACTTGCATTATTCCATTTTAGAAAAATTAGTTTTAAAAAACCTATCATAGCAGCACAGTAATGGTAATTGCTGTTTAATTACCCATAACTGATTCTTTATGCCCTGAAATAATTTATTCTCCTTTTATACTTGTCTCTGATATCCATTAGAGTCATTACAATTGTGAGTCTATAATTACATACTTTGCATTTTAACATTCTATGCCAGTTTGTGCTCTCTTATCTTTCAGTTAATTTCATTACTGAAACATCAAGAAAATTTCCATATGAATTTTCCAGAAGTTCTTGTGATTTGATTGAGGTAGATCTAGCACTTAATGAAGCTCAGAGAGTCAGTTCTTAGGAAAGAGCTTCTATATGTGCCCACCAGTCTGGCTTCGCCAGGTGCTCTGCTCTATGTAGGCTGCACAATGGTAGGATTCTTTAGTAGGAAGTCTGCCTGCAGGTTTGGGATTACATTTAGGCAGTTGTGTTCTAACCTCCACTTACTAAGTGCTTGGGAGAAGAGAGGCTAGATTATGCCCACCATGTTTGAAGATAACATAAATGCTTAAGCGTGCAGTCGGGTGGAAAAACCTCTTGACAACTAGGAGGACCAGGTCCACTTTCTGTCTGGTGGCACCACCAGTAGGAGACACAGGGTTGCTAAAAGCCAGGACTTCTCCTTGTTGCAAATAGACGTGCTATATGTCAACTACAAGCATGTGTATCCTTAGCAGTGGTAGGCAATTCGGTAAAATCATTGCAATAAAACAGAAGAGGAAAACAGGCATTCCCTCTACACTTCTGCTCTCCCACAGACTCACCTTGCTAATGGCTTCATGTCTGAAGTGCCAAAGTTTTAGTCAGTAAAGGCATCTGGCCCAGCAATGTGACCCTGTGGATCACACTCTGTTGCCTTCCTCAAACATAAGGGAGTCAGCCAAACACAAAGGGACCAAGATGGTTTAATGGCTGAGTTGAAGGAACTTAAACTAAAACCTGTTTTCTTACTACCTCTCTGACTCAGTAAAAGCTCCCAAACATGCCATTTACTCTCTTCTGTCTTTCAGCTTTGCCTGTTTGTAAGAATGACTCTACCAAAAATTGTCTGTAACATCCCTGTGACAAAAGCTGACAATCCCTTCGCTTCAACAGTTGTTTGAGAGCCCAAAAAGCACTTTTTCCATGGCTAACATGGCCTGGACAAAATTGCTTGGGAGATGCAAAAAATATAATAAAATGGAAGTGTGGTAATGCCTTTTAATGGCCAAATTATGCTGAATGACAAACATAAGGTTGTGAAATAAAAAAATTCCACAGAAGAGGGCAAGTAAAATCTGAGCCATATACAGCAGTTGGAACAAATTAATTTGACTTTCCTGTGCCATATATTTACCCCATAGAACCACAAGAGCCTGAGAAAGAAACATTAAAGTGAATTTAACAAAGGAAAAAAACCTGTCATTTCCTCAGCTGGAAAGGGCATACTTTGATTGTCAGGGATTTATTTTCTTAAGCAATTAAACACCTTCCTCCCTCCTTCTCTCCCTAATTTTTTATTGTTTAGATCAAGAGTGGGATAAACCAGAGAGGTAAGGAGAGTAAGATGATCAGTATTTCTAGAGCAGAGTTTTTACCCTTCAGGAGCATATGCTGCATGGAGCCACAAAATTATAGAGTGAAAATGAAGTGACCTGATGTTCTCCTTTAATTCCCCCAACCCATAACCACCACAGCAATACAAGTGGCTATAATGATTGTGCTGATTTTGGCCTGACCCTGCATTTTCACACCTCCCCAAGCAGGACTAACACTGCAGTATGTTAAAAAAGACTCTCAAAAAAAAAGTGAAGTCAAAAGAAGACAGTTGTTACCAGACTTCCCACCTTTAAAGGATTGGAAATAGACCAACAGCTGGATGCTGGAGCTCAGCAGTGAATTTGTATATACTGGGAGAGAGGTACACCCAATATTTTTACTGCTGCTGGGCACACACGGCTCTTTGAACTTTCAGTCCGGCAGGCAAGGGACAACCCTCGTATGCAGCTGAAATTCTGGTCATAAAGCATGTTCCTCATGTAGTAAAGGAAGTCTTCTCACAGTTAAGTTCCCAGGATTGTTTCCCTGCTGGACTGTTTGGGATTGCCAGTCAAAGTAAGAGCCAGCAGCAAGTAAACCATGTTGGCCATGACAAGCGTTTATCGAATACTGCTTAAGCAGTATGGCACAACTCACTGTGTTTCTTCAGTGATCTTGGAAAAACGAGAGAAATCAGCTTTGGGCTAAGATGCCAGAGCTCACAAGGCACTGGACCCTAAGGTGGAAATGAAATGCATTCACATTTCTATTAGTGTATTTGTTGCAATGGTCCATTTTGACACAGTTGATTCCCTTGTTGAATGCACAGTGCTGAGCTGCCTCTCTGCCATCGGCTCTTTTCTTGCATTTGAAGTTACTCCAACTTCAGTCTCTTTTCAGTACTATTAGTCCTCATCCCAGACCACAATACGGATACAAGGAGAAGAATTAACAAGCTCTCTGCATAAAAACCTAGCAGTCCACAAAACTAGACTTTTCCCCTTTCATATACAATCCTAATGCTCCAAGCACATGACTTTCAGCAGAGCAACCTCCTGAAAAGGCCTGGCTCTTGTACCTTTTCTAATTTAGATTTTTGTTACTTCAATCTTTTGTTATGCACTTTTCTTACTAATATTTAACTTGGATATTTAAAAGCTTTGTAAAAAAGTTGTTTCAAGTGATTCTTTTGGAGTTTGATCATTTCTTTCTCTGGTTTGACTACTGCAAGTGGTTAATTTTTAAGATGTTCCTTTGCTTCACTGTTTGTTCTCTTCTGCCCCATAAACATCCCTCCTTCCCTTATGAAGTACAAATTTGGGTGTCTCTCACCACTACTATCTACACAAGTCCCATAGAGAAATGAAGTCTGCTGCTTAGTTGCCAATGCTCTTAATTTTTTTATTTCTTTCTTCCTGTAAGTCACCATAATTGTTCCTCTATTTACAAAACCGTGAAGGTTTTCCCTGCTCTACATTGCCTCTGCCAGTGCATGCCGTGAAGCTCATACCTGGGCTTGCTGCTTTCAGTTACTTCCTGCACCTGGAATGAGCATCACCTCACATCTGTCTTCATGGGTAGATGTGGTGCTCATTCAATTATGTCTAAGCACACTTTACTCGGGGAAGTCTTCAACAGATCACGAATGACTGAAGAAAACCAGCAGCTCTGAAGCAGCAACTGGAGCAGAGCCAGCAGCAGCGTGACCAGCAGTTGGCTGGTCCTGATAAGTTTTTTAAGTACAGTCAGTATCTATCCTTGCAGAAGTGGAAGAGTTGTGAGGCTAGAGGATTTCAGATACCTTTGTCCATAGGAAGCAAGTGAAACCTTGAAACATTTTTCAAATTACATCACATCCCGTGCCTTCTACAGATGAGAGTGCAAGGAAAGGCAGGGGCCCAGGACTGTAGACTTCCTCCTCCTCCTCCTCACACAGAGACCAGTCTACTTGGAAGGAAATGTCTACTGCTTATCTTTGCTTCAGAAAACAAACACAGTCAGTAGTGAAAAAATACAGGCAAAGCCCAGCAGAAACCCTGGGGGTGAAAACAGTGACTTTGCATCAAACCTGCTCAGTATTTGTGACTTATGACTCGGAAAGCCTGGCTTTTTTGAAGCCATGCTTTTATGCTGTGCAAGAATCTGGCTCAGGACTCCTGCTCACTGCACTCTTGACAGTAAGCCATGCCAGCTCACAAAAAACACACGCCTGAAGGTGGTGTGGCAGGACAGCACGTTCGCAACGCACCCAAGCTTGCCTTGTGCAACTTCTTTCTGAAACGCCAGGCTCTCCTTCCCATTTCTAAGACTTTCACTTTCTCGTTAAAAGGAAAACTGCAATTCTCAAAAGAGCAACTGCATCAGGAGATTGGGTTTTAAGAAAAAAATAAAAGAACAACAAAAAAAGCCCTTGAAAGCCCACATTTATCGTCAAATTCTCTAAATTGATGAGATTTGACAATAAGGCTTTTGTTCTTATGGTAACATGCAACTACGCAACATGCAGCTTGAGTTCTGCAGCTAGTAGATATTCAAAATACTTTCCACATACAATAGGTGTCAATTTGACTTTATTTAAGGAAAAACGGGGAAAAAACAGTAATTTCCATAATACACAGAAGACAAGTTAGATAGCACTGCAAAAAAAAGGCTGAGTGTTTTACTTGTCACCAGTCTGCTTTGCAGCTCTACGATTAGTAATTTTAATGCAGTTTGTCATTTTGTATTATTGTTTAGCATCTTTATAATCAGCAGAGTTTGGGGTTATAAATCACAAAAAGTGTACTACTACTACTATGAAAAACTAAAAAACCCACAAAAATCACTTTCAAATAAACCATAAATATGTGATGCACATTAGTGTAACAAAACCATTTTTGTAAACATTTTCTCCAACATAACATGTGCATAAGATAAAAAATGAAAACACTGCAGTCATACAAGTTAGGGTTACTTTGACTTAAAGATACAGAAAATTATTACTTATTAAAGCTTAAAACTAAACCTAGGAGCTTTTCTTTTCTTCTTTGCTTACAAAAGCACTGTTTGATGAGTTTGATGTTGGTATATGTAGTGGTTTTGTAATACTGTTTTCACCTTGCCATGTCGGCACTTCTGTGAAGGCAGAAGCTGCCAGGTGGGCAGACCCGCTGAAGGAAGGAGATTTCCAACCTCCCCCAGAGCCTCAAAGCTTCAACAGCATGTATCCATGACCTGGGCATCCCTACAGCACTGGAGCATCTTCCTCTAGGTGAATAGCATCAGCTTTCAAGGACTAGATTAATTTTGACCACATAGCACTGGAAGATTTAAATCACGCAGACTGACATTCGATCGAATCAGCTTCGGCAAACTACACTACAGGGCAGCTCTGTGATTACACCCATGTCTACCATCACATTGCATTTCCAAGTCCCCTTTAGTTCATTATAGTACAAAAGGTTGATCGTTCTTCTGGTTGACCACACTGGGCCTGAAAAGAACACATCCTTCACCTTCAACGCTATTCAAAAGTCATACAATTAAAAAAAAATAGTTCTAGGTATTCCTCCGCCAGCAAATGTAAGGCTTTCTTGAGTTTTGATTCTTTTGTGGAGGGGGGGAGTGGGGTTGCTGTGTGCACACACATGCGCTGGAGGTACGCATTTACCACTCGCTTTTCAACCATCTATGATGTTCGAAGGAGAGTCTTCAGCAGCAGCGCTGACTGGGGTTGAAGGATTTACAGCAGTCAGATTTGACACCAAAAGAAGGGTCTGTTGAGTCTGAGCTTTGCACACTGGGTGCTCTTGGCTCTTAATTGATTGTGTGACCAGTCGCTCGAGCCACCGGCTTCAGTGAATTGAAGAATACGTGTTTAAAAAGCCCTACCTGTCATGCTATGAAGGAAAGTTAACCACAGCAGAAGACAAAGCCCATGAAACACTGAGAGCCTGTTCACTGAATGAACAGCTTAAGGCAGCTGTCAACAAAGTACCCCATCAAAAGAATTAAGGAAAAAAAAGAGAGAACAAAAAGGAGAATGGCTGAATCGTGACACTGTGCATTATTACACCCAACAGATTATTATACACTCAAGATTTCTCAAGTAATGAACATGTAGCCATTAAACAAATTATTACTCTCAAGACATTTATTACAAATGTCAGAACTTATTCATAAAATAAAACTGACTTAAAAAAAGAGAAAGAAAAAAGCCAGAGCTGGGATCTTACATCTAAACACAGGTATACGCTGTTTTTATGAATAAGCAGTATTAACTACATTCTTAAAAGAGTTTTAGTGCATTGCATTCTTTAAAAAGAAAAACATCACCGCCCCAAAATGTTTCCTACAACATTTAACAATTTATAGAACTAGTCTAGTTACTTTTACCTGCCTGTTACTAAGCCCATATGTTAGAAGAGTGAAACCTCTGGTTTTAGGCTAAATTCAGACTTCTATTTAAGGATGAAACTGGTTTAGAAAATGCTTGCTTCACCAAATTTTGTAAGCAGATTACATTAATCAGTGTCTCACTGCCATACCACTACCACTATTGCTCCAACAGACTACTCTCACCTCCTGCTGAAACTTGCTATGCAATAACAGTCAGAAACCTTTCAATCTGGTACTTTTGGTATTAAGATTAAATTAGACATTAATGGTTTTCTTCTAAAAACGTATAAACTAAACCACCTCTTTTATTTTATGCATTAAAAACAATGAGGTAGGCACAAAAAATAAACATATGTAGTTTGGATTTTATTTCTCTTTTTTTCTTTTTTTATCTTTTTTTTTCCTTTTTTTTTTTTTTGTTCTGCGAGTGCAGACTGTGGTAAAACTGTTCTTGCACTTCTAGGTTTAAACAAAAATTAAACCTTTAACTGAGGCAGTGCTAATACTGTGACATAACCAAGTTCTGGCCTAACACAGAATCATTATAGAAAATGAATTTTTTTGTCCTTTTTTTTTATCATCTGCACATGTTTCAGGCAACACCTGGTACACAGAAAATGACTAACATTATTGGCCAGGCCAAAATAAAACTGCAGAAACAAAAAACTCTAAGAATTCCACCCCAAGTCCCTTCCCACCCTCCCTGTCCCCAAGAAGAAGTTATCCTAGTGACTGTGTCTTTCACATTTTATAAATATTAACTTCTTAAAACTTGCACCTTCCTCTCTGTCCACATATTGTCACATTACAAAAAAGAAATGTCAATTAAATAAATTGTTAACATTCTAGACTAATCTGCCCTCTGTTTCAGCCAGTCTGACTCTCTACACCACTTCTCACCTTCTCTTGCCTGACTCCTGTCCACTCAACAAACAGCATATTCGTGGTAAGCCTGGTTTGTTTTTCTTCCTTTTTTCCCCCTTCTCTGCTTTAACACTAACAATCAGAGTCCTTCAAAGCCTAGGAATCCTGGAGCTGAAGGGAAAAGAAGACCTGTAGCTTTCTAGAGTGATCCCGAATCTCAAAGACATTGTAGCACCTGATGGCAATATCTTTACAGCACCAGCTGCGTCGCAGCCTCAGTTGAAAAACACAAAGAAACCTAACACCAGTGATGCCTGCACACACATTTACACAGAGTGCTGCATTAGTGCAGGTCTGTACTCCAGTTGAAAATAATTCCAAGTTATGAAGATCTCAGACTCTGGATGTCAGCAATTCCTCTTCAAATCCCACTGCTTCTACCAGCTAAGAAGAGAAGTCCTGCCAAGGGTCATGAAATAGACTTGACTACTCCCACCTGATCGTACGGAGGCAAAGAAAACCTGCAAAGAAAAGAGATTGGCAAATTCAATAGGTAGAACAACAGTGACTCTAATTTGTCTTCACTGTCCTCAATATTTGCAGTGTAATTGCAGTTTTGTGTAGTGTCTGGTGGGGATGGAGTTGACACTCTTCACAGCAGCCTACATGCTGTTGGGCTTTGCACCTGTGGTTAAGCAGTGTTTAACACACTAGTTTTGGCTACTGCTGAAGAACACTTGCACAGCATCAAGGTTTTCTCTCCAGCCCACCCACCCCTAAAAGGCCAGTGGGCTGAGATGGACAAGGGCTGGGATGGCACAATGCTGGGACAGTTGACCCAAACTGACCAAATGGATGTCCCATAACATATAGCATCATATGCAGCAATAAAATCCCAGGGAAAGGGAGAGGACGGGAGGACATTGTAGTGATGGCATTTGTCTTCCCAAACAAGCATTAAGTGTAGAAAGCATCTGGACATCACCTGCCAATGGGAGGTTGCATATTAACTCCTTTTTTTGTCAGGTTTGCAAGAGCAGCCTTCGCTGTCTTACTGAACTGACTATATCTCTATCTGTGAGTCTTTTTGCCTTACTATTTTCTTTCCATTCCATGAGAGAGGAGACAGACCTTGAGGCTGGGTGAGTGTTTGGCTGCTGGTCAGGGTCAACCCAACCTAAGTACTCAATTGAAGTACATGTTTATCATCTTGGCAACAAAGTTGGTGGAGGGCAACAACATACCTTGTCATTGCGTTCACATAAGAATTTGAGTCTTTGTGCCCTTTTGTGCATGAACACACCATCCAAGTGTCCAGTTTCCACCGACCGTATTTCAATAGCTTTTTCTCCCCAGCCCATGATCTGGTTAGATCGGATGTATGCTTTGGAAAGAAAACAGCATGTTAGGAGCGTACAAAGCATCATGGAGGAACAGAAAAAGCAAGGAATATAATGACACATCTTGTAAAATTACCTGCATTGCGTGTATTATAGCTACACACATGTTCAGAGTGCTATTTCTGTCCTCAGAACATTCATGACACCTCAAAATACTTTTTTTTTTTTAGATTTCCTTTCTGTGTTTTCTCTGTTAGTTATATACTTCTTCCCTGAGCATTTATGACACAAAGGGAACTTTATAACCTTTCATTAAATGGAGGGAACACAGGCTTCTTCTCACAAGTTTGGCAAAGAGACAGGTTAATTAGGTGTTGACTAGGAGAAAGCAGACGCCAAGGTTTAGACTAACGCCATCCAGTCCAGTAGGTCCCCAGCACCAACTCTGTGTCTGACAGTGTTGTTTTCCCTTCCTGAAGGACTTAGTCAGCAAAAAAACAGAGAATGAGAGGGAAAGGGAAAACTAGAAAAAAAAATTTGTAGCCTCCCTTAATGGGAGTAATACTTCAAAAACTGATCTTCTGAAAAAGGCAAATGGTCTGAAAATCATTATGTATAACTCAAAAGAGGTTCACATTAAGCTCTCAGAGTATTATTATTTGACATACTGTTTTCCTTTGTGTACAAATAAAGCAACAAATCAAACATTTTCCTGTATGACTGTCACAGGGATACACAGATTAGTAACAGAATGAGAAAAAAACCCTGTTCTTGATAGCAGTAAGAAAATGAAATAAAAAGGAAAGCCACCAGCATTATGAAAAAGTATATTCAAAAAGCAATTTGATGGATAGTCTTAAGAATGCTGCCAAAAATAACACATGGGAACTTAACGAAGACTAAGCTATTGCCTCTGACTCGCATGCACAGTTAACAGAAAAACAGAACTTCCTAGCCAGCAAAATGAAAAAATATTTAATTTTGCAGTACTTCCCTTTTAATAATTTTTTCATATTAATTTTCAGTGAAATTAAGTCATATTATCTACTACAGAATAATGCACATCAATAACATTGCATTTACCATCATGATGAAAAGCTACTTATTTTTAAATATGCCACTAGTGCTAACAGGGTCAAATAATTGTCAGATGAGATGTTCAGATGGTGCCAGCTGCCTCAGTGAGCCTCAGTTTACTTCACAAGCATTCCAGTCTCCAAAGGCTCCGGAATTTGCCAGCTGATAAATTCTGCTTGCTTTTAGATTTAATCAAGAGTTAATCACAACAGTGAATATGCTGTGCATGAAATCTGCTTAAATTTCCTCCTCCATTATTGTTCCTATTGCTCGAACAGCCATCGGCAGTCATCTCCCAGTATGTGCATCCATTCCATGTAAAATGCAATGTGCTTGCCCAACAAAAGGAGGGTGTGACCACAGTCCATGCTACGCTCTGCACTGAAATACGGCATCACAAGCAGTAAGAGGGATCCTGGTGTGTACTTGTGTTCATAAAAAATCTGCACCCATTTGACTACACTCATTGCTCACCCTCTCAAAATGACCGTACTTTGAAGTGGAGAGATGAGGGAGAATTGTGCTAGGATAGATTAGCAATCTGGAAGTTAATTACAGATACATCCAATGAGATACACATTTTGTTATTTACATAGAATTACCCATAATAATTTACTCATCTACCACTTTCTGTGTCTTTATACTGAAAGGTTTCCACAGCTTTTTGGAAAAAAATCAGAAGCAGCCTACAGAGGTCATGGTGAGTTTTTCAATCATGAACTCCATAATTTTTGGATTTTCTTCATAAAAACTTCAGCACAAAACAGATCCATATGACTACTCTTTACTTTGAGCAAGTGTTTTCCAGAAATAATACAGCAATGACTTCAGATGCAAAGCAGCAAACTTGATGCTCCTGCTCTCATGCACACACACACTCACAAGTCCCTAACTGCCCATTGTATATGGCTCACCAGAGGCACTTACCAACTGAAGTTGGCATTTCTCCCCACTGCAGAACCACATCCTTGGTTATCCTTCCATATGTGTTGACATAAACTCCTTCATCCTCGTAGCACACCAATAGCTCCATCCCATCCGTGTTTGGGAGAATGATGATTGCGTGAGGTTGGATACTACTCTGGATCTACAGAGAGAGAAGTGAAGGGAAAGCTTTCGTTTTAATGCTGCAGAGCCTGTGCTAGAAGAAAGGGCTGGATGGTTTCTGGTTTTGGCTCACACATCAGGGATTCACTGAATGGCAGCTTGAGTTGGAAGGGATTTTAAAGATCACCTAATTCCAAATTCACTCATTTTGGAAGTGCTAGATCTGCTTCCCCTCAAGCTACACACCCTACACAATGACCAAGACCTGTAAACCCCTGAGGCAGACATCCTCTCACCTTAAAGCACACATCCAAAACCAGGAAAGATGAATTTCTCTGTAGGTGTGCCTGTTTCTTTCCATAGGCAGAAAGGGAGCCGGGGGCAAGCAGCCCAGATGCAGACCTCAGACCTCTGCACTGCATTGAACAGCGCTTGTGGTGGTCCATCTGACATCTCTGAGTACCATGAATAACAGGAACCCTGGGTAGATAATGCCACCTGGCCTTTGCCAACTCTGTTGAAACTCATCAGTAGGCTGTAGTGTCATTTGTGCTGTTGGGCATTTGCAATGTGCTCGGCCCTTTAGCTGCTACCTCTGAAACTGTCATGTTGCCCCCATTGGATCTGAATGGGCAACTTCCAGCCAGACGGACATCCTGGCCATAAGGAAAGGACTGACAGTGAGGCACAAACTCCTGAGCACATGCGGCTGCATCTACTTAAGACCTCTCCACCTAATTTACCACTGCAAGCATTTGGCGGACATACACAGGGACAGCCTGACACATTGATCATTTGAGGAAAGGTGCGGGGAAAGGGGGGTGATATACCAGAAAGAAAGAGAAAACCCGGTCCCAGCAGCAGTACTTACATGTGTTGGCAGATAAATATCGTAGACTGATCCTGAATCCACATCAACAGCATGGAAGCCAGCACAGGAGCCATAGATCACTTTTAGTCTCTGACCCTCTTCTACGGTTAGATCCACCAGCAATGGCTTATGTACCAATTCTCCAAATGACTGTGAGACAACCATTAGAGAGATTTACTTTACTGCTTAGAACAACAGCAGGCTTTATAAAAACATGCTTGAATGCACATACTATGGGTTTATTCCTCCACGTCTCTGGTCCTGAGCCACCAAACCAGTTAGTTTAACATGTCTCTCATAAACTATGACTGATTACTCTGCAAACTGCTGCATTTCAATCACCTGAGCTATTTTCTGTGAGGTTTACTTGGTCTGTTTGCTTTTTTAGTAAGAATTCTTTTCTCCAAAATTCAGAGCAATTTAACACTCCTGTAGTACTGACTTCAACCTGCACAACCCACAGTAACTGTCTATAAATCAGTCTGCCAGTCATACCAAGCCAGCAAACTTCATTCTTGCAGCATTCAAAAAAAATCCTATAACAATGCTGAGTATCACTTAATGACTTGTTCTGCTCAGACAAGTTTAGACTCAGTCCACTTCTCTCTGTCTTGTGTTTTATTCACAGAAAGATCAAACAAAAGGTTGTGATGTTGTGTCATTATTGATTTATGCTTGGTCACAGTTCAGACCTTTACGTACTGCCTATTAGAACTAAAAAAGCTCCTAAATTAAAATAAAATACAAAGTTTGTGGAGATTTATCAAAGAACTTGCAATATGGCCATGGTAAAAACGTCAGAACATTTTTGTAAAACAGGTAACTGCAAGTGGCTATGAGAAAATCCTATGTATTACTGAAATATACTGTTACCTTAAAGGCCATAAATTTATGGTATGGCTTTGGTGCCCATGCATACACTTCCACAGAGCTCTTCAATGCAATTACCAAGAACTTGATTCTTTCGTATTTTACTGAAATTAAACAAAAAAGAATTCAGCAGTCATTCCAAAGTTGTTCCAATTATTTCAAGGAAGCAGAAAATTTACATAAGTATGAAAAAATACAGTCATTTTGAGGGGTTTAGTAACATTGCATTTGAAGATTGCTAATTCTATGTACTTAAGCATTTTGATACATTTATGCCACAAAAGTCATTAATTACTCTTACTAGTAACTGAACATGTCATGACATTTAGAATTACCTAGTCAGTACACACTTATTTACCCTTATTTTTTTCCACATTGGACACTGCTTATTCACCAAGACAAGGAAATCAATTTTCAGACAGGGACATTCCAATAAAAGAAGGCTGTGACTGTGAATGAATGTATTGGCAGTTCCAGTCACAGCACTGGCAGTTGGATTTTGAGCTGATGGTAAAATTCCCCAGAGGAAAGGAGGAAAAAAGGAAACTAAAAAAAACCCCTAAACAACTCAATTTCAAAAGCAAAAGGCAAGTTTAATAGTGGAGAATTTTCCTTTGTCCTTAAAGTCTGAGAAAACTCATTTGACAAAAAGAAAAAAAAATCCACATAATTTATCAGAAAGAAAGTGTCATTACATAGTGATCCACAGATGCACTGATCATCTCTACTGCTTCCTTCAAATTGCTGGCTAAATTAACCATTAGAAAAAGCTCTGTTCTGGACATTCCAGAAGTGCTACTGGATCCGTATTTCCAGCTACCATCTGGATTTGGGAAGGAACAAATCTATGTGGACTTACAAATATTGAGGTTTCTTTACCCATTTCCAGCATTCTTTCCCATTTCCATAGGGAAAGAATAAGAATAAACATTATTTAGATGATACTGCAACATCTTTAGCCCAAATTTTAGAGGAATATGATAGTTTTCCAAAACAATGTTTAATTTCATGCAACTTCATCTTCTGCCATTACATCTCCCAACCAAAATTTCAGGAGCGAAAAACTCAAGACTTCTGAGAATATTTCTTTAATGAATGCTACTTTAATGTCTTTTAGACATCCTACTTCTGTACAAGCCAGCAGTTGTTTTCTCTTGGTAGACAACAGGGAGACCAAGCTAATACTTGCTTCTTTTACTGTGCCGTAAAGCAAGACTACTGAACTGTAAGTGTTAAAGGACTTGACACTTTTTGAACAGACAAAAAAAGTCTCTCAACCTCCACAGCTGTACTGACTGAAAACAGAGCTTTTGTTCAGTCTTGCCTAGTTTACAAGACTTCCTGGAATTTTTTTGCGGGGAAGAGGGGGGTGTTGAACAAAACCACCTTATCTGTGAAAGAGAACATTTGATAATCCCCATTCTTTGCTCTGGGTGCTATCTGGGAATTCACCCAAATCTTAAGTTTCAAAAGAGCAATTTATCATTTAGAGGAGCCAAAAGTTGCCTGAAGCAACTGAGATCCATAAATACCATTTCACCCTGTTGTCTGAGCCCCCTGTTGCATCAAAGAGACAAGGAAGCAATCAGTGCCAGCTGCCTTGGTGACAGTGTCCAGACTGCAAGCCCAACTATTGGCAGAACTCTCCTTCTAGGGAACTGAAGCACAGCTGTCAAAGATGCCTCTCACTACCTGAAGAAGTCTACTGTATTTCTATGGTTCAGAGAGAAGTTTAGTGCCAGGCTGCAGCCCAGGGTAACAAACCCCTCTTCATCTGGAAGAGAATGCTCCTGTTTCAGATTCTTCCCTGCTGGAAAGCCTCCTTTCAATAGCTGTTGATGTATTGTTAACAGGCCACTTCATTATGCTGCTGACACCCTGGGGTATGATACCAGGGAAGTGCATTATTAATTGTTTTCGGGGTCAAGCTCAGTCACTTAGTGCCATTGCTATTGATTACTCTCCATTAAGGGGTTTTTCCAAGAGCACAGCATGACAGGAGGAGACCGAGAACAGTTTGATTGCTGCTGCTCCACATTGACTGACACAGCTGGAAAGGAACTGAGCTGGCTCTTGGGAGAAAAATCAAAGGCTGCATCCAGTGCCCCTTAGAATGCACCATGAAACCCAAGCAGGAGGAAGAGCTCTTGGTTCATATCCCCATCGGCAGGGCAGCAGGCTCACTGCGTACTCTGCTGGCTGTGAATGGTACACGTCTTTCACTAGCTTTGGTGCAAGTTTCTATAGCAAAATCCATTTAAATTACTTAAAACCGCACAAAGACCACTTGCCTAGTGAAAATACACTTCATCCTATAACTGTATTGCAGTGAATCTGAGACCTCATTAGGGAATTTCATGAGCTAAGAGGAATCGATGAATCATCTTGAAGTTAAACATATGCTTCTCTTTCCAGATACCCTCCCAAAGCTCATGCTCTTGCTGGGCTTCCTTTCTCCTTCCACTGTTTTTTTTTATTTTATTTTATTTTTTCCCTAGTCTTTAAAACCTACATTAAAGAGAGACTTTTTTCAATCTTTTCCAGCATCTAAATTGACCATGGTAAAAAGATCAGGGAAACTTGCTGGTGAAGATAACTTGCTGGGGACAAGAATCCCTCTGTTATCTTAAGGGTCTGAGAGGTGGTGAAATATTACCAGTCCTTGCTGCCTGTATCAGCACCCTTCTAGAAGTTGCATCCATTATGGAAAGCAGATTGATAGGGATTTGCACTCTCTCCAGCTCACAGCTCCATCATGCCACCACAAAACCTCTCTCATCTTTAACTGAACCCAGTACCTTGCCATCTACTCTGGTGCTTTGCCAGCAAAGTTCACACTGAGGAATAGGTAAGATATCTAGAAATAAAACCAACCAAACCTTGACCCTAGTAGCTACATGCACTGCAGTTCTTTTTCTCAGCCATCTTTTATCCCAACTATTTGATTATGGCATTCACTACTCACCAACTTTATAGTGCACACAACCTTCCAAGTCGCCCACTGTTGTCCAGCCCTGTTTCTTTTCTACTTCAGGGTCATTGTGAAGAATTTTATTTCTTAACCAGGACAAATAGTAAACTCGCAACTTGTTCTTCTTACCTGGCCACAAAATGAAAAAAAATGGTTTATCTCCATAGGAAGATACTTGCAAAAACCCCTGCAAAGGCAAAAAGAAAACCCTGCAGAGCAAACCAAAATAGGAAGGAAGGGGAAAATGCTGCCACCACAGAAATCTCCCTCAGTTTTAACATTCACAACAGCTTCACTCCAGACTCCACCCAGACACATGCTTTACCAATAATCAGTGACAAAGACACATGGTAACACCACATGAACGTAAATGGCAAGGGAACAACTCTTTGGCTGTCTGGTTCTTAGGATGTAAACAACTTTCATTAGAATAGGGCTATACTCCCACAACAAAAGCACCAGAGAGTCATGCACTGAGATTTTTTTAAAATATATATATATATAGCTGAGTCAGAATGGCTCTTTTTGGCACAATACTGTAGGAGAACAGTAGGACGGAAGAAGAGATCTGAAACTATCTATACACCTATCAGAACAAATAGGACTGGTTTGAAAGGAAGAAGTATAAGTGAACAAGAATATGGATATGATAAGTATTTTTACAAACTCTTCCCAGTTAGCGACCAGAACATTTCTATCCATTGTATCATCCTCAGAGACAAACTGATTGAGTTTTATTAAGATTGCTCATGGCATTAAACAATGTCATTACTGACCACTTTATACCAGTTCTGCTGTAAGGAAGAATGTACAATATCTGAAATTCCTGTGAGGGAATTTCATGCGGCCAATGCAAACTTCATCCGCTTGCTAAAAGCCAATGACTGCTTTGTCAGCAGCCCTTCCCATGTGCTGCAAAGGGTGTAACACTCATCAGGCTGCACACAGAAACTGCGAGAGGTGTTTCTACTCCACAGGTGAGAGAAGCCACTTGCCCAGGCTGCCCTATCTTCAACTGACAATGCATCTGCCTTGTCATCAAAATACAGTGCAGACTCTTAACTCTCAATATGAGAAGCCCTCCTTGAATGCAAACCAAAGTTCATGATAAACTTTATCAGTTATTCTTTAACAACTAAGGGCCTACAAAGCATTTGCTGAACTAGTGAGAAGGTGGCCCTAAATGCACACACTCAAAGTTGCATTCTGCTTCCTCCAGCTGCTTTGCTGCATGAAATCATTACACTTCCACAGATGAAGCTGTGGGGAAGGACAGGAGATCATCCCTGCTTTGACTAGGAGCGGGTTAATAAGGCTCCATGAGGTCTCTGTGCAAGGACAGGAAACGGGAGATGCTCTCAGAGACCCTACTAGTCAGTGGAGTAGCTCCATGCTTGTGCTTCACCAGCTCTGATGAGGCAGCCAGATGACTGTAAAAAGCGTTCCATGGCCCTTGGAGGTAAGAGGAAGACAGGCGACATGTAGTGCCGTCACTGCTGGGCTAGCCAAGTGACACAGCGCTGGTCTGTGCTTCAGAAAGCTGTGACCTGTCTAGACGGTCCAGCTGCCACCCAGCTTTTAAGTTGTCTTTTAAGTTTCCACATGATGCCTACTGATGAATCAGTTCACAGCTGGCTGCTCAGGGATACTGGCTGCAGCAGGAAATGAGGCCCAAGAATTGAGACCACCCTGCTGTGTCTGACTAGCTCCACACTGGGGTCCTGGAGCTGGCACAGACCCCTATCCTGATGGCAGGGCATCCCCTAACAGAGCTGTGCTTATCAGAAAAAGCATCTGTAGGTGCATGGGGAAACATAGCTTGCAAACAGACCTGCTCCATGGACTCCAGCACCACAAGGCACTGCATTACAAAGACACACAGTCTAAAAGACCTTTTTATAATTATTTGGATGGGGAAGGGCGGGAGAAAAAGAAGATACAAAGTAAAAAATCTGTTTGTTCAGCTTAAATTTGAAGTGGAACTGGAGACCTGATTGCAAATACTGGACCTGTTACCTTATTTTAAAAGTCCTTCTCTTCTGACGGCATGCAATGAAATGTGAAGTAACATTTCACTGTCCTTGGTTTATCTCCATTATAAATGGGACTGCAGACTGGGCAGTAAATGAACACCCTGATTTATTGCCTGACTTCACATTTATTAAGCCATGTTTCATTAAGGGATAAAATCCCATCATCCCTGTAACTTTCCCAATATTTGGAGAAAGGACTAGAGCAGGAAACAGTATTCCCAGAAGTCCCACATCTGTCCGTCAATGGAAACAGTGCAAACAAAAGCCATAAGGGTCCTTTTGGAAACACTGAAAAATAGGAAACCTAGTCCAGACCAGAAGCCACTGCAGTTTTGGGCAAGGAAGAGCACAGAGGGCTCAAGGTCATTACAATGCACCAAATGTTTTTAAAACCATTATGAATCCCTGTTCACCAGGAGACAAATTCTGCCTCAGCTGTTTCCAAGGCTGTAGCTTCCCCAGCAGCTTAGTCAACCTTGAAGACTCAGAGCAGTATACATGGGAAATTCCCAGCACGTGGGTAATTTTTTTAAATTTTAGTTTACATAATGTGCACCAGGGTTATTTCTCTCCAACCAAAACTATTTTTCAAACAGAGAAATATCTAAAGTGTGTTCCCATTGTGTTTAGGTGTCTAGACCACAGGGAAAGTCACAAGACAGGAAATTCCTCTGCCTTTCTGCAGCCTGACATGAAAAGATCAGGACCAGCTAGTTATATAAACATGGCTATGCATGTATTTCAACACGTTATGGTGCTCTTAATGTTCATATTTGGAGTGGGAGGATTAGAACATTCTCTTTGTAAAGTTCAACTAGTCAGTTTAAACAGCTCTCAAAAATCTGGTCTTTTTAATTTTTTTGGGAGGATGTAATCATTACAGTCATGAAATAAGAAAGAAAACTGCCTCAGCCATCAAATGAACTTATCAGCAAGTGACTTCTGTGAGAACTCCCAGTCTGGATTCTCCCACAGACATAGTTTCAAATGCAGTCCCTTTTTCCTATACTGAGTTTTTGTTTTTATTGTCACTGTGGTTTTTAATTATTAAGCAGGCAGATTCCAACCAGTTCTTCCACTCTGTCATCTCTTCCTACCTTCCTGGTGCCACCATCAGTGAGTTGGGCTGGCAAAACCCCCAGGGAGCCACAACTGGAGTGTGTTCTGTATGCACATTGCTGTTCTCACCTCCAGCACTTTTATGACTCTGCACTGTATCACCTGAGCAGCTGAAACTATGTTTTTGCCTCTCAACAGTACAAACTGAAAAACCAATCAACTGCTTTGTTTCGCCTGCAAAAAACTTCTTGTACCAGTTCTAGCAGGCTCAATCTCAGTATCAAAAGCTTTGTTGTCAAAAAGTTTTGTACTTCAGAAATAAATCAGGTCAAGGATTGATTGCAGGTTTTCAAACTGAAGCATATTTAGGTGACAATCCTCTCAAAATCCTAACACATTGTAACTCCTTCACACAATGTGGTGACACCTTTCAAACCCCACCACCATCAGCATGTCACTTCCCAAAAAAACTCAAGGGAACATAAGGCTGAGGGAACCATGGAGAGCTGAACAATGTTCTCAGTGAAGCTGTAGCAGTACTGGGACAAAGCTCGGACGCAGTTCCACAACCAATCTGCCAAAACATACCATTTGCAGAAACACAACCACATTTCAGCTTTCCAGTTTTGCTTGGAGAGGTGAAGCAACTGCTTAGGGAAGTCCAGCATAAGGGCAAAAAAACCTGAGAAGCACAGTGCAGAAGGCAAAAGCAGGAAATAAGGGGGAGCTTGGGCATAATGGCATTAAGGTTTCACTGAGTATGCTCCCCCAGCTCTGCCTTCCAGTGGTCAAGAATGCCTCTTTCCTGCCTTGTACTCCATAAATCTCCTTGTATCTCCTATAAAACATAGGAGATGGGATAGAGACAAAGGCATAAAACAGCCAAAGATCAGCAGATTTCTTAAGGGTTAATGTAGCATGATTCCATAGAGGAAGCAACAGTTTTGAAGGAAACAAAGAAAACAGATGTGTCACGGTACTCAAACTGTGACTGAGAAAAACATAAATAAACCTAAACAATTATACACAAGACTGAATCGCAGACACTTGTCATCTGTGTGGGGTATGTTTCAAACAAACAGATTTTACCCAAGTTGGATTATACAATATTTTTGTTTACAAGGGCTGCTATACAATAAACTCTATCAAATGGTGCCTTTCAAACGGCTTATATTTTAGCATACAGCATTAGCCATCAAAAGGACACACAGCAGTTTGTGTATTTTTAAACACTGCTTGATTCATCTTTTTCTTTTTATAGATTTCACAGCACAGCTATAGCTGTAGCTGAGCATGTAGCAAGTGACAAACCAATAAAATTCAGTTGTTCCAGACAGAAACAAGTCCCATGTTGATGATACCAGTATGGGCACAATTCTATGGACCTATGGTAGCACAACATTGCTAATGCATTAAATTCCATTAAATTGTCTGGATGTGTGCCCTTTTGCACAAGTTTTGGGAGAGCCAGACAGCTCCTTCAGTAAACTGAGAGAGGTTCCAGAGCCTCAACAAAATTTAGGTGGGTCTGAACAACACAGGGAACACTGTGAGAAATCTCATTTAACATCCTCTCCCTGTCATACATGCAGAATAGCAAAGACCAATTTACCAAACAAAACAAAACAAAAGGAAGGTAAATGACTGAACAACACCTGTGAAGAAAGACTAACACTGTGCAACATCAAGTTTCCTAACAGTAGGATAACCTCATGCAATAATTCTCTGGAGCCAAAGAGTCTGGAACCTCAAGCTTCATAAAACACATTTTTCATCAGTGCACACAAAACAAACACAACAATCACCACCACCCTTCATCTCCTGTTGCTTTGCATTCGACAAGTTGCACCCAGTGAGACACTGGGCCAAAAGCTGCACCAATTTGCCTTCTCACTCTGGTAATTTCCACACCATGTACACACTGTGCTCCTCTTTCTCAAACACACACTCTTACTGCACATCACATTAAAAGCAAGAGCTTTACCCACTTTTCCCCAGTTTTTAACACACAAGAAAGATCTTAAAACCCAACGAAGTCTTTAAACCCAAGTAGCAAACTGTGTTGTGGTTAGAAAGAGGTCAGGTTGAAAGCAATTATGACAGAGGGAAAGAATGTTATTTTCACAAACTTCACAAAGCATTAATTTCCAATACTGAAGAAGCAAACAAAGACAGGCATTTCACCCAATCACGCACAGCATTTTTAAAGGTCACCCTACTGAAGGAAGGACAGGGGGCAAGCAGGCACGGGTGTTGTGTGGAAGATGATTCACTTGCAGAAATAAACTGCAGATTCAGAGGTGAAATGATGGAAAACCCACTGACTTCAGTCAAGTCAGGACTTCCCCCTCAAAAGGCTGCCAAGAAAAGCTTTCTGCCACGCCATGACATATGGAGGAAAAATATAATGCTTAACAGTTAACTTTACCAGAAATTGTCACCAAGACATTCAGCCCTTCAAGTACATCCATTTGTTGGAATCGTCGTCGATTGATGAGTGGATAAACCTTCCCCTGCCCACTTCTGTCTAGGAGCATCAGACCGCTTTCAGTGCCCACTAATAAGTTCACTCCTAGAAGAAATAAAACCAAAGATCCAAGTTAGGAGGTCCATTATACACATATTTTGATGAATTGATGATTGATACAGCAACTGTCTTGTTTCAAGCAGGTCCAACTACTGTCAGTTGGGTCTCAGTTGTTTGCAGCAAAAAAGATCTCTTGATGTAGAGGCTGTCTACACTACTTACCCACAGTGACTACTACACTAAATGGTGATCAAGAAAGTAAGAGACTGGCAGATCAAAGAGAGCTTTCAAGAATCACAGAATCACAGAATATGCTGAGTTGGAAGTGACTCACAAGTATCTTCAAGTCCAGCTCCTGGCCCTGCACAAGACCATCCCAAAGATACACACCATGTGCCTGAGAGTATCATCTAAATGCTTCTTGAACTCTCATAGGCTTGGTGCTGTGACCATTTACCTGGGGAGCCTGTTCCAGTGTCCAACCACCCTCTGGGTGAAGAATCTTTTTCTAATATTCAACCTAAACCTACCCTGACACAACTTGAGGCCATTCCCTTGAGTTCTGTCAGTGGTCACCACAGAGAAGAGATCAGTGCCTGTCCCGCCTCTTTCCCTTGAAAGAAAGTTGTAGACTGCAATGATGTCTTCCCTCAGTCTCTTCTTCTCCAGCCTGAACGAAGTGACCTCAGCCACTTCTCACACACTTCTCCTCAAGGGGCAATCTTCGCTGCCCTCCTTTGGACACTCTCTATAGCTTAATACCTTTCTTATATTGCAGTGCCCAAACCTGCACACAATATCCAAAGTGAGGCCGCCCCAGTGCAGAGCAGAGCGGGACAATCCCCGCCCTCAACCAGCTGGTGATGCTTTGCCTGATGAGCCCAGGACACAGATGGCCCTCCTGGCTGCCAGGGCACTGCTGACTCATATTCGACTTGCCATCCACCAGGACTCCCAAGGCCCTTTCCATGACACTGCTTTGCAGCATCTCATTCCCCAACCTGTACATACATCCAGGGTTGCCCCGTTCCAGGTGCAGAATCCGGCACTTTCCTTTGTTGAACTTCATATGGTTGGTGATTGCCCATCCTCTTATCTGTCAAGGTCTCTCTGCAGGGCCTCCCTGCCTTTGAGGGAGTCAACAGCTCCTCCCAGTTCTGTCATCTGCAAACTTGCTTAGTATCCCTTCCAGTCCTCTGTCCAAGTCATTTATGAAGATGTTAGAAGAGCACAGGGCTCGCAATGGAGCCCTGTGGAACCCAGTAATGACAGGTCACCCAGTCTGATGTTCCCCCATTCACTACTACCCTCTGTGCTCAACCCATGAGCCAATTGCTCACCCACCACATGGTGTGTTTATCCAGCTGTGCTCTGGACAGAGCACCAGCTCCCAAACAAAAAGGCACATTAATGTTGGAAGAAAGGAGAGGCACAAAATGGTACACGAGTCTATGTATTCCAAAAATGTATTAGGTGTTGGTAGGGCAGTTGGTAACAGGATGCTCTTGAAAAGGACATGGCAATAAAAGCAGTTCCCACAGGAAGAAAGAAATTGTGGCACAGCCCTCCTGCAAGAGGATAGGCAACAAGTTGGTCCTCAGCTTCACTACAATCTTTTCCAGCTGACTGTTAAAACTAGAGGAACTACAGTAATCTTGTGTTGCCACAGGTTTCTGCTAAGGATCAAGCAAATACAAATGAGAAAATTTGATAAGGGAGTTTCTTTACACAAAGTTCCAAAGATCCATTGGAACCCTTTCCAAGAGTACACAAAATCTCAGCATGGAAAATCAATTACATTTTTTACATAATAAATAAGTTTTAAATATCTACTAATATATTATCACTCTTAAATTTCATAGCTATTTCTTTGCAATAGTGTTTAAGCCCAGAAGCTCACAAATTCTGCAGAGACAGGTCAGATACAGCACAGGCAATAGGCATTAAACCAAATGTATGAAATAAGAAAACTGAAACACACAAGATGATCATAGTTACATTGCTTATGGCCTTAATCGCTAGTCAGACAATTAATCCCCAGATACAACTACACTGGTGCCAGTGGGCCATTTGGGCTGATCTCATAATGAACCTTTTCTAATATGGCAGGTGGGCCCAGGGCACAGGTGTGTATCTCGGTGTGTTCTGCATCTCTAGCAGTGACATGCCTTCTCACAGTATTGAAAAAGAGCATTGCTCACCTAAACAACACCTTGGCTACCAGGCATGGGAGTGGGTTGTAAAAGGGAGGGCACATTAAAACTGACCCAGGGGGCACAAGGTGTTTCTAAAAGGGGAAAGAGTGTTAGGGTGGAGCAGAGCAGCAGCACGGAGGAAGTAATGATGGGGAAGGGGGATGAGCTGCAGGTGCTGGAGCACCCTGAAAAGCCTCTGGGTGGAAAAACAGATGTAGCCCACAGCAAGGTCAAAAACCACCACGCATCTCCATTTTCCTCTCTTGCCTTTTCAGTAAGAAAACTTCAGAGGTCCTAGCACTCCCCAGAAACAATCACATATCTTTGATCAGATCCGCTGCTCTGCTACTTCTCCTGAGAGGCCTGTCACCCTCCCAGGCTCTCTTTCAGCTGCTGACACCTCCTTCATCCCTGTCTTGCCCGCCTCCCACCTCTGCATCCCCCACGTGGTTTGCACTCACTGGATCCCATTACGCAGCCCCCATGGGCATTTCACCACAAGAGCATTTCATACAGACTGTCTCTCATACTCAGAGACATCCTCAAATTGGGAAGTGGCAGAAGGAAGCAGGTAGTGTGAGACACACGCAAGTTATGGCTCAGCACAGGCTGCAGCAGCACCAAACCAGCCAAGGAAGTGCCCAGCAGTTGATCTCCCTCCTGCAGGTCCAGGACCCACTGACTAATTCTGTGAGTGATTCAGCTTCAACATGTACTTCTGTGTTTTTTCCAGTGTAAATTACAATTCAAAGCAAGGCACACGCAAACTGCTCCCTCAGGGTCCCTGACCCTCTTTGCTCATCTGGTCTCCGTTGCTCCAGTTTCCACTCCCATCTCTCCTTCTGCTGTCTTTGTGGTGCAGTTGTTTCTGCTTCAAGTTCATGTGCACTCCTGTCCCCAATCCCTTTCCTTAGCCATATGCATTTTGAGATTAAACTAATGAGGTACTACACTGGTGGCAAGCAATGCTTGTATTTTAAAATGCAGGCAGCCTCATTACTCACAGGCAGCAGAGCTCTTCTACTGCCACCCTACAATTAAGAAGTTCTGGTTTTTTCAAGCAAATGGAAATGCTTCCTGAAAACGTACAGGCTGTCTGTGGAGGTTGGGTGCAAAAATCTATGCTACTGCATCCATATCATTAACACTGACTTTCACCACTCAGAACTAGAAAAAACAGCATCACAGACCTAATGCAATCAGCAGCCTGCCAGATACTACTGGCATTACCATTGGTAAAGGCAAAGCAAAGCAAGTCCTCCTATTTTTGAATAAGAAGCACCACCATGAAATGGTTTAATTTGCTTAAGGCAAAAGGGAGCTAAACCTTATCAAGAAATAAGCATGTGCACCAGCTTGAATCACTATAGTTTGGCCTAAATGTTTAACAATGAAGGGCTGTGTTACAGCTGTAACACACTTCTGATTTAACACCTTCTCTTGAAATCACCTTAACAGTCAGATACACAGATCAAAGAAATGTAAAACCATTAACAAAAATTGCTACTGGCAAAACAAGGCAGATTAAAGAAATTATGAGTCATCTTTACGGATACCATATGTTTTCTCTCTGCCTCTGCCCTCTCACAGCCTGAAAATTTACATTTGCACAAGTCCTCATTTTATCAGAGAATGAATACAAGCAGAAATATCATTGGGGTAAATATGCTTAGCAGTAAATTATGGAAATAAAGAAAACAGCAGATAGGAAGATAAAAGTGTTGGGAGAGCTCTTTAACTGGCACAGGTTTGCAGGCAAGAAGACTGGGACAACAGTGCTGTTCCGAGAAACAAGAAATGCTGGAAATAACCCCAAAAGAGAACTAAAGCCCTGGAAAGAGCTATTAAAATGTAGAAAAGAGAAGTGGACTGTGTTACATATCATCACGTGACTGAGGTGTATAGCCAACTCTCTTCTTCATAGTTTTTAAAGTGAGACGCATGTGCATTTACAGTCTGCCAAGTTTTGGCATACTAGAAAAATATGTATGTAACATGCACAAGCATCAACTATTAACATCCAGCTAACAAAAAAAATCACATGCCCCCATAGACTCTGACCAAGAAAGAAACGGCATAGCAGAGGAAAGCTTTCCCTGGGTATTGCAGCATTGACTTCATATGGCAGTAGGCAACAAGCACTGCTCTAAGCATAGTGAAGTGTGAGATCCTGACTAACTGGTCTGGCACCAACACCAATTATCCCTTGTGACAAGAAGACCAGACACATTTGGTCAGCTGACATCTCATACCCAGCTTCTCTCTGCAGTAACCACTCTCAACAAAGCCAAGCCACAGTCTCAGAATCGAAAAAGGCTCTCCTACCCTTCTCTTACAAAACACATCTTAATCAAGCTCTGCAACAATACCTTAGCAAGGGGCTCAAGAAGATCATTATTTTTCAAAACAAATACCATGTGTGTACTAGGCGTACAATGTAAGGACTACTACAACCTCCCAAAAGCTGCAAGAGATGTACTAGCAGGGTTTAGAGAGAGCTGAAAACAACATCCTGATGAACCAAATGAAGCCTCTCCCAAGCAACTTGCAACACTGCAACAAGAGGACTCAAGCTGCACCAGGGTAGGTTCAGAATGGACACCAGGAAGAATTTTTTTACTGAAGGGTGGTTTAGCATTGGAACAGGCTACCTAAGGAGGTGGTAGAGTCACCATCCCTTCAAGCACTCAAAAAAGGACTGGATGTGGCACATAGCGATCTGGTTGATATGGTGGTGTTCAGTCAAAGGTTGGACTCGATAATCTTGAAGGTCTTTTACAACCTTAATGGTTCTATGATTCTGTGATTCCAAGTCTGAACTGTGCCATCGGAAGTATATATATATATATATATATATATATACACCAGTGGGAAATTATATCAAAGCAGAAACAACATACTGTAAACAACGCAATAATAATCAGTTCTTGCAACAAGAAGATGTAAACAAGCACTGAATAAATGCAGAGGAACAACTACAGTTTCGGAGATATATTATCAAACACTGCAAGCTCGTATTGGCACATCTACACTTCATGAGCTCAGGAGGCAAGGGAAGAACACGTTTGCATTACCCCATAAGGCAGCACACAGTATCTCAGAATTGAATCTTTTCTTGTATTTGCGAATCTCCGGTGTATCACTCTGTGGCCGTGTATTCGTGGGATTCACATTGACAACTGATCCTTTCCGTGTAGGGTCTTGCCTTATTGCCTCTGATCTCATTGCTTCACTAGAAAATCCTACTGAAAAATAAAAAAGTAAAGTTCATGTAAATATCCCTCAGGAGCTAAACTCTGGCCATATACTCTTTACATTATACAACTCAAATCAGTAACTGAGAATACAGAGCAAGTCTTTCTTTTTGTAAGAAATGCAAATGGAAAAAGAAAATAAACTATGCAATCCATTGCAAATAAAATAAAAAGCATGATGGTAATATTCTTAAGTACTTTAAAGAGCCACTGAAGTCACTGAAACCTTTTTCAATTGTTGTCTTCAACTACTTTACTTACCCACAGAAGTCACAGTTGTCCCACTAGATGGAGAAATCTGTAGTAATCTGGGGTCTATAAAAGGTGTAAAGGAGGAGGAAGATTTGTGTTTCTGGAGTGTGTTACTAGCGGACTGAGTCTGCAATGTAAATTTCAACTTTATTAATATTAATGACAACAAAAAGCATGGATAACAACAACCAACACTTTAAAGTCACTACAGAATTATGCTACAGAGCCGCCCCCAAGCTTCTATACTTCCTTCATGGGTACACAATGCACTACAAGCACACCTGAACTACAAACATGTGCACACTGCACATGTTACAGCAAAATGTAATCAGCTAAAATGTCATCCCTGAATCTCAGCTGCTAGCAAAGCTTTCTAGGACAGGCCACTACAATGAGGCACAAAGCAAGGGAATGTCTCTTCTTTTAATAATCTGCTTAAATTTAAGTATACTATTTTATCTGCAAGCTGCCTACTACCTACAGTTTTTGAATTTATGAAGCATCTCCTGAATTGAGCTAGTTTAATAAAGTATGAAGTTTGATCTCTTGGCTTGTGCAACAAAATAAAAATCATCTGGGATCAAGTATTCACTTCTATGATGGATTACGTTTCAATGTGTGTGACTGCTCATTCTCCCTATTTTGCTTAACCTGAGCCTCTTGCCAGAAAGCTGCAGCAGGTTCTTCCACCTTTATTTGACAATGAAACATATTAAACCTGTATCAAACAAAGGGGCTCATTAGTGTGGAAGGTGTAGCAAACAGTGATAAGACTATGAATATGTGGTGGATAAAATCACTGATGCTTGCTGAGTTATGAAGTCTAAACATGAAAAACCATAAAGAAAGAAAGAAAGAAAGAAAGAAAGAAGACAAGTGAAACAATGAACTGTTAAAAGTGGAAATGAAATGACTTCAAAATCCTTGCCAGTTTAGTATTATAGTGACAACATTGCATACTGAAGCAGAATGGGACAAGTGAAAAACAGTATACACAAAAAGGGTGTGCATGTGGGTAAGTTATACCAAGCAGTACTGGACTTTTGCTCAGCTTTATGCAAACATAGTTATGAAACACTTCTTTAGCATCACCTAATCTTCGACCTCTGATCTTCCTAAGCCTCTACTCTGCAGAAAAGAACAGCAACGGATCTTCAGAGTGTACTGCTCCCCTACACAGCTCTATACCAATACGTTCCTTCATCACCAGGTACTGCCCCAGACTCCACTTCCCAAGCTGAGTTAACTGAATCCTGCTTACTTTTTCCTTAGATCAAAGTTATGAGCAAGCATATCTCTGGAACAATCAACTGATCTCTATAACCTACAAGAGTGCACTTTTAGAAAGATCAAAGACCAATGAAGCATAGCTGAAAATTAAGTATTATGCTAAATGAATTTCCAGGAGGAGACTCTCCCTCCCACACTCCCTCCTGCTATGTGGTTCAGAAGGACTTTTGATTATGTGGTAAGTATGTGCATTGCCATCAGCTTACCCAGCTGACTGCAACTTCTCCTTCTTATCACAGCACTTGCACTCCTACATGGCAAGAGTCTACCCTGAGAAGCAGCAGCTTCTTTTCACCAAGTTTTGCTCCCCTGCATCATCGCCTGCTTGAGAGGCTCTCCTTGTAAGCCAGGCTGGCCAACCAGCCAGGAAGTGGAGACACCATATCAGGCTCCTCATTAAGTGCTAGGAGTTGGTAAGGGTCAAACAACACCCTTTTTTTCATTGACACACGTGCATCTCCTCTGCTATGAGGGGTTACACACACAGGAAGGGCCAGGCTTTCCCACCAGCACTTGGTAAGGGAAGGCACCATCCTGGGTTCGGTCCAGAAGAGCAAGAGGGAGCTTCTCCCACAGCAAAGCCTTCTCTACCTGGACATAACCAGTGCTGGTGAACAGTCATCTTCACACAGCTGCTTTTCACAGTTGACACATAACTTGGAAAAAAAAAAGCAAATATTTTCCCCCATTCATTATTCCAAAATCACAATACATCAGGCTTTTACAACCCTCCTGGGCAACACCTGATTTGTTCACTCAAACCACGTGGCAAGGTTTAAAGAGCAAAATGCTTCCACAGCCGCTTCCTCCTCCCAAAGGGTGAGTTTGCACAAGCAGCTCCTCATATGCATGGAGTTACTAGTCCAGCTTTTACTGACAAAGCCAAAATTAACTGCTGATTCTGAAGAGACACACTGCTTGCAATTAGCCTGCTCCCAGAATAAAACAGTATTTAAAAAAAAGAGTATTGGCTTGAAAATGCAGTAGTCAAGTTTAGTTTAAAACGAACACCATGCAATTAATGACTCACTAAGAGGAAGCAAAAATAGTAAACTGGCAAGTTTGGCATGGGACTGTTCTAGAGTTACAGGCTTCTTACACAGAACTGAAATGTGTTATTTGGGGGGTGGGAACAAAGGTGACAGAAAAAAAAAGCAGGGGAGATTGGCTGGAGTTCCTTTGCAAACTAGCTACTAGGCAATGCTGCTATAACCCTACAAAAGCAGCCAGCTGTGGTGTAAGACATACCTCATTAGTAGTTAGCTTGTCCTGGGGTGTCTGTGGGGACATGGTGGGTGTCGGCTGGCTGGAGGATGGGGAGGAGGAGGTGGAGGAAGTGGAGGAGGAATGGCTTTGCTGTAAGAGATCTGGCAAGAGGTGAATGCGACCGGCAAAGCCATTGCTCTCATGATGGCTGGCACGCTTTTTGTCAACTGTACTCTGTAGAAAAAACAGGCACACTTGTCTTGCTCAAGTGCTGCTTAAAGGTCTATATCCCTAACAACCTCTCTCCTTCTCTCCCTCACTTCCTACCTTTTCACATTTATTTTTAAATTTATTTTTTAAAATAAACTGATAATACATTCTTTGATGCCTGGATGGAAAAGAAAACTGGGCAGAGCTACTAGAATTCATCAAATTCCCACCTCTTCTGGCAGGCAAAAGCTTGGTTTATGTGGTTGACTTGCACAGCCAGTTCCACCAATTAACAAAAGAGTAACTGCGCTGCTAAGTCTGACACCACATCAGGGACAAGCACATTTTTGGGGATGGGGTGAGGATTTCTTTCCCTAGTGTTCCATTTAAAACTAACTTAGATCCTATACAGATAGCAGTTTGGACTTTCTGGAAAATGCCTGCAGCTAATTATTTAAAACAATAACCATGAAATCTTAATTTTCAAACCAGAGGGCTCAATTAAGAAATTGGCATTCATTTGTGAAACTCGGAAATGTGATAACTGAGGAAACTCCTATAAGCTAGCACGCTCATTAACACACAAGCCCATTTCAAAGAAGGGAATCATTATCTTTCAGACGCACAGGAAGGCAGTGTTTTCAGAATCAAAGGCAATATAATACAGCACTCTAGCTCTGTCCACATTGTCTGCCTCACCACCTATTCTGCTTCTCTCCCACACTAATTGTTTCATGAATTTGTATGTAAATGTGTGTGTATGTTATCTGTATGGTCTGTATGCCCTCAACTACAGGTTCAAAACAATTTTAAAAAACCCTGAGTTCTCCCACCCTAGTCTCCCTCCCAGTCCCATTCCTGAGACATACATTTGGTCCTATGGTAAAACTAAACTAAGTTCTCGCTCCAGGTACTTGCTGCACACACCTGCAGCTTTTCTACCCTCCTCTCCCACAGACTTTGAGATATTCTGCATGGTGCTGCCATGGGTGTCACTGAAAAGCATGCAAAACAGAAGCAAGGGGTGAAGGGCTACTCTCCTCTTTGCATGCATCAAATATCTTGCTCATCTGAAATTCACTACAGCTGTGTCTTGATAATACGAACAACAAACACAATGTAGAAACAGCATGGGTAAATGAGCGAGTGGGTTAATGAGCACAGAAAGAGTGCAGCACTGCACAGGGAAGGAAAAGCAGTACCTGTCGAACAATTAAGGTGCCCTCTTTAGAAGGAGTCAAGGCAGGTTCACTCTCCACATCATCATGGACGATCATGGTTTTTACTGACTCTGTTTCACCATTGCTCAAGTTCAATGTTGACCTATTTGTCAGACAAGAAATAACTGGAGTGAGATAACAGCACTAGTGCCCTAGCTGTCACTGCCCTGCATCAAGGCACACTGAAAACTAATTTGTATTTTGCCCAGAGTGGAATATTTACATAACTCGCCTAGAAAAGTCTCTCTATCAAAAAAAGAAAAGATCAGGAGATTGTTAAACACCATTTTTCATTTTGTAACAAATCAAGGGAGAAGAGGTAAAGAACATTGAGAAGATTACCCTCAGTGTTTGAAAGTATGAACATACAAGCCTGCTATGTCTTGCTCATAGATTGAAGTAAGTTGAATGAACTAACATACAAGCCAAAATACCCAACACCCTTTTCCTTCAATCCCCTATGAGGGAACACAGATGCAAAACATTGTTAGAAGAACTAACACTGCTCGGACATCATCTGGTCCAGAAGTAGATTCATCTGCTCCTTCTTGTTCCATATCATCATCTTCCTCATCTGTTGTCCCTGACTCCTCACTTGAGGATGAGTAGTCCGTTACTTTATGTGGAGGTCGCACATCCTCTACTGCCCGCAACTCCTTTGCCAATGCAGTTAAATCCTGATGGGAGTGGAAAGAAAAATAAACAAAAACCCTGACATTGCAAGCAAGAAGGAAGAACAGCTTGCAAGACAAACCCACAGGATTAGTGCCCAAGTTTGCTCACTTGTCCACTGTCATGCTTGCATTGCCCCAGCAGCACTGTTTCCTCAGACTTAGTCATTCCTAACAGTTATAAAAACTCACTTTCTGATAAATTAAAGCACCAGAAGAGTCAGCCTAAGGGGGTCTTGCCACATCACAGAAAAACGTGCATACTCTGAATCCCAACTACCCTGATTATAACTTCAGTTTACCCTACGATATGATCTGAAGGACACATACAAGCACCAGGACCCATTCTCACATAGTGGTTGACTGTCACAGTTTATTTTCCTAAACTTTCCAGGTTAATAGCATTCCCCTATTATCTGAAATGAAGGACAAACCTCTATGTTTCTTTAAGAAAGCTGACAGATTTCGATGCTAGTGCAGTATCACAAGAGATATGGCAAGAGAAGAAAGTTTTAAGGAAAGTTGGAAATACTGTGAAAACCCACTGAGTTTCCCAAGACACAACTGGACACACAGTTGTAATCAATTGTAATAGCAGCCACATAAATGTCAGAAATCTTTCACAGAAAGTAGCATCAAGTTAAGGTCTTACCACTTCTCCCTGCACCATTCAGCCCAGTATTGGCACATTTCAGGTCAAATGCACGATCATTGGTCCAGTCCCAGGAAGGAAGCACAGGATTGAAAGAGAGAAAGGCAAAGGTTAGGAAGGAAAAAGACCAGAGAGCAGAAATCAATCCCAGAAGCAGAGAAAAATCTAATGTTTAAAGAACTGCAATGGGTGCAGGCAATTGCATAGCCGAGAATGTGCTGCCACACCCACAGTTAGAAAATCAACTCAAGCTGAAGTTCATCCCTGAGGGCACCACGAATGGAAGCTCACACTATACTTCTTGTGAGGCTTGCTGAAAGAGAAGGTGGACAGGGAAAAGTGGATGCAACTTACAGCAGGCTTGATAGGTCTGAAGACTTCCTTTTTCTCTTCAGGCTTTTTAGGTGCACTTTCATGACGCTGTGATGGTGAACCCTCTGATTTGGATGATGCTGCATGTGCCAAGACCCCAAAAGGAACACAGAAAAAAGAGATTAAGTAGGGAGCTAAAATTTGTTTTTCTTAACTTCATTTTGAAGAGACGAAGAGAGGTGAGAAGACTATCCAGTGGTGGTGTCTGACTGTAAGGCCTAAGTTGCATTCGTTCACTATTACATTGTCCCTGAAGGACTACGGAAAAAAACATCATTGAAGCCAAAGTAAACAGTCACACAACTGTAAATCAAAGATTCAGGTGTGGCCACAACCTGGAAAACCTCCATCAGCATCCAACCTAGCTCAGCTGAGACCTATTCACAGCAGTCTTCACTCTGTCAAAAACTACCAAGGTGACAGACAACAAGCATCAAAATGTGCCCTTGCACACTTGAGGAATGGAGCTATGAGGGCATTGAGACTGGGCTGTTTGCACATAGGAAAATGAAGCAGTGATTTGATGTGAATTAAAGAACAATGAAACACTTTGACAACTACTTCTATGCTGATCACCTTTCCCAAGCAAGGACACTCAGAAAAGGGGGTAGAGGAAGCTAATCCATCTTTGAAACTGCATGTTCAAACACTGTTCTGTGTGAGGGTTATCATCCTTAATTACTGAGTGTTTCACAGCTTAGAAACACAATGTTACAAAAGACGGGAGAAGGACTTACATCTCATCCGGAACCGCTCTCCAGACCCACTCTGAGAGCCAGGATGGGAGCCAGGCTGCGAGCCAGAGTTGCTTGAACCCGAAGAACTGCCACTGCCTGGCCTTGGTACAAGCTTCTCCACCCTTTCCCACAGAAGACGAGGTTCTATATTGCTGTATCAGGGAAGGGAAGAAATTCTTTGTCACACACTTCAGTTCTAGGTTCCTGTTTCTAAACTCAAAAATCATTCTTCCTCAGTGTTTCATTAATAACTCATCTGAAATAACTGCATCAGTGATGCTTCATAACCCAGGCAGTGGCTCCCTATGAAATACCTATTATCTTATTTATGATGGTAAAAAAAACTTTAGGTGGGTACAAGCTATTTTTTTTGTATGGAGTCGTCTACCTGCCATTCTTGTGTATCTAACCCAAAGAGGACAGTTCTCCCAACCTGCATGCAGCAGGTTTAAAACTGGCTCAGAATTGCCCTGGGCATCCAAGAACAAGCCAAAAAAGAATACCAGAATACCCTCAGCCCTGTACAGTGAGCCAGTTCCACAGGGCCCTGTCCATGTTGCTCTGTTGAGCTCAGAAGACATATCCCTCCTCCCCTTCCTGACCTCAGGTGTTCTGAGTCACTGCTCATGGATGTTTATCCCTCTCCCAAAGTCTGGTTCTGGCTTAGAGGCCAGGAAGTTTCTGAGATCTCTGCACTTCAGATATTACAAACACTTCTGACAGTAATCCCCACAGCATGTCCAAGTTGACCTGTTGCATCAAAAGGCAAGATGTTCATAAATGGCCACTTTTTTTCCAAAATCTTAAGGATATTGAAATTTTTGCTAAAGTTACATGGCAGACAACTCAAAGCAGGAGAAAGCAGAAGAAATTTTGCCAGTGTTAGCTGGCACATATGCTAGATCAAGGGAAATTAATATTAATCATTACTGAAAAGGGATCCAACATCATCTCCTTTTTGCATGTCCTTTTGGCATTGCCAAAAGCTGTCTGGAAATGCCTGATTTCCCATGAGCCTTTTTCTTCCAGTTCAAGAAAGGTGAGGAAATGTAGGCTTACAAACCTCGTGGAGTTTCTTTGACCTGCTTGGTTATTTTGCTGCCCACTGCCCTGCAGTGGAGAATCACGGCGGGACAGGACTGGTGATCGGGATGTTGTTCTCACAGGTACCTTGGAGGAAAAAAGATTGTGTTAACTCATGAAGAGGAGAGAGAGAGAAGAGGAAGATTAAACCTCTCCTGTCACAGAATATATTCTTAGGATTTTAAGAACACTTTCTAAGTCCAATGACCAAAAGCAATAAACAAACACCCATAAAACCAAAAGCCTTAGTTAGGATGCTATTCAAAATTTGAAGAGAACACAAAGCTTAGTCTTAACATTAAAAAGTGTTTAATAGTTACCACACGAACACATACACGCCCTGCTATCCTCCCCAACTACTGAGACATTTAAAAAGAATATGGCGTTTTGACTGAAGCAGGGGAGGCACAAAGCAATTTGCTGAAACAGCATGAGAATTAGGAGAATAAGCTCAAGGGAATCAAACAAATGCCCAGGAATGGATCAGCAGAAGGCAAAGACTGGTGGGGGAGCAAGAATATACTCAGAAGAAGCAAATCCCAGTGGATGGGAGGGGGGATGGGAGGGGGAGAGGAGGAGAAAATAAATTGAATGTTTCCTTTTTGTTCAATTTTAAGTAACTGTATGATTCATAGTTTGGGTTGCTAACAGATGAAGAGTAAGATTAACTCTGAGCAATAAACTCAGGGAAATTTTAAGTTTTTTCCTGAATAGAGTGATGACTTGTTAACTTTGCATAATAAATTGTTTCTTTGAAATAGCAGAATTCTGTAAATAATTGCCAATTTTATATGAAGCTCCAGTACTGTACTTAAGGTTGATTATCATTAACCCATTGACTGAACACCTATATTATGATCTGCCTTCCAAAATACTGTTACCAATGCTGGCACAAGAGCACGGTCCTCCCAGTGCCCAGGGTATCACATCCTTAAGAAAATTATAATTAATAATAAAAAAATAGCACACATCTGTCTTTCTACTTCTTACCCTTGGAGGCACCTCGTCACTGTCTGATCTAGCCCAAGCCTTTTGAGTGGGGTCAGGTACCTCCGACTTAGAGTCAGAACTCTGATTTAGCACTTCACTGCGTGAAGGTGGATATGGGTCCTGGGAACGAAGATGGTGATGAGCAAATTTGGGAGAAGGGTCACTGAAGGAATGGGATCGCGAGACAGGGGAAACATTGTTCTTGAGAGATGCCAGATGGGACCACTGTACCTTACAAGAAAACAAAACATAAAACATTCAATGCGCTCAGTATAAACGGCTTTCCAACTAACACAGAATAAAGGCAGGTGGGGTGGGCAGAGACAAATTGGTTATGGCATTAGGTAAGCGTGGGGTGGAATCAATGCACTTAAAAGCAAGGCAAGCGCCCAAAGAACGTAACAGACTGAAATGCAGCACATACGCATTTTTTGTGAGATATGCTCTCCACATACACATACACTGGTGCCCCGAAGAAAATGGGACCCAATATCTGCCCCATGAGCCTAAGTCCAAAGGCCACTCAAGACAGTAGTCGCCTTCCATTCCCCAGTCTTCAGTGGCCTTTGGCCAGATCTCATGGCAGCACTGGTGGGGTGGGAGATTTGAAGTGGATATCCAATTGAAGAAATGTATAAAATTAAAGAATGCTCTAAAATTGTGCAAACCAACAAACATTTATGCTTCCTAATAAATTTAGGAACAAGATACAGTTCCAAACTTTTGGAGAGAGACCATAACACAAAGCCTTTATTCCTTTACAGTCATTGCAATATATATAAAACACATAATATATATTGTATACAGTATACATATGTACAATGCATATTATACTCACACCATATATGTACCATGTGCCGTACATATATACATATTTAGACACAAACTACACACACACACGCACACACATATTCAACTAAAAATATTAAGAAGGCACAAAGTGACTCCAGAGTTAAAATTCCATTGGGATTTCCATTGAAATCCATATTGACCCTTCAGCCTGTTTCTTCTTTGTGCATAAACCTGTCTTTCAGAGTTGATTTCTGAAACTAAGGAGGAGGAGAGGTCCTAATTGAGGAACACACTATTTCCACACCTAATAATTAAACAAAACTTTGCTTTGAATCCCAGTTTCAGTAGGCTGGATGTATTTGTTTTTGTATGATTATTATTTCCTCAATTTTAATACACACAGCTGTTGAAGAGCCTGATTATCCTTAATATGAGTGGAAGACACAGACTTTAAAAGTAACTGGCACAAAGAATATGAAGATACAAGTCCAATATTTTGAAATAGTCATAGAGGTTTGAATAAAACCCAGGGCTTAATGAGTAAGAGATGAAGTTCTGTCCTGATTTCTCCCACTCTCCCGTCTGTTCAAATTCTCCCATTGCCCAGAAGAGTTGCAATACCTAGTCACAATCAGGGTTGGTTTTAGCTTACATTGTCATCAATAGACTTTATTTGAAAGAAGAAAACTCTGCATGGAACTAGAGCAATTGAATGCAGAACTACACCATTTAATTTACTATACCCAAATTGCTCAGAATTTATAGACTATGTCTAAATTTTAGACAAAGGTTACTTTTTCAATTCATGCCATAATTCCTATGAGATCAGATATCAAAATCTGGAGACTCCTCATTAGAAAATAACAGAATAGCTGCCATGCAGCCCAGTGGTTTCAACCTCTTTTTGATTTTCCAGGAGTGGTACAGATCTCTATTTAGCAACTGAAGGCCTACTGACAACAAACTTGCTTTTCTTAGTCATGTTTTGTAAATCTCCTTGAAACAGTGCTCATACTATTAAAAGTCACTTGTTTAGTTAGCATGTCTCTGTAAGAATTCTAAAAACCAAGCAAGCTCACTTTTTTCCTTTTTAGTAGTAAATACATTGCACAGAGCAAATTCTGAATTGTAGAAGTGTTCTGAAACTGTCACCAGTGTTTAGTCCACCACGTCGCCATTGCAGAGATAACAGAATGCCACAGTTCTAATCTAGCTGTAACATTTAAAAAAAACCCAACCAAACCCAAAAATTCATCAGTTTATCAATAAAATAAGCAAAAACAGACATAGAGCAAAACTACTGAATAAGCTACATTGTGCAACAGTGCTACCCTTTACATTAAGACTTTCTAAGTGCCAAGACGTGCAAATTTGAAGAAAACCTGTTGGGACTTCCGCATTTCCTCCAGACTCACCAGGATTTTCCTGGATGCTTACCTGGGGCTCCATTGGCCTCTGCAGAGCAGGCTGAGCAGGTTCTGAGTTCCCATTGGAAAAGGACTCTGATCTTGAAGGCACTGGTGGCTCCAACACTTTGCCCATCTGTTTAGACTGTGCTTCAGGGGAGCCCTGATTAGTTTTTCTAAATCTCTCCTCCACCTAAGCCAAAATAAATGAAGGTTAAGCCTTGAGTCAATAAAACCAACTACAGTAGAACTACAAAAGTGAGTATCACCTTTTCTTTACCACAAAGCAACTAAATCCATTTGAGGTTTGGCAGGATTTTTTCCCTACCACTTCTGCCAGCACTGTAAGTTTGCTGACTGAGCTAGTGGCAAGTATAGCAATATGGAAAATCCATATTAGAAAGAGAGGAGATACAGGAGGTGGTAAGATGTGAGACAATATGATGAAAGACTATTATGGGGCTTCTTTTTGCCCAAACTAATTATTATTCATCAGTATTTTCCCCACAGACATAAAAAAGATACATGGAAACAGAAACAATTTTATAATATAAAAGTACATTTCCCACTGCTCTCCTTTACTTTAGTTACTAACCTTGTGAAACCAATGGTTTTGGATTATCTGCTTTCCTGTGCTTCTCTCTTTGGCAATGGAAGAAAAGATAGCAGGATATGCTTCTCTATAAGGTAATACTGCAGTCTGTTTGGCTTTAGGTCCAAAACAGCAGGACTGATCATCCTCTCTCTTATCAAATAATCCCAACACAACCTCACAGGCTTCAGAGGACAACCCCAGCAGCTTGTTTCTTGTTCTTGGGAAAGTGTAGAACTGATGATACATTAACCTCAAGAACTTGTTGAGAGGAAGACTAAATCAGATGTGCTCAGCCTCAGAAGAACATCAAACAAGGTCCTCATGCAGAAACATTGCCTATTCCAAGGTCACAGCACTGAGAATGAAGTAAGAAGTATGAAGGTCAAGAGATAGAGTGAGGCTACAGGTAGAAAGGAAATATACTGCCATTTCCTAAGATGGTCTTTTGCTGGAACCAGGGCAGCATGTGCATTTCTGCCAGAGGAGTTATCTCTGAGGAGTGCTACACTCCCACAATTTTATCAAAGCATCAAACAAAGATTAAACTGGCAGCTTGGGCTGATTTAATTTGCTTTAACCCTTGTGCCTGAAGCACAAAACCAGTATTGGGGTGATTTCCTAGCAGTGACATTCTGGAGAGACTGGCTGTCAGAAGACAGAGGCAAATTTCCAGGACTCCTCACCTCAGCTGGGCTGCTTTACAAACCCAAACTGCCTCTGTTTTCCAAAACTGGAGGATAGGAACAGTTTGCCTATGGGAACAAGCAGAGAAGCTTCTGCCAGGTCTACACAAAATACACTATGTCGTGGGAAGTACAACAATAATGGAGGCAAGCATCTCACCATACAATTATTTTCACCACCATGTTCAAATTCACAGTCATCCTTTAAAGGTTAAAAAACAGGCCAGACTCCTTGTTATGAATAGAACAAGGAATAGCCTGAAGTCCTTCTGTCTGAAGGAGCAGGTTTTCATATCTCTAGCTGCAGATGATAGGAGGTTTCTTCCAGAAAGCACATGAACTGCACAAGCCACATGTCTTCAAAACAAGGCAAGAAGTGGGAAGGCAGAGAGTGCAACCCTGAATAGAAAACAGCCTGTGCTCCAGTCATCTGACTGTCTAGACCTGACAATGGTATTAAGCTCTAAGCTTCCCAATGCTTCCCAAAGCTAATCTTAGAAGTGCTTTTCCTTATCCTCATTGCTACTGCAATGGGGAAAATAACTGATCACCACTAGACTTTGCCAGAAAAGGAAAGTCAGCCCTATGGTCAGTCCCTCCATAGATGGAAACTCTCTAGAGAGCAGTGTGTCCCAAAGTATGAGGCACAAAACATTTGTTTCAGTTCACTATTTTATGTCAAGAATGATGTGATCAATTCCTGCTGGTAAGATCAACTGGCATCACTCCCACTGCCAGAACTATACTTCTACCACACTTTTTAAAAAGACTATTACACAGCAATCTGTGGGAAGATTTGACTACTAACCAATTTTTCTGTGCCTTTACTCTTTCCAGCTAGAGCAATCACAAAAGGAAAAGACTACAACCAAAAAATAGCTGAATCAGTGGTTATCCTAAAGGAAGTAACACTTGAATCTTCATGAGTTTCTCTCCTTTTCAACTCTGAAAGGAAAATGGAGCAGAGCCAGCATTCAGGCTGGACAGAAGTGCTGGACTGGCACTGTGGTTTCATTGCGGTGGGATAAGAGTGTGCAAATGAGTACTGGAGGGCTAGTTCCACATCTGCACCACCACGTATCAGATATGTCTGAAGTTATTCCAAGAGAGACATACCAGATACTTCAACCATCAAGCAGAATGGATAAAGAGCACAAATATGGTTTATGAAGAACTTGGACAACAGCATCTAACAGAAAATGAGTTTGTGTCCACCAAGCCCAAACAGCAATACTTCAAAGACTAAGAAGCACTACAGGATGAAGGTAAACCAAGAGCTATTTTATCATGTTCAACAGCCCCAAGGATGTTTTTATTCTTGTTCCAAAATGTATTTACCTAGTTCCCACATGCTGCTAATGAATGCCATTAAGAGCTTTGACTAGCATTGCCCAGTCTGGTGGTTTGTGGGCAATATGGTTCTCAAGTGAAATGTAAGAATAAGACTACTGAAAGAAAGCCAAGTATGCATCAGAGGCAATTACTTGCTTAGCTTACCCATGGACCAATGGAGACTGCGGACCACTCACTGAAACAAATAGCACTCTGGTGACTTTTGATTGATTTGTAAGTCCCTGAAGTCCAAGAAGGTAGCACCACAGAGTTTCAAAAGAGTGCGACACGATCTCAGGAGAGTACTTAACACTCCAAAAGTGAAACTAATGAAATTAAGGCTTGTGTTCATGAGAAGGAAATTTCTACATTTAAAACATCAAATGTGTAAATACGTACTGTGTGCAAACATCCCTTACAAGTTTGTGCTTTCCAACTGCCTCTCAATTTCCAATTGCCACTACTTGCCAGAGAAGATCACCAACTGCATCAGTGCTTCCTATAAAAACATGTCTGATGAACAGAGACGTAACTTCCTAATGTGATGCTTCCAAAGCGAGGTCCCCTTAGTCTGGAGCCTTCCAGACTTTCTTTACAACTTCTATATCTCAAAAGTCTGAACTTCAATGACTGTAGCAGAAGTACTCAGAAGTAGCCCACAGGTTTGGAAACCAGTGACCAACAAGTATCTTAGCCCTTATGAGTGATGCTTTGGTCTCCAACCGTACTGTAGCAGAACTCCAACTGTACTGTTGCAGAACTCCAGTCATGCTGATGCAAACAAGCAGATTCCTGCCCACAAGAAGGACTTACCTCACGTGCTCTTTCAGCAGGCTCATAGTGAGATTTTGGCTCAGGGGTATGATAGCTTTGTTTATTTCTTTCTTGCTGCTGCTGCTGTTGCTGTTGCTGTTGCTGCTGCTGCTGCTGTTGCTGCTGCTGCTGCTGCTGCCGTCTGTGATCATGCTGCAGTGACAGGAGGTAGGCTTGCTCCTGCTGCAACTGGCGCTGGAGTCGCTCTGCCTGTCGGTGTTCCTCCATCTCTCGCCATCTGTATTCCTTTGAGAGAACAGGTGAGTAATTCAAGACATGACATTGATTGTATGGTGGATGTGTCCCTATCCATCCCGTTAAAATGCACCTTTTTAGTTGCTGTTGCACTCTTTCTTTTTTTCTTAATGGTTTTATTTTTTGTTTATTTCATCGTTAAAGTGTAACCACGAGCTAAGTTAGGCCCATATGGCTTGTGTCTCATGTTGGGAAAGTCAAGAGAGTACTTCTAAGCTTGACATGATTGGAGATTATGTCAAAATTGATTTTAATTAAAGGGGAAAGAAAAGAAGAGTTATTTATACTAAATCCAGTGTAAAGTTCAAAAAACAGTGACTTAGACCAACACTAGGCCATTGTATCCCGGGGAGGATTTACATATCATGTGTGCTTTTGATCTGCAACACAAGCACTCTAGTTCTTCACTGAATGCCAATGTCTGTTCAGAAACTTGACCACCACACCAGAACTGTTCCACTTTAACATAAAGCCTTCTCTTACTGCCCAGAAAGCAGTGTGACCATACAGCACTTCTCATATGTGCCTGTCAGCCCACAACACTAGCATAAATGGCCTTTTAATCAAGCTCCTTTGTTGTCATACTGTCAGTGCAGCTGTGCCCAACTGAGGGAAGCCTAGGACTGGCCAGATAAATGGATCCTATAGCTACTGAACAAAACAGATACAGTGCTTTACCAGTAACATGGCCTGCTCCTGGAGCAGCTGCTGCTGTAGAATTTCCAAGTGCCGCTGCTCCTCTTCTAGCTGTCGCCTGATATACTCCTGTCACATAGAAATTACCCAGCAATAAATTTATTCAAAAGGAATGCATCAGAACCCCCTGGGTGGAACACCACACGCTACTTCCCCAGTTCAGCTTTAACGAGAAACGCACTTCAGGATGGATTAGTGCCTGCAGAACAATTTAGGAAGCCCTTCTTCCTGAGCATTGGATTTTGGCCCCTTTCTGTTCTCAAATTTGCACTCCTGCAAATGTTACGGGCACGGGCCAGAGCTCATTTATGTATTTTGGAAGTGGCTTCAAGAAGCAGCAAAATGCACTTGAAAGTTTTGGAGAGTTAAAACACAGCAAGTCTGACTCAACACAGCCAATACAAAGTCACATGCAAGTTGTATTAAACATTAGTGTGTTGCACTGGTGCGATGAACTGTTAGCAACAGCTAGAGCCAGGCATAGTGTGGGCAGAGCTGGAGTGAGTTCCCACAAAGGGGCTCTGCCAAGTGCAGTTGGGACCTGCCCTGCCATCTCCCCTGCCGCCCTCACTGGAAGCTTCTCCTGAGCAAATGCTGCCAGCCTTGCTGAATTATGCAATGGTTATGACACAAACAAACATCCACCAGGAAACAGATATTAGACTAAATTCGCTTGCTCTTGCAATCTATCCATCTCTTCACCTGCAGCCTCAACAGGTCGACATTTACCCACTGCTTCATATACCCCCTGGAAGAACTCAAACTCTGAAGCACCAAACCCAAGCGGGTAACATCCTATCATGCAATTAATGGAAGTATGTAACATGTGCATGCGCACACACACAAGCACACACACACATTTACATTGTATGCATAAAGAAATTAATGGATCAGTGATACAGTGATGGGAGTTATAGAAAGTCTTGTGACAGACTGATGAGATACACTATACTGTTGTTATGCATGTTGGCTGAGCCACAGTTTGAGTTAACAAAAATTCTAAGAGGGGACATGTCTTTTCTTTTAAAAAAAAAGAATAAAAATTCAGAGTGGTTCCACTTGGCCATGTCAATTAACCATTTGTCATTATTGGCACTGTGCGTAATTAGCATTTCAACAGCTCAATAAGCAGCTGGGGGAATACCCGGTGTCTGCCCAAAAGCAAATTGCTATGCTGTAATTAGAGATTTTTCCATATATTTACTCCCATTGGTTAGTCTTCTCTTCTCTTGACTCAAAAATCTTTGAAACACATACAAACACAATAAAATTATCCAGCAATACAATCATCAATGATCTCAAATACAGTGACTTTATGTAAGAAAAAATTAAGATATATCAGGGCCAAACCCAGCATTCCTTAAGTTAATGGGAAATTTACAATCAGTCTCTAGGACAGAAGTTTTGGATCTTTATTTGGAATCAGTATTTTGCAGTACATGCACAGTAAGTACTGCTCTGATTATCACCCTGATTAAAGTTATTAAAGGATTTTAAAACATGCAGATTTCATGCAGAAATATAGCAGCTGAGTTTCACAGTTTAACAGGCTTCTCACTTGTACTTTCAATATATTAAGGGCACTCTGACAGAAGATATACTTGTTGCCTATACTGGCATACATTATTAGAGCTGATTTTAAAGAAAGAGAGTGAAATCACATATTCAAGTTTTAGGAAGGAAAACCCTCTGCAGCTCAAAGATTCCACCTCAAATTCAGAGTATTCAAAGCTCATGACAAGCCTCTGACCAATTCTGAGTGCCAGAAGTTGACACACAACAGAGCTGCCCTTCTCTTGAAAGGCCTTCTGAACAGAGGCATGTCCTGCAAGAACCACTGATCCAGCAAGACAAGCCTAGAAACAATTTTCAGCCCCAGTGATGATTTCACCAATTCTGATGATTTTTAGTCCAGCCCAGGGGCAGAGCTGAATTTAGAATGAGTGCTGTAACAAGACTTCTTTTTTTGAGGGAATATTGAGTCTGCCAGAATTTTCCATAAAGCCCCACGATCTATGTAAGTGCATTTGCTGTCAAAAACAACATAGACGAAAGAGTTAGTATTAGGTTGCCTCTAAGCTGATTTAGGCTTACTAACTTTTAAAAATTAGGTTAGAATTTAGAAGAAACAAACCTATTCACATATATCTGTATCATGGACTCACCTGCTCCCTTTCTACCCTCCTCTTTTCCTCCTCTGCTCTTCTTCTCTCTTCCTCCTCCTTACGCCTCCTCTCCATTTCTTCCAGACGTCTTTTTTCCTCCTGTTCTCTCCGCCTTTGCTCACGCTCTTGTTGCCTTCGAGCTTCCCTTTCTCTTCTTTGTTGCTACAAAAAGGGAAAAGAAACCACAAAGTTTTACTTTTGTTGTTATCAAAGAAAGAGGTGGGGTTGTTTTCTATGGTGAAGAGCAAGATTGACCAGGACTGGCAAGCTCTGCAACTGAGTGACAAAACATTTTATGCAGGTGTTCCTTCCATCAGGAAGCTAACTCATACCCAGTACACATCTACCTCCCAAAGCAGCCCTGCATACTCACTCTGGTTTCTTCAGGCACACACACAAAGTCATATACCATATTCCTGACAACCAAGGTGTGGAAGCTCACTGCTCTTTTCAAGAGAGGCTAACACTGAAACCTCAATCTTTGAACAACTGACAACTTTCTTGACATCAACAAATTTCCAACATGTTGGCAAAAGGGAATTATCAGCCCTGCTGAATCAGCCAACTGACATGACAACTATCTGAACTTTCTGTGAGTAGCTTCTCTTAAAATAATTCATGGTCAGTCTGCTAAGAATGTGGTAGTGTTGCCCCAACATCCAAGCTCAATTTAATGGACTACCCAAAACTTTGCCTAAGAGAGAAGGAAGGCTGACCAACAGCACCTCAGCCCCTCCCAGAACATCAAAAGCACCTATATGTAAAAGAGGAAAACCAGCTGAACTAAGCTTTTACACTTACACAGATAATCTTCCATACGTGACCCAAATACAAATTGGTGCTGGTAAGTCTGCTCAAGTTTAAAAAGAACCTGGAAAACAGCTCTAGAAAAGCATGAACTGACTCATTTATGTCTAGAGCACCACATATGACTTCAGAGGAGACATTTTAAATGCCCATACAGTCGTGACCAGCTCTTCATGCACTTCAGCAGAAGCATTCAGTTACTCCACCTACCTCAAAATCCCAGGCAGCCTCCCACAACTGCCTAAGTGTCAAAAGACCCAGCTGTCTCCTTTTCAACCATCAACTGGGAATATCTCTACAACATTTACTTCCACTATAGGTTTCTATAATATGCTAAAAAATACAGAAGAAATTTAAACCAAAAAATAACATGCACAAATTTAATCCCAAGAACAAAAATGAAAACCTACATTAGTTATTCCTTATCACATTCCGGTTGAAGGTTAATACTGTGCCCAGCTTCTGTTGAGGAAAACTGCCACAGATTTGCCAGTCTTAAGGCACTCCAGGTAGTCTGGCAAGCAAGAGCATTCAGACTAAGATTTTATTTGGGTTCACAAACCCTGTTACTGGTGTGCATTTCATAGTTGTGCTCAACTGAACAACCAAAGGCTGATCTACACTCTGTGTTACTTCAGAGGATGAGTTTTCCCTGCTTGGCACATTATCCTGCATTAATATGAAGTAATTGAAAGATCAACAGCCTTTCCATCTTCTGGAATTGATACTGACAAGACAGTGGATAAGAAACATTGCAGGGTGGGGGTGGAAGATGGTCCTTGGGGTTCTCTGGACTTTTCTGTCATGAGAAGTTGTGGATGTCCCATCCCTGGAAGTGTTCAAAGCCAGGTTGGATGGGGCTTTGAGCACTGGAAGGTGTCCCTATCCACGGCACAGGGGTTGAAGCTAGATGGTCTTTGAGGTCCTTTCCAACCCAAACCATTTCATGATCCTATGAATTACCAGGATTTAAATAATACAGGCTGCTTTCAAATATTCTTTAATTAACTAATGTACAGGAAAAGATGCAACTTTCTTGAAGACCACTGTTCAAATACACCCACGCTATAACTATGACACCCTCCTTTCTAGCCCATAGCACCATCCTGGATTCACTGCCATCCTCCTGTGCCATAAGACATAAGCTCTTTTCTCCCCCACATTTTCTGTATCTTCTCAGAAACACAGCATCCTTACTCTTGCGTCTCTTTTAACTAAATCCATTTACCAGCCTTTTTGCTTGTGCTTAAGAAAGCTCTCTTCAGTGCAAGCAGATACAAAAATAGCAAAAGCGCTGCGAGGCAGCTACAGCACGCAGTACATTCCATAGGTTTCACTGCTTCCCTTCCCTCATTTTTTAAGGACTGTAAAAGGATTAAGTAGGCACTTTTATTTCTGAATATACACATCAGTGTCGAGCAATTTCTGCATTTAAGTAAATATATTCAGGTGCTTCTTGGCTAATCAAGTCTGACAGGCTCTTTGTTTAAGAAAACTAAGATGTGAAGTACAATAATATTGTTGCCTTGAGGATGCAAGAGACAGCACACTGCTGACTGGTTAATATGCAATTCATCAACTCAAACAATACTGTGTTGACATTGTTAAGTGGATATATTGCAGATCTTGGGATAGCATCGTTCTTATACAAGGAAGATGGGCAAATTCCTTGCTTCTTGAATTAATTCAGAAGCATTCAGCAATAATTATAAATAACTGAACTTAATATGAGAAAAGTAAGTTTCAAATTGATTGAGAGGCAGTTTCCCACAGCATCACAAAATAAACAAAATCAATTGTTTAAAGATGAGACTTTTAATAAACCTGATCCAGATATATAGCTCAGTACAATAGTAGATATTTATTACTCAGCAAAAGAAGGCGGGGAAAAAACAATTCTCTGCCTGACACCAGTGTGCATTTAAGCCAAATCTCCAAAGCACAAATGTGCTATTATCTATCTGCCAAAGTATACAGGGAGGTGGGGGTTTCTCAGCATCAATTCTGCCTTCTCATCAGACCCTGTCTCAGTCCCTTGCCAGGTGCATGGGAAGGGAGGTATCTGGCACTGCAGGAGCCTGCACAAACACCCTGCATGATCCCCTTATTCCCAGACCTAGCTGTAAATGAAAGATTTCACTTCCTTTGCACATGGGCTTTGAAACCTCAGAATCAAACTACTGGTCACTAACAAAGTGGAATTTACTTTTAACAAGCCCAGGGAAAGGAAACCTACAGTGACAACCATCTCTTGGGTCCTAGACTACATCATGTCAAGGGAATAGCAAAGCTGGTTGGTGGCAAGTTGCACTGACGTCAGTTGCCTTCAGAAGCAGCCCTTTAGCTGACTTCTTACTATCTTTCAGTTGGCAGAAGGTTGCCTTCCTGACTGCCTCTAGCAACTCTTCCATGAGGACACACCAAAACTCCAATCACTATGTTCCTCTGGCTTGCCCAAAGGAGGGCAGAGGTACAGGGGCAAACAATTAGTTAAAATCAATGTCATTTCTGTTTATAAAAATTGGCCTTCTGATTTCAGTGTGACTGTCAGATACTGTAATTTTTATCATGTACTACAAAAAGACCTGATATAAACAATGTTGCCCAATAAACAGCAAGTATAAATCTAGATTCCTGAAATTAGGAATGCATATCCAGATCTCCTTTGTTTAGATATGGTATTACCAACTTTCCTGCACATCACATGAAAAGCTTATTTCCAAGGAGCTAACTGTAGACCAGAAGGTAAGGGCAAGAACTCTTCAAAGAAATTTCAGACATGTCAAAACAGAATTTTGACAGAGCCCATACTTCCTGAAATTACTGTATTTCACGATGTGAGCATTTGCTATGCAAATAAGATTTTTTAAAAAAACAAAAAACTCTAAACCCCAAAACGCACACAGAAAACAGTGTCAACACTCTCGCTCCTTGTCCAGTTCTAAGGTGCAATAATGACCATCTCATAATGGAACCCAACATCTCCAAACTGAAAGTCCATGCAGTAGAGCAGGATTTACCAGGAGGGGGCATTGCAACTACACATGCCGTTGGTGTATTCCAACAAATCCAGGCCCTCATTCATACAATGAAATGATAAAGATAGATACAGATCCTCTAATTTAAAAATCATAAAATACTCTTATTCTGTCTTATATATTGATAAATGCATATATGAATTATTTCTTTCACAAATAATCAGGTAGCCTGGTATCAGTTTATGAAGAGATTAATAAAGAGACTTTTGCTTTGTCCACACTAGAGATAAACCAGAAGTAGAACTTTTTACTCAGTACCAATCCAAGCTGCAAGCAATTCAAATTAAGCAGATATGAATAATCTTCCCTTCTGGAAAAGAAACAAAGCCTTGGCAAAAATTGCCTGCAGGTACACCTACATTAACATCTTGGTTCAGATCAGGAGTACTGTTTTGAAGTGAATCATCCAATCATCTCCACTTATCCAGTTTTGTTTCATATTTTGAAAATGTCTTGGAGTGCCAACCACTCCTTTTGGACGAAATTAAAAAGGTAGATGCACTCCAACCACAGGCAGGCATGCAGTCTAGACCTCAGCTAGTCCAAAGGAATTCCTCCATTCCTTCAAAGACATGGAGTGAGATCTTCAGGTCCTCAGCATTTTAATTATTATCCTCCACAATCTGCCTCTACAGCACTGTACTACTTGCCAGTGGACCTATAACCTACCACTTTAAAAACATCCCTTAGGTTCTCACAGCCAGGGAGAGAGATGCCATTTACTGAAGTTATCCTGAACTGTGAAGCTTCACACAGAATGGGATTCCAGCACAACCAATTCTGAATTTACCAAACTATACTTGGTTTTGCAACGCACAAAATCAAATACCTCTTAGCACCCAGTAGTTGCCTCCATATTGCTGAGCAGAAACATAGATATATACCTGATCAGCCAGAACAGCTGAGATTTCTTGTTTTAACTATTTAAATACTTACATAGTTCACAGAATCACAGAATATGCTGAGCTAGAAGGGACCCACAAGGATCATCCAACCCTTAGCCCTGCATAGCACTATCTTAAAGAGTCACCCCATGTGCTCGAAAGCATCATCCAAACACTTCTTGAACTCTGTCAGGTTTGGTGCTGTGACCATTTCTCCAGGGAGCCTGTTCCACTGTCCAACCACCCTCTAGGTGAAGAATCCTTTTCTGAACCTCCACTGACAACCTTCCTTGGATTCTGTCACTGGTCACCACAGAGAAGAGATCAGTGCCTGCTCCTCCTCTGACTCTCACAAGGAACCTGTAACTGCAGTGAAGTCTCCCCTCAGTCTCCTCTTCTCCAGCCTGTACAGACCAAGTGCCCTCAGCCACTTCTCACACAGCATCCCCATAAGGCTCTTCACCATCTTCACTGCTCTCCTTTGGACACTCTGTAGAGTTTAATATCCTTCTTACACTGTGGTGCCCAAAACTGCACACAACAGTCAAGGTGAGGCCACCCCAGTGCAGAGCAGGGTGGGACAATCCCCTCCCTCAGCCAGTTGGTGATGCTGTGCCTGATGCCCCCCAGGACACAGTTGGCTCTCCTGGCTGCCAGGGCACTGCTGACTCATATTCGACTTGCCATCGACCAGGACTCCCAGGGCCCCTTCCATGGCACTGCTTTCCAGCATTTTATTCCCCAACCTGTACATACATCCAGGGTTGCCCCATCCCAGGTGCAGAATCCAGCACTTTCCTTTGTTGAATTTCATATGGTTGGTGATTGCCCATCCTCTTATCTGTCAAGGTCTCTCTGCAGGGCCTCCCAGCCTTTGAGGGAGTCAACAGTTCCTCCCAGTTTTGTAAAGTAAACTTGCTCAGTATGCCTTCCAGTCCTGTGTCCAAGTCATTCCTGAAGATGTTGAAGAGCACAGGGCCCAAAATGGAGCTCTGTGGAACCCACTAGTGACAGGTCACCAGTCTGATGTTGCCCCATTCACTATTACCCTCTGTGCTCGACCCATGATCCAGTTGCTCACCCACTACATGATGTGTTTATCCGGCTGTGGGATGGACATTTTGTCCAGAAGGATCCTGTGAGAGACAGTACTGAAAGCTCTACTGAAATCCAAAAAGATGACATCAACTGGCTTCCTTTGATCAACTAGGCAGGTGTCACTTCAGTAGCAGATCCCACAATTTCAGGGTCAACTAGGAGGTGAGCATTCTTGCAGTCATGATCCTCTAGCTCAAGGCACTGAGATCCCCTTGGTCCAGCATCCGTGTTGGAGACAGAGGCAAAAAAAGTATTAAACACCTCTGCCTTGTCTCTGTCTCAGTGACCATTCTCATCCTGCAACAGGCTAATGATATTTCTATACTGCCTATTGCCATTAATATATTTGAAAAAACTCCTTTTTTTTGTCCTTCATGTTTCTGGCCAACTTCAGCTGAGCTTTGGCCACATAAATTTTCTCCCTAGAGCAGCAAGCAGCATTTCCACATTCTTCCCATTCACTTGACCTTGCTTTCACTGGGCACACACCTTCCCTTTTTGCCTTATTTCCAAGAGAAGATCCCAGCCCAGGTAAACCAGCCTTCTGCCTCTCCTGCTTGACTTCTGATATTTGTTAATTGTCTCCTCCTGTGCTCTTTGGACGTGATGTTTAAAAGTGAACAGTAAGGATGAACCCCAGCACCTGCAAAAACATTTTCCCAGGGGACTTTGCTTCCTAATTCCCTGAGCAGCATGAAGTCTGCTCTTCTCATGTCCAGAGATGAGGTTTTGCTGTCACTTTTCCTCCTGTCAACAGAGACTTTAAATTCAATCACTTCGTGGTCACTGCAGCCAGAATGGCCACCAACCTCCACTTGGATCATGAGAACCTCTCTGTTGGCAAGCAGCAGATCAAGGGAAGCATCTTTCTGAGTCAGGTCCCTTAGGATCTGTTCCATAAAGTAGTCATCTAGGTATTTTAGGAATCTTCTGGCCAGGTTGTATCACCTGTGTGAGGATCCCAGTTAATTTCTGGCAAGCTGAAGTCCCCCATAAAGACAAGGGCAGTTGACTTGGAAATGTCCCTCAGTTCATCAAAGAATCAGTTATCAGTGTCATTGTCCTGGCTGGGAGGTCTACAACAGGCTCCCACAATGACATCCACATTTTTGTTTGCCCCTTGATTCTTACCCAGAGCCTCTCAACTGTGCCACTGCCAGCTGTGAGCTCCATACATTCCTTCTATTGCATACGGTGTCACGCTTCCTCCTCTTCTGCCCTGCCTAAACCTCCTGAAGAGCCCAACAGGGCACTCCAGTCACAGGTCTCATCCCACCAGGTTCTCTTGTGCCACTGATGTACAATCTCTGGGACTAGGCCAAAACTTCAAGCTCCTCTTCTTTGTTTCTCATGTTGCATGCATTGCTGTAGAAACATTTCAGCTGATAGTCTTCATATGACTTTTAAAGGAGGGTTGTGGCTAGGACAAATAATACCCTTCCCAAAATGTCTCAGGTCATTTTCTGTACTTTGACCACATATCATTTTCACCTCCTCAGTAATACCCAAATTATAATGTTCCTGTAACAACGAGTTTTAGAAGTCACCTATGTGCCTTTTTAAAAAGCAATGTTTTCTCTAATACTGCTGAGAATTACAGTTTTTGGCAGATGTCCTAAACACCGTTCCTGTTACAGTCTCGGTCAAAACTGTCTAGGCTCTGTGCCAGCATTGTAAGAACAAGCCCTCAGTTTTAATTTAGGAAGTAGGGAGGGGGGGAAGTATATGCAACTCGTCCAGGAAGATTATCTAATGCATAAAATTCTAACAAAGAATATTAAACGGGTATATGCAAACATAAACTTACTTTACACAAGAAAAAATTACAAGAAAGTGAGGCTTGGCAAAAACATCAACAAAGCTATGGAAGCCCCGAGATTCAATGCCTGACACTAATCTTAACTCCCATTACCAAGCTCTTCATTGTTTACTGGCTTAATCAAAACAGGGGGGTGAGTTAAGGACAAAGTGACAACATTATGATATTTTGGCCTTCAATTGTGTCACAACACTGTTTATCTAAATAGATGTCTACCACCCTTCCCCCATCTGAAAGTTTGTTTTGGCTGCTATTTCGTCAAAAATCACTTGGGATCATACATTTTTTCAACACAAGATCCAAAGAACTAAATGGGGTTTTTCCAAAAGCTAAATGTGAGCCTTTTTTAATTCACTTTAAGAACAATATGCTCACCCCACCACCTGCAAAAGGAAACCTTTGTAACTCATTATTCATATTTATGCCTCCAGGAGAACCAGCTAGAGGTTACAGACCAATACAAGGTAAAAAAGCTTCTATCTTACAAATTTTACATAGTTTACTGTGCAACCCTATTCAGTAATACAACAGTCTACGTTACATGCTGTCTTGTGGTTGTAGAAGCTGTCAGTTTTGTTCTCTATTTTAAAAAGCAGGACTGATTAAACATAACTTTCAGGTAACTACATTTTCTTTTGAGTTGCTCATTAAGATGTGATACCTGCAACATCCCCAGAAAGTTTGACCTATGCAAGGAAAACCAGATTGCACTGCTTTGTTTTCACTAGTAGCAGCAGCATCTTCTTTATTTTAAAAAGAAAATCCAGATTTTAAGAGTTGCGCTGATTACTAAATGACCTAGATAATGTAATTGCAATCCTCTTCCTCAACAAAAAATACTGCCTGTAGAACCTCAGAGATTAAAGGGGCATTTAAATGAAATCATTGACTCCCACACTACAAAAAATTTTAGAGGCTAAACAGCATCTCGAGTTTTGCCCACCTTTGACAATATCAGCATTTTATTTTCATATTTTTCTCGTGTCTTCTTTTATTAGTAGCTCTGCCCACAGAATAGCTACAGAGTCTAAAAACACTTGGAAGTGCTATGATGTTTATCTTGGCATTCTCAGAAGGGTGGGGAAGAAACAGAAGAGAAATGGAGTTTATGTGCCTTCCCCTTGTCCCTCCTCTGGATTCATGTGTGGCTAAATCTTAGCTGCCAATCCCTCCTTATGGCAGCACTAAACTCATTTGCACACTGAAAAAGAGGGATAAGAAGCATAATGTGACCTGGAAAGTATTTGGAACTTTGTATTATTTGTTATGCAAACATATCACGGGATGCAAATCAACATTTGGTCCTGGTTGCATCCTCATTAAACATTACCAGAATTTGGAAAACCAGACTGGGTGTAGTTTTTCCATCATTGCTAAGTGAACAGTTGAAACTGAGACTCAAGCAAGAGGTCATTTAAGGACAACTAGAATTTGACCCTGCACTTCCTGAAGAGCCAGAAGATTGCTTTCACTTCAGCTCTGTGTCATACCCAGCACTGGCCTGAAGAGCTGTTTTGAAATCCTCCTACCTCTGAAGCTCACACTGCATATTCCATATACATATACATATATAAATGCATACAAGATCTTAGGAGGTGAAAAGTATGACAGAACAATATTGATCATGTACATTCACTTCCTTTTATCTTCCAGTAGCGTATAAAAATTGCCTCCTTACCAGAGCAATATTGAACATGTACATTCACTTTCTTTTATCTTCCACTAGTGTGTAGAAATTGCCTCCTTACCATATCACAAAAGCATGATTTACATATTTGTAATTATTGCAAAATTACAGTTTTAACATTGATTTATGAAACATATTTATAAATCTACCCTTATGGGCCTCTTCCAATCCAAATCATTTTATGATTCTATGACCTAGGTGGCTTTTAGTCATTAAGCTAGCTACTATGCATGAGAGAATAATACATCAAAAAATATGCTTCTACCCACCATGTACAAATGCCAAACGCAGATGTTTGAGAAAGTTTTAAAGGGAAATTTGAAACATGTTATACCCCCTCTAAAAAATACTCCTGAGAAAAGAATCCATCTGGGAATAATTAATGTCTGATCTCTACAGCTACCAAAAGTCTAGACAAGAGACCAAGACACAGCCTGGTACCCAAAAAACACCCCAGCTCTAGCTCCTGTTGCCTCCACTGGAGCCACTGGAAATTCAAATACTTGGGAAGACAGCTTATATTCAAGTAGCCAGGCATGGATCTAAGTGCTCTGCTCTATGTTTGCAGGTGGATTTTCACAAGTTGTTTTCTTTTCTGAGATGTGCTGGGAAAGACAGATGTGCCACAGGGAACTGTTTTTAAATAGGCATGGGAAGAGGAAACACAAGTGCAAGAGGGGCTTTTGCCCCCCAAACTCCAGTCTGCTGTTTCTACCTCTTCTAGCCGCCTCCTTTGCTCCTTCTGTTGCTCGATGCGCTTCTGCCTCTCTGCCAGCAGCTGCCTCTTGTACTCCTCCTGCTCGCGGAGCTGCTGCTCCTGCAGCAGCTGCTGTCTCCGAAGGGCCTCGGACCGTTCCTTGTTTTCCTGCTGCAGTCTCAGGAAATCACGTCGGAGGGTTGATTCTCCAGGCACATTGACAATGGAACTGCAACAAGAGGAAGTTAAAGCCTTCCATACAATAAAGCCTGATGGGCAATTACATACATACCCTTTCCAAAGCAGAGGAACATTTATAAAATATATCATGATGTTAAAGTTTAATCTCGTTTCTTTCAGAGCAAAGACAATGGTTGCATGTCAAATACACTTCCCAGGGGAAGGTGTGAAATGAGGCCAAGCAAAGTAAGGACCATTGCTGACATTGGGGAGACCCTGATCAATCATATTTGCCATAAATCACCCTCCAACCAGAGCTTGTGGGCTCTAAGCCATAGGAGGGGAAGCTTTAAAGCCTTTAGCAGTCACAGGGCAGGTATTCAAACCCTCCGGGTGATTTATATGGCTTGTGCATTCACTTAATAAGAGACAGAAATTTAGCATCCTCCTGATTCATAATCACAGACCTTTAGACTTACTTGGCATGGACTGCCCAGAGCTATCTCAAAAGCAATTATTACCTTGGCTCTCCTTCTTGTTCAGGCACTTCCTCCTCTTCTTCCTCACTTCCACTATATTCATACTCCGTCTCATCTAACAGGAAAGAAACAAAGGCCTAGATAGTACTTATATTTAATGTTAGGACAGTGTGGAGTTGCAGTAGCACCTCAGTGAACCAGCTGCTGTCCCCTTCAGTGAGATGAATTACAGACCCTAAAACTCATTCTATAAGCAGTACAGTGCTTTGCAGAAAACTACGAACAAGCTCCCCGAATGATACCAGATTTTTTTATGTGATACAAGACACATGGAGAACCTCAGCACCACCTGAATAAAGAGAAAAGGGTACCCAAAACATTTGCTTCATAGCTCTTGTGATGAGTTATTTCCCATAAGTCTGATTTATGGCACTATTCTAGGAAATGAAACTACCACAGATCAAGAAAGGGAAAGGCTCATATGCCAATATGCTCCTAACTATCATTTAACACTTGTATGGAAGAGGCAGTGGCCCAGAAGTGAGGAAACTTAATGTATTGGAAAATATGGTGTTTCACATTGATACTTTCTCTGTAAAGGACAGAACAAAACCTAGAAGCCTGCTGTAATCAAATTATGAATTAAAAAAGAACGTTTTAAGGATTTGGGTTTTTTGGATCTTCTCTACGCATGAGGATTTAGAATGCAAAGCAGGACAAGAATAGGTATTTTTGAAAGTTGAAATACTTGATTTTCCTAAACTGCATACCTTTCTCTCCTCTCTTCTTCCTGGTCCTGTCTATATGGTCCTTAAGCTGGATCCGGACTTGCCTTTCATTTGGTTGGTCACGTATAAAGGGATGTTTCAACAGTTGCTCTGTAGAAGGTCGCTGCATGTAATTCTTCACTAGACAACCTTCTATAAAACTGAAAAACTTTTTTGACCTGAGAAAGCAAGAAGGAAAAAAATTACAAAACAAGATGACAGGTAAAACTCAGCAGAAACAATTTTTCTGTTGTTCCTCAAAGTCAAATTCCTCTCCTCAAAGAGCATCACATCTGAGAGGACAGTCCAAGGACTGCCTGCAAGTGTACCTCTGAAACAGAGTGGAGCATGTCCCAGCTGAGCACTGGGCTGGATGGACACATGGCTGACGGGACACATGGTGACATGAACACACCTGCAATGCTTAGGCACAGCCTCACAGTAATGTGCCCTCTTTCACAGGCATAATTGCCCTGAAAGTCAGGATCTATAAACAAAGGTAAATCATGCAAACCCAGCTCTGCTACTTCTGGATCAGAGCTGGATAGAATCCAGCTTGCTTGGAGCAGAGGCAGGGCAGCTCTGGTGTGCCTCCACCTGCCCATGTTATCCAAGGGCACATCTGCTACAGATGGCCAGACGAAAAATCAGAACTGCATCTGCCACTCCTGACACAAGTAGCACTGCCCTACTTTTGTATACAGCTGGGCTCACATAGTTAGATCTGCTAGAAATTAAGATTATTTTTTTTATCTGAAGAGTCACACCAAGAAATTTTTATAGAACAACAGGTGGATGTTGATCCATGTTGTCTGTTCAACACAGGCATGTGGGGTCAAATTCCCCCTGACACAATTTAAGGGCATGAACTGCACTGAGCTCCTCTTGCACATAGCATGGTGACAGGGTATGGGAGTTAGCTAAGCTGCAGCACCACCTTCCTAAATTTGAACTTCATTTGAACTCTTGAAAGAGGACCTCTCAAGAAAGAAGTCACCAAACAAGCTGCCTTGCAAAATGCCAATAGCGGAAATATTCAAAACTGCAGTGAAGCACTGGAAGAGGCTGCCCAGAGAAGTTGTGGATGTACCATCCCTGGAAGTGTTCAAGGTCAGATTGAATGGCGTCCTGAGCTAACTGAACTAGTGAGTAGTATCCCTGTCCATGGCAGGGTTTAGAACTAGATGATCTTTAAGGTCACTCCAACCCAAGCCATTCTACAATATTTCATTACTTGGCCTATTTTCTCACAACCTGCTACTGAGCACACTACCAAAATGGTTGAGTCACAGCAGCACTGGCTTTGACCAGAGTAACTTTTTAATTGGTAGGTGCTCTCAACCTGCTTCAGTGTTTGGAAACTAAACATCCCCACTACATGGTTAAGTGTAAAAACAATGGTTTCCATCCATTAGTTCACATTCCTACAGTAATCAAAAAGGCTGAATTCAAGGTAACTTGGTTGTTCAGATTGTTGTTTTATTCCTCATGCCTGAAGTGTTACTATTTTACATTAAAAGGTTAATGCAAGGCTTATGCAAATACTGTATATGCATCTCTATTCCTTTAATATAAAGTAAGAATGAGAGAGTGATGCCTTAACAGTACAAATGCATAAATAAGTCAATCCAGGTAAAGACCAAGCCCAGCAAGCAAGCCAAGTTTATATTATGTTGATACTGAACAGGCAGTCAAATCACTTCATTATTTTGACAGGATCACAGCATCCCATGATCACATTCAGTCTGTAAGAAACCTCTTTCTAGGGAGTATTTTTTTCATATGTGCCAGTTGTAACCAGTAACTGGGAGGAAATCCTCCAATACTAATGGATTCTTCTCAGCTGGCAAGAAGCAAGCACTCAATTCCAACCGTTTACAACAATTATAGTAAAAGCCTTCATAGTTTTAATAGCTCCTTTCTATTTAGCAACTAGAACATTATACTACTGTTCTGTTTCTGTGTTATGGTACATCTGAGAAAACATAGTGCCTATTAAGAGTGCTGCAGGAGTTTATTTTTTAAAATATGGATCCATTTGTCACCTTAATACAGATGCTGCTCTGTCAAGAAGTGACTTTCACACAATTCAAGATAAAATTTCTCTGAGACAAACAGAACTAAATAACACAAGTATTTTATTTTATGCTTTGATTCAATGGCACAGAAGATAACAGAGGGATTTTTGCTTAAATTGCTTTACAGTTTTGTGGAAGTGGTAACAAAACTGCATATGACACAAGAAAACATCATACTACAAAATGCTCCAAGCAAGATATAACCAATACGTACCATTTCTTGGATTTTAACCGTGGGGGAGGGTTCCTGGGTATCAGAAAGAGTGCCCTCATGGGATGCATGTCACAGAGTGCTGAAGGGAAGGAAATAAAACCAGAGACATACAGACATTGGTTTAGTTGCTCTCTGTCAATACATGACTTCAGCTTCCACAATCATTCCCACCATCCCAAACATACATGCAGCAGGTGGAGACAGCAACACAGGCAAATGGAATTAGCCCAAAATTACAATTCCACAGCTCAGTGTGCCACGGGTCACCCAAAAAGAGAAAGAGATGGAAGCATGGATTAACCTTCAGAGTTAGCCATGATGGGAGCCCCAAGCCATCTAACTATTCTATTGGCTTTCTGCTCAATAAAACATTGGGAGAGGATGATGGCAGAAGGGAAGAATGACAGCTACTGTTTCATAAAATCTTCCCTCCACCTGTCCTTCACTCTCATTATGGATGATAGTTCATTTTTACTCTCAGACTTAGGTATTTTTTTTACTTGAAGACACTACAAATTTGAAGCACAGGAGGGTCTGTATCAGAATAAAAAGGATACCCTGCAGAACTGAAATGCAAACCCATAACTTTTGTCAAAAGAAGTTCTGTTAGTTTCAGTGGACATACAGTGGGAGTCCAAGAACTCTGCCAGACAGCCTTTCCTCCTGTTCCATGGCACAGCAACACAGGGAAACAAGGGAGCAGGGAGAGAGGCTGCCCAAGAATTGTCACTAGGAGCAAATCTTCTGTTTTAACCATGCTCCTGTGTTTGACTTCTTGCACTATCAGTCTCAGCCTGAGTAATCACAGCAGGAAGATGTGATATTTGCACACAGCAGGAGAAACAGATTGAAGTGAATTCTGGATTCAGAAATAAGGGGCCACAATTGCAACAAAGAAGCCCCTTGGATGCCTGTGGATCCCAGGAAACCATCAAGCTTAAAGATGGACTCTTCAGCTGCCACTGGAGGAGGAGGAAGAGCCCACATGCCAGAGGACAAGAGCTGTTCAGCATTTACATTGGATCTTTGCTTACTTCTCAAATGCCCCTCTTGTGCTTTTACACAAAGAGGGGCCAAGTTCTGCTTTGGTTTGGAAATCAAAAAAGAAAATACTGTCCAATTCTAGGCTTACAGAGCCCACAGACACAGCTTTGACTTCAAAGCCATCCAGGCAAGCCAATGCAATGAACAAAATGGTATGGCAAAAATAAGTCAAGGGGAAGCTCAAACACTTAACACAGCACTGGCTGAGGTGTCCTGGGAGCAGCTCTCACATGGGCATTCATGCAAATTAGGAAGGGGAAAAAAAACCAAAACCAAACCATCAGACTTCCTAAAACATGAATCAACACAAGAGCATTATGACTTAATTTATAAATCCTACATTAACTTCAACAACAATAACAATATCATCACGCAGCAGCTATAATGAAATTACCACAATTTAGCCAGGAAATATCAATACTTTTTTTCAACATGATTATTTCAAAGACAGACATTTCAAGCTGGGCCGTGGTGTGGTGGTACTTTTTCATGTGTAAAAAAAATTATCTTACTTTTAGGTACCTTAAGCTGTTATTTTTTAAATACCAAGCTCCAGCTGAGGGTGAGGGAAAATGTATTTGCAAGTTCAATAAGAACTTTCATAAGAATTATCATTAAAAGCCAAAACAGCATGTCTAACTTCTTTTGTTTTCAAATGTGTCTGTCCTCCTCATATATATCTGCTGCCTGTCCTGATACTCCAAAAGAACAATGTGAAAGGAAAAGAAGCTATTAAAAAGTTGTCTGTTTCGGTTTTGATTTCCCTCTCAAAAAACATCCATATGAACTGACAATGATCCCTGCCTGAGAAAACCTAAGTCTGGTGCTTTGTGCTGAAGATTGATTTACAGTTTAAGTCATATCACTGCTAAGGAATACCAACACCACCCATGACAAGTGGAAACAAAAAGAGAAGCAATGTTAGCATTATCCAGACCAACAGAAAGTCAACACAGAAACAATCGTTACAGATGCTTTTTTCATTAAGGCCTGTTTCCTCAAAGCCCCGCTGACTCTCCCCCAGCTGAGGTTTCAGTATTCCATGCCAGGCCATAGAAAAATTGGGACACAACTCCAAAACACAATATACTACCCATAGGAAGGAAGTCAGACACTCAATTAGCTTCTAAATATTCCTACTATAGAAATTAAATTACTGCAGTCTGCACTGTAGTGCTTAAACACAACCCTATCTTTATCAAAAGCATTGCTATTTATGGGATTTTGTATTTATAGAGCTGGCAAAACCAAAGAGAACAGGAATAACACAAGGATACTTTCAGAAACCTCAAAACTAGGCTTAGATTACAACCAGCATCACCCAAGTATATGTTTCAATCTTAATCAGCCCACTGGAGAAGCACACGTGTCACTTACGGGGAGCTCCTTCTGCCATCTCTATGGCTGTAATGCCGCATGACCAAAGGTCACTCTGCATAAAAAGAGAGAGACCATATGTTAGTAGGTGGATTTGCCCATTCAGACAGAGAGTACTATTTAGAGAGGCCCTGTAGGTGAGGCTGAAACCAAAGACCATGGCTATTTGAGTAATACAAGCTACTTTTTTCTTGTAACAGTATCATAAAATCCTACTTTTCACATAATACATATGTATATGCAGAAACACACGCACATATTCTTACAGAGTTAGCAAATAACCCTTTCTAGTAACACATAAAAATATACCCACATTATGACAGTGGAAAATGCATTTGCCATAAATCTAAGACTGTGAAACAACAGTTTCCAATATTCCCTTATTTAAAAAGAACTGAACAAGGGCATTGCCAGGGTGTGTAGAGATGCAGTTATAAAACCAAAAGCTCAGCTCAAATTTAAAGTGGCCAAAGACATCAAAAACTACAAGAAAGGGTTTTTAGGTATGTAAACAATAAGCAGGAATAGAAGGAAAATATTGGCCCACTGTTAAACCAGAAAGGTGACTTAGTCACCACTAACACCACTGAAAAGGCAGAGGTTCTCAACATTTACTTCACCTCTGTCTGTACCGGAGACATTGCTTACAGCCAAAGTCAACTCTCCTTCCCTACCATCTCAGCTTGGCTTGAAACGTTACAGAACAAGAGTCTTTCAGCAGGAGCCTTTCACAGGACCACCGCTGGCCAGTGCCTCTGACTAGGGAGAGCCTGAATGAAGGGCAGGCAGGTCAAACATAGGCAAAAGACGGAAGAGTGCTGGCACCGGACCAACTCCAGCGACGCGCCTTAATGGGCAAAGTGCTGGAGAAGGCTGCTGTGACAGAGAGCTGCTCTTGAACAAAATATCTTCATTTCTGGTCATACTGGTGTTTTTTTTAAAAACAAAACTAATGAGCAAATAAGCTCTTCACATACTACAAGCAGAAAAGCATTTCTAACAATTGTCTTTCCAGACCCAGCAAGGCAATCTTTTCTCTTAGTCCAGTTAAGCCGTTTAAGTTAAATTGCACAAACCCATAACCTTACAAAATCTTTCAAACATGAATTGTTTGGGACAAAGTGCCCTACCAGCTCCACCAGTAACAATAAACAGGTGTTTTCATAGGCAGGAGGAGTTATTTTTCATATCACTACTTCATTAACAAATATTACAGGGAGTTTTTCTATTTTATTAATCATTTAATAACAAACCTTCACTAATAACTCTATCTACAAAGATATAAAGCATTATCTTTAGTACAATGGGGTGATAGATGTAAAAAGCAATTATATCAAGAGAAATAGAATCAATCTAATCAATCATAGTCAAAAGTTAAAAAACACCAATTCAAACAATCTCAGTTTTTTAAAGAGTTTAGGCTTACACAAACATACTGATAGCTAACACCACAGTCTCAGTAAACTGATATAATGAATTGATATAATTGATATTCAGCTCTGAGACCTTAATCCCTGGCTTTCTGATATTCTTGTTGCCCTTGGTTAGAAGTTGGAACACTGAATTAGAAGCATATTTTCATATTTTTTAATTTCCTTGTGCTTTCATTAAAATCAGCTGAGAAGAACTTTTAAGATTACACTATACTTTCACTAGATAAATTTCATTTTAAATATATATACACCTCATATTCTTCAGGGCAGTGCAAATACCATCATGAAAATGAGGGGTTTGCAGTAATTAAATTTTTCGTTTGCACCAAACTATGTACAGAATCCTTTTTGTTAAGAAATGTTGTGATGGATAAATTTTCATCAACTTGTATATGTATCCTGAAAACAGGAATAGTTTTAAGGGCTCCTTCTGTACCTCACTGGCTCACCAGACGGTGGTTCTATTTAAGGCAACAACTAAAACGTATTGTTCTGGGTTACTACAATAACTGGGACATAGTCTAACAGAATTTAAAGGACAACCATTATACAAACTGAGAACACCAGCATTTCCAGTTAAAATTTTTTGCCTTCTTGAAGTACCTACAGCACTCTAAAGTCCAAAACTCCTTATGCCTTACACGTACAATATTACAAACAACAACGATTAAAGGTCACGATTTGACAGTATCCATATCCTGTACTCCTGGAATAAGAATGTAACTACACAAAATGATTATTACTCCTACAAAGCATAAAAAGCCTCAAAAACTGCCATAATTCATGGACATTTATACTGCAAGTGTATGTTTCGGATTTTTAATTGAACCAGGTTTCTCTTACTCTGTAATCATAAGTAGCATCTGGATTTTCATCACAGGCAATAACTTCTGGAGCCATCCAATACGGAGTCCCAATAAAAGTGTTTCTCCTGCCAACTGTCCTGTCCAGCTGAGCGCTCACACCGAAATCCACTGTGAGTGGGAAAAGAGTAAAATAAAATAAGACGGGAAAAACAATGCAGTGATTACTTCAATAAAGTGATTTGGAAATAAAACCCTGTGGATGTTCCACGTGGGAGGACCAAGCTGAGGAGAAATACAGTGATTAATCCTGAAGCAACTGAGCCCTTGTGGTTCACATGCAGTGTGCTTGGGCCACAAGTGTCAAGGGACCACCTCTCCTATATGTCTCGCCAGTCTGCCTGGACTGAAGGGAGAGCATAGCTGCAAAAATACTGCCTGGGAGGCTGAGAAAGCTCTATTCCTTTCTCACACAATGAAGCCAAGTACCTTTGCCTATACAGAAAGAGCCTCTTCCCTAAGGTACTTCCCATTGCTGTGGGAAAACCACATGCATGAACACATCTCCCTTTCAGCTCACCACTTTTTCTGCTCTAAAATTGGACAGTAAAAACAATCTGTTTTTCAGGGAATTGGTCTCTGCTTTAATGCACAGTGCAGGAGCATCAATGGGAGCAAAAGATGAGGATTATTCAAGAAGTGCTAACTTTGAAGAACACATGCACACAGGTTGCAAAAGAGGTGCTCATTTCATTACAAGGCAATTATATTACAAAGCTGTTTTCTGCCCTTCAGTTCTCCCTGCTCACAACCAGTGCTATATGTCTTTCTATACCAGTAGCTGCATCTAATCTAGGAGGGCTGTGTCAGCTTCACTGCATCCATCATTCAAGTGACACTGACAAACTGGTGTAGACAAGCTCAGTGGGAGCAATGGCTTGGAAGCTACTGTGCTCCATTTTGGACCAAACAAACTAAAGCTCTCCCAAGAGCTTCCTCCTCCAGCAGCCAGGACATCTTCCCATGCCTCATGCTGCAGGAAGGTGTAATGCAAAACAGAAGGGATGTGGGCTGGGTGGGAGGGCTCCAACATGACTCTATATTTAATGAAAAAAAGGTGGCAAGTGTAGCGTGATACAATCAGAGAAGGTTAACATGTGCAGTAACTAAAAGAGACAAATTAGAGACGATTAAAAAAAAGAGTATGTCCACTTGGCAGTGAGAGAAGAGGCCAGGGATGAGCATGGTTTACAGCAGGCATGCCAGAGCTGGAACTGTGTTTTGAACTCAATGCCACAGCTCCCTCGAGAGGCTCTTCAGATCATGGTTTTGTGTCCAGAATCTGAACAGCAGGTGCTATTTTAATTAAAGCCACTCCTGTCACTTCCCAAGTCCAGAATAAAGGGAAACAGAACAAACTCAAGTTACACACAGCTCAGTGGGGGAAACAAAATGATCCCCTCGCTGATTCTCTGGCATGAAAGTCAACATCTTCTAACAAAATTCAGCAACAACCTGCGCTCTACATCCCAAAGCAGGAGGAAATACATAAAGGCTGTCAATCCACATGGAAGCAGTGATGGAGTACTCATGCTATAAAACATGTTGTGGGGCTCAAAGGATGAACTTATTAATTTGGGAATGTCATAGAATCAAAGGCTGAAAGAATGAGGAAGTGGACATATGTGCATACTTACCAAGTTTCACTTCTGCGTTCTCTGTTAACAACACATTTTGTCCTTTGATATCCCTGTGGATCACGTGATGGGCATGAAGATGTGCCAACCCCTGCATTAAGGAGAAGAGAGGAAAGAGAGGATGTTCAGAGTTAAGCTTTTGGCTTAGCAACAGACTACTCATACACAGCAGCCCCAAAAAGTCTTGGGCTCTGGCTCAGCAACTGGATGTAATGCAACCCGCAGCAGCCTTGCAGCAGGCACACACCACCCACACAGCTTTTGGCAATGGAGCAGAGACACAGGTCCCATCCCAGGTCATGCACACACTGTATCTAGATACAGCCCAATATCTGCAGTGTGCAAGCACCTCTCAGCTGTCCTGTGAAGAAAGTCCAGCTCTGAGAAAGTCTCCATGCACCTACACTGTAAATGATACCAGCATCGTGTTTCACTGACATCTGACATGCACAGGGTCACACAGAATTTAGTCTGGGGAATGGTGGTGGAAGAAAAAAGGAGGCAGCATCAACATGCACATATGCACCCCTGAGAAGGGGGTGGGAGGTTGATGACTGCAGTTATGTTTGAGGACAAGAGATGACAGATGACAAAGAAACGCTCTACTGCAAAGCTGCAGTTCTCTTCTCTAGCCTCTATAAATATGAAGCCAGATAATTGCTCCTCAGAAAAAAAAAGCAAAAGGAAAAAGGAGGAAAGAAAAATAAAAAGAAGTGTAAGCATTATACTTTCCAAAGGAAACAAAACCTCCTGGCATACGGTGCTTTTTGTTGAGACAGCACCTGGATGCGTGCCCCAAAGCATTAGCCATGTGGAGGGAGGGCTGAGAAAGACATATGTTGCATTTTACTCTCTAATGTAATTGGGAGAACAACAGGCAACCGTATTAGCAACTGCCTGTAATTTGGTTTCTCCTCAGTTTTCTGCTCGGAAAATTGTAGTCTCCAGTGGGATCGTCTTGCCTGTTCACATTGCCCTCACAGGCTTTTAATGTTTTATGAAAAATAAAGAAATAGAACCTTTACAGCTGCAAGAGGTTAAGAGAGTAGTGGTTGCTGTAGGGAAGTATTTCCTAACACATGTTCTTCATTAAATGATCATTTACCAGTTTGCCTACATAACTATTGTGCGATTTTCTTTTTTTAAAACAGTTAATGGGTGTGACAAAAAACCCACCATCCACAACTTCTCTCCACATGTCACAAGCAAATCAAGTGAATGGCTGATGTCTCCAACACCTTCACTGACTGCTAATGCTAAGTGCAGTCTTACTTTTCACAGGAATTAAGGCTTTTCCACAACTTCACACAGGATATTTTTTAAAGCCTTCTGCTACTCTGACCCAGCCAGAGAGATAACTGTCTGTTCTCTCCAGAGTACCAACTAATTTTACTGAAAAAACACATTTGGGCTTGCAAAGGGCTGGGAGGAAACAGAGTGACATGTCTCCATGCTTCTGCAGTCCCCAGACCTGTCCAATCATACAAGGATCCACCAGCTCAATCTTCAGCTGTGTCTCCATTTAAATCAATCTTTGGCCCTTTAGCTCATTTAACTTTGTGTTATACAACTTCTTCTCCATCTCTGACAAACTCTGTGTCCAATCAGCTTTTGCAATGTGCCATAGCAATGTGGCTTTAGCATTCCTTTTTTTCCAGAATTCCAGTCCCTGCTGGCCAGTAATTAAGGCTTCTTTCTGCAAATTTTTCCCTGGAATGAGAAAACAGCTTTCCCTAACTCTTTTCTGAGGTAAATAAATCTTCCTCTTCTCAGAAATCATTTGACTACTTTACCTAAGGACAACCTAGGATGAATGCAGCATAGCATGGAATATCTCCAAGGCCACACAGCTCTCAAATCAAGTATAAGATCAGTCCTGCAGAAGTTACCTTTCCTCATATTAAAGCATGTTATCTATTTGATTTAAAATACAACTTCTCCCTTGTAAACAACTTAAAATGTGCCAGCCTAAATGCCAGCAGCTGGACTCTCTTCTACCATTTGGAATTAGAGCAGGAGACCAGAATTATATGTCGTCCTTCATCCTCATCTTAAAAATTGCCGAGACAGAGCAAACGTGTAACACAGACAACAGCAGCACTGATTTATGCAAGAGCCAGTGTTGGTTTCCTTTAATATACAAAGCCCTTTAGAACTTCATTTATGATTAGGCAATTGAACAAACATACTGTGTAGTGGTATGGGTAGGAGGCAATTTGTTTTACAAAGAAGCATGAGGAAAACCACACCAGATTTACTTAGTGCAGCAAACAAATGCCAATTCAAAATGCACTTAAACTGTACCAACTGGAAATTAAATATTAAGATGAATTAGTTACAGTTTTAGAAAAATGGTAAGTTGCAGCCCCCTTCCTGAAAAACTTTTGCAACACCATCTGCTAGCACTGCACAGCCACACATGATGTAGCTGCTTGCTCTAGACAGACTGCAGGAACACACAATATGAGAGCACGTCACAGCACAGAAGTCCTGACTGCTGGCCTGAGCCAACAACTCCCTTCCTCCATAGACTTGATTAGGAGCAAAGACAGCTGCAAGCACATTTGAAAAAAACAGCTCTGTACCCTACTGTGCTACAACACTTTCAGCCTCAAGTCTTACGGACACTGTTTCACAGCTTCTACAATAGGTAAGGTCACTGGCTCTTCTGCTGGCTTGTCATGACTAACAATTGCTGTTTTCTGCAAGTTTGCTGCTACAATACAGTACAACTCACATCCAGTTAAATGATATGGAGCAGACATCTATCTGCTCCTACTCACTCTCCAAGTGATGACATGGCTAATGGGATTGATCAGAAACAGCTTCTTGCAGAACCTCAACCTAGGCTACATCTTTTAAGACTATTTCTGTGTGGAACAGACTATTTTTCTTACCCGGAGAATCTCTCTGGAGATATATGCTATCCAGTCTTCTTTCAGAGTATTCCCTTTCGTGTTCTTCACAAGATCTGTGATAGACCCTGCCCCACAAAACTCCATAACAAGCTGAAAAACAAGTATCAGTGTACAACCAACATTAAATACAGTTCTCAGCTGTTCAGCAAAGCAAAATAATCAGGTTGCAGCATTGATTTAGGAAATCCTTGTGAAGCAGAGCAGAGAACAGAATTTATCTTATATCTCTGCCTGGAAAATGGATTCAAGCAAATGTCTTCAATGTGTGTCAAGACATATATGGAATATGTCTCACATTAGTTACCACATTTTCAAGGACTGATTTAATCACTGTAATTTAATGCTGGGAATCTGGATTTGCTCAGCTATGCAAAATGCATTAGCAACAAGAGCACATCCAGTGCTGAAGGAATCAAACTGATCACACCATTGCAACACATCTTATCCTTTAACTTCCATTTATTTATGGAAGAACATGTACTGATGACTATACCCTGCTGTTTCAAACCCAAACTTCAGTCCTCCAGAGGGTGCAGATGAGGTGGGATGGGAAATGTAAAGGGTACGATACTCAAGTGCAGCTTTCTTTTCACAGTAACATATTTTTACTGCTCAGCTCAGCTGTCTTGTTCCCAAGAAACATGCTACTACCCATCAGGGAAGTGGGGAGAAAAACATTATTTAAAGAACAAATCCACTGCCTATAGGAAGCTTCAGTTAAGCCATTCTCTTAAGGATGTGTGATTAACCTATGTGATTCACTTATCTATCTGTTCAGGCAATCACCACATTCTATTAGTTTGCCTTTCCATAATGTGATACTTCTGTCATGCTCAAACTATATCCAATAGGGAAAGACACATGAACATATTTGAAAAACATCTGCTTACCCACAGTTGGTCGTCATGTCCTGGAGGACTTTTCTTAATGAAAGCACCATAGTAAGTTGCAATATTTCTATGATGAGAATATTTCTTTAACATATTAATCTCCAGCTTGATTTCTTCTTCTTCATCCTTTAGAAAAAACAATAAAACAAAACAAACTCCCATGTGTTTAATATACAACATGCATTATTTATTGATTCTTCACTTTTGTAAAAATATATTTGCTTAAAGTTCAATTTCCACCACCATCATGGCTCAGGAAACCCAACTTATGGTCATGACATCAAAATCCTGTTTAATGAGATAGTTCTAAAACAAGTCTTATTTTCACAAATTTTCAGCACTGCAAAAAAAAAAACAAATGAAGGATGCACTGGGCTTGACCCAATGATGGAGCAGGACATAATCTGTTCCAAAAAACCTATGCTTATAATACTATAAGCAAACACCTATCTTGAAGACTTTTATTATACGTAACCCAGAGAACTAGAAAACTGGAAAAATCTGTGAAGTTTTGTTAAAGAAGTATTACTTCAATCTTCCTCATTTTTCCTCCTTTAATTTTGCAAATTGCAACCAGTTCTATTTAACTGCCAGACAGCAGCTCCATGCAAGCCAGCTGCTGAGGCAGGTTCCCACCTCGGTGCCAGCACAGGACTGACACAGGAAAGCAGAGGTGGAGATCAGGAATTCCCCCACTGCAAGGACAAAGCGTTTGTCTCGTGCACAAGTTTCCTGCTTCTCCATCTGTCTCTGTGGAGGACGAGCAAGTGCATCAGGAAGAACGGGCGAGGAGCCCAGGCAGTAAACAGGATGCTGGGACACAAAGGCAGAGGAAGGATTTCCCCCAGCTCCCCCTGCTTCAGCAAGATGCCAAGCAGAGAGCAGCTCAGGTGAAGGGAGGTCACATCTTCAAAGAGCTGAAAAGGGTAACACTATGAAACCCTTCCTTAAAAACACCCACAATCTGTTTCTGAAGTCACAGTAGGACATGTTGCATGGAAGGATCTGCACGCTTTGAGGTGGTGTCTGAGCAAGCAGCCAGCAGACATAGAAGGAGTAGACACCATCCCACCCCCAGCTCTCCCTTTCCATACCTAAGACAGTGGGAGTCTTCTTCAAGCACCTATCAAGGCAACAAATGAAAAGGCAGATGGATATCCCTTTAGGCACAGTCTTTATTTGCTTCACAATTTTCTATCCTTAGATATCCCAGCAGAAGATGTCTACCTTAAACTGATTCCAGGAAGAACCCAAAACTTCTGTTCCCTAGGATTGCTGGCTGATGGGAACAGTAGTACATATTTTGATTATTCTGTGACGTCAAAGATGATTGCATGATAAAATTATAAGCCTTAAACTTCCTTGCAATTTGTACCATGCTAGCAATCAAATATGCTATTCACGACATATGCAGATGCCAATACTAACTACATGTTAACTGTTTATGCATGCTGGTATACACGGCTTGAGCAAAAGAAGCTACTCTATGCAACAAAACAAACAATTTCAAATACTCTGATAGTGGGATGCGATGCTTGTAAATTATTGTGACGGAATTCCCAAAATGCACCAGGGATAAAACATTCTTATATTCTCATGAAGCATCTTTGAAGTAAAACACTGTGTACTTCTGGAACACTGAACAAAACAGTAAAAGAATCTTGTAAATCAAAGTTCTCAGTGAACAGCAGCCCTAGGAGAAAGTGTTGTTAGAACAGCTTTTTGAGCCAAAAGCTAACTTGGTGCTTCCTCAGCTGCTTCTGTTGTCCTTACTGTTGCATGATTTTTTATTTATTTAGACTATATGCAAAAAAAGGAAAAAAAAAAGAGAAGAAGAATATATGCTTATACTAGGAACGACTACACTGAACCTCTGAACCATGCATTTAGGCCAAAAAAAACTGTAATAGAAGCTTTGTTAAACTTAACAATTTGGGACTTAATTGCTGATAAGTTAATATGTATAACTGGATTAATGTGCTATTTTGAACTGACTTTTTAGACAAAAATTATTTCCTACTCTCAGCACACGACCACAATAGCTTTTACAATACAGTGGGCAGGATGTCCTAAAAGTTGTTCATGTTTGTCTACTCTAACAGCAGCCAAAATGATAACACTTAGACAGGATCTCTTTCTGAAAAAGGAAAGAAGAAAAAAAAGGGGGAGAGAGGAGAGGAGAGGAGAGGAGAGGAGAGGAGAGGAGAGGAGAGGAGAGGAGAGGAGAGGAGAGGAGAGGAGAGGAGAGGAGAGGAGAGGAGAGGAGAGGAGAGGAGAGGAGAGGAGAGGAGAGGAGAGGAGAGGAGAGGAGAGGAGAGGAGAGGAGAGGAGAGGAGAGGAGAGGAGAGGAGAGGAGAGGAGAGGAGAGGAGAGGAGAGGAGAGGAGAGGAGAGGAGAGGAGAGGAGAGGAGAGGAGAGGAGAGGGAGAGGGAGAGGGAGAGGGAGAGGGAGAGGGAGAGGGAGAGGGAGAGGGAGAGGGAGAGGGAGAGGGAGAAGAGAGGGAGAAGAGAGGGAGAAGAGAGGGAGAGGAGAGGGAGAGGAGAGGGAGAGAAGAGGAGAGACCACCCAAACCCCTGAAGAACAAACAATAAAAGGCTAATATGGCTCCTACACTCCTATTTCAGCTGCCTGTGAGCATTTGTCCACAACACAAATAGCGTCTCAACTACAGTTCAGTTCAGTCCAAAATCCAGTCTACAAAAATAAATGGATTCAGTAATTCCTGCCAGGCTTTGGAGGACTCCACTTACTTAGTGTGGATCAATAACTCCCTGGCAATGAGTCCTGAAGACTTTGTGGTGACAGGTACTATCACAAGGATTAATCAGCACAGGGAAGGCAGCAGCACCACTGCAGTACAGCAGCTGGTGAAGATTTTTAAAAAAGGAAATTAAAAAAAAAGTTGGCCAGACCAAAATTCAGGAGCATTTTTTTTCCCAGCATACAGCTCACTTCATTTCAATATGGACATCTGAAAGACGCCAAACAATGTGCACCCCACCAGTGTTTACTTCTTGCCTCCAACTACAAAAGCAGGTTGAGGTCATTAGCCAAGGTGCAGACACCAATCTGGCAGATGTCTTACAACACGGTGACATGAGTCCCACCCAAAAATCTCACCGGATAAGACTATTTCCACACAGGTCTCCTTACTGACACACGTGCCTCAGGGAGGGTACGCTGCAGCGTGCTGCAGGGATCCTCCTGCGCAGAGCAAGGTGTTTCAGGAGCCATCCTGGGATTTGGACATGTGAACCAGCCTCACAGACAGAAGGTCCCTCACCTCCTCCCAACAACACAAGCACCACTAACAGTACCTCCATTTGCAGAGGCGCTGGTACCCCACAGAAGGAGAACATAAAAACTGATTTATGCGAGAGTCTGTCATTCTCATGAAATAATACAAAAGTATATCCTTTTTTCTTGGAGGAGAGAGGCAGCTGGTGAGCCCTTCCTAGTGATTTTATGCAGCTGGCATCAATTACCACTTTAAGCCATTATCTGTGCATACAAACTCACATTGAAACCTTCTTTGTCTTCCCTGTGATTGGGCTGGGATAAGTGTTTGATATTTCTACATTTGCTCTCTGTTTGTGACAGCACATCTGACTACCAGTAATTTTTGCAGTAAGCTATACTTTTGCGAGACTCACATGGTTAGATCAAGCTTAGAGCAGCTTTCCTCTCCCTTTCCATGTGTTTCCCTTCTCAGATTAAATGGATGTGCAAGCATTTCTAGGGATTTCTAACTGCAATGCTCTTTGATCAAAATAATTTTGCCCATAAGATTAAAACCCCTGTATGATGCCCACACAGAAATCCACCTATGTACACTAAGATAATTTCTAATAATTTGAATTAGCACATTAAAAATAAAACTAGTCATGCCACCTCTCAGCACACCATCCAGCGGCACCTGATCAGCTTGCTTATGGCTGTAGCACAAAATCTAACACTGCTTGCTTTTCCATTCATCATTTCATGTTAAATATCAGTACAAGTTTTTCCTCATGCAGATGGCAAATCAATGACTTGTTATTTTCACCACATCAGCACTTACAAAACTGTGATGATTTAAGTAGCTAATGATTTAAGGATCTGACCATGGTCATGACTGGAGTAACTCCCAGTCAATTAAAAGCTACTAGAGTAGATCCATATATGGCACATTAATCTGGACAGCTTGATTATTCCATTTCAGCACATTTTCCAAAGGTAATACCCCACCCCCCCACATCATTATTGAAAGAAAATTCTGCTTATTTACACAAATTTTTAGAATATGAAGAATGCAGAAACACTTTGCTGTACATTGTGTAAGGATGGAAGAGAATTAAGCTCTAGAAGTATCAAAAGTGGCAAGAACAAAACCAAAGAATAAGAAAAATCACTTGATATCTGTCCTGTTTCTATACACTTACCTAAACATCATTGTCCAGATGCCTCAGGAGGTCAAGCATAACAGTCCTGACCTGTTCTAGCAACTAAAACTGGTACAAGACCCTTAAGAGCATCTGTCTCTCAGAAACGCACTTTGGGGAGCAAGGGAGAATTAACACTGTTTCCTAAGCCCTATAGAAAATGAAATTACTTCAGAAGCTGAATTTTTAAATTATAAAAGCCAATCAACCAACTCAACAAATGAAAAGCAAGTCATCTAAAGGTAGAGCAAAGACATGTCCCAGGGCATGCAAGTGGTGATTTTCCACCCAAACTCCCCCATGTGGAAGAGCTGTCTGACCACTGCTCTTTGCCATTTGTTGATTATGCCCATTTAAGGGATGGCACTGCTCGAGCAGAAGAAACAGGACAACATCAGAAGGTTTTAGTTACCCTAGTAATTCGATGAGGGTAAATGCAAATGAGAAAACACAGTTCAGCAAGACAATGTTCTGTGATAAAGGTAAGAACAAGTTTACCTATCCTGCCAGATGATTTATATGCTGCTCTAAATCAGTATGAAGTGGAATACAAATTGGTCTCGTCGGTAACTTTGCTTTTTGATTTAAGAAACGAGACAGTGACAAATCTCAGCTCTCTCCTCACAACAGCATACAGTCGTTTTAGCTACAACCAGAAGCCAATATCACTACCAAAGAGTGGAAAGCTGAACACACCAGCAAAGGGGATGGAAAGAGAAACCTCAAATCTCCTTTGCTTTCCCAGTGCTGTCTCTGCCTGCCTATACCCAGGGAGCTGCCCTGCCTGGGGAATGGCAGCTGGCAATGCTCTGCCTGGAGTTTCAGGGTAAGCTGAGCTGCTGAGGATCACAAGCTCCAGTAGTAACTTGTGGAATGTGGGATTCTTTAGATTACAGGAGAGCTGAGATCTGTGTGGAGGGGCAGGCAGTAGCCTCAGTTCAACACTGGGACAGAAAAGGGACTGCTAATCCACAGACCCTCAGGGTAGTGGTGAGGAAACCTGTTTGCCTTCACAGGCACCGAAATGATGACGACTTGCCCTTTCTTTCACAGTGTGCCCCTGACACCAAAGTTGAAGAAAAACACGAGACACCCACAAGAAATCCAGTTTATTTTCTTTTCTGCTTCCTCTCACTTTTCATTTCTGCCCTCCACACATATGAAAACAAAAAATACCCAAACCAAGACAAAAAAACAAAAAAAAAAAAAAAAAAAACCAAAACAAAAACCCAAACAACCTCCTAAACCACACCAAAAACATAAAGAAAAATGTTTCTCAATAAATCACAACACCAACTTTTGCAAAGCACCATTCTGCTTGAATGTCACAACTCTCTTGCTCCTCTCACACCAGACCTGGCTGGCATCCATTCAGAGCACAATCTGTCCAGGACAGGGAAAGTCTGAATAGTGCCTAGCACAATAGGTGACCTTTTCTGCTGCTGAAACCCGCAATATATACACTCGTTAATAAAGTTCTCACACACGAGGGAGATATTCTGGCAAGGGAAGTTGGGGCAGTATTGCACACAACACAGTACTTGAACTGGGAGCTGTGGTGCTGCCTCCAAGCCAGCAAGGAGATTGTAATTTTGGGAGGAACCAGACTATAAGAGCAATGACACTCCAAATGCCAGGTAAATCCCTGCCAGTGACTGCCAAGGTAGGAAGTTTGCATAAAGCAGAGGAACTTGCAGTGCAGACAGTGCAATGTGGAAAAACATGATCCTCTCCAACACCACAATAGAGTGTTGGGATTGGGAATATGACATAAAATAGATCTGAAGAGAAAATACCAAACAGTTTTCTTGAGAGGGAAAGTCTAAACTGTTTAAAAGAAAATACTTTAATCAAGAGGTGAGGTAAACATTTAACAAGTCCATATACAAGTCCTCCTAAATCTTTACAGGATCCTCCAGCTTTCTTATTATATCCCATCTGTCTTGAGAGTCTTTTACAGCCTTTGAGCATTGTCATACTCAAGCTAAAAACCTCATCCAAGTTTATTTCCCTTCTGTCTCTCTCCTTTGTTACCTTTTCACTCCCAACATTCCCTGTGCCTGTTTCACTTCATGTGCAAGGTCTCTTTTTCATGGACCCCTTACCCACAGACTCTTCCCACCTTGGCATCTGCACATTAATTTCTCTGCACTGTCCTTCAAGTCCTTCCCTAACACACTTTTTCAAAGGCCTTCAGACTGTTCACTCTTAAGAAAAGGCATCTATCATGCCCCACACTCAGAGATGCCGAAAGAGCACTAGACACCCAACAACATGGCGGGGGTGGTGAACATCTGCCCCACCACTGCTGTGAGGGTGCCTCTCAGACTATGCTCCTTGTCCACATACGCAGCTCATGCAGGGAGAGCCCTTCACAGGCTTTACTGTTTGTGAGCTTTCCGGAAACCCATGCTGTCACTGTGAGCTGCCCACCAGCCTGCGAGCTGCTGCTGCTGCTGCCAGCACAGAGCCCGGGCTGCCAGAAACAGCAAACCGGCAACACAGCTCAGGCAGAGTTATTGCAGAAGATGTTGTGAACCTCTTTCAAGGGTCAAAAAAACCCTTAGATTTGTGAAGACTGGCTGGCAGAACAGTGCTGTCCTTATGACCAAGTTCGGTTACCTTCAGTGGCAACATTTCATCAAGCAGGTGAGAAACACACTTCCAAACACACACAAAACAGAAGCTGCTTTGTCTCCCCTTGGCACAACACCCTCCCTACTGCATGCTAAAGGCATCATTTGAAACAAGAGAGAAAATGAGCCCACTTGTTTGCAGCAGTGCCATCGCTGAGGTTGCAGCCATAAAGCGACAGTGAAATTAACTGGACAAAAAGGCGTGAGGGAGGGCGAGCTCCTCAGCAGGGTCCCAGCACTGCCCGAAGGAGCCTGTGTAGCAGCATTGTGCAGGCACGGGACATGGAATCACGTGCAGGCAGGAAGGAGCCAAAAACCACGTGAAGACAATACTTGTCTGTTGTCTCCCCCCCAAACCACCTCCTCTGCCAGTCGCTCTGACAACAATATTTTCTTTCTTGCCTGATGTGCCTCCGGTGCCTTCGCTGGTCACTCAGTGAGCTGCTCTGAAGGCACAGAAACTGCACCAGTGCTGACCGCCCTCAGTATAACCCTAGGATGCCACAGGCTTTTCCAAAGAAAACCAGGAGAGAAATCTCCTAAGGGCAAATCCCTTCATTTCCAAGGCTAGTCCCTCAATCCTACATACTTTAAAGAGTTTCCTGCTGAGATTGCATGTTTGTCCCAGCTACACAATTCAACTGTCCATCCTCATAAAGCCTAAATTACTTACAAGTTATGCAACAAGCTGGCCTTACACTGACATCTTCAGAGCTCTCATAAAAGAGGGAAGGTTTCGTACCCCACTTTCCTCACCATTATTCACACTAAAAACGCCTGTTGCTACACAGTTCTACATCCAGTCTCAGATTTCTTGTGAACAGAATAAGCCCTTGCTAGCAGATACGAAAAGTAAGCCTGCATGTGGAGGAAAGAAATTACAGCCATCTCCTTATGCAAAGCTCCAAGCTCAGACAATACAAGATGTAGATGCTGGAGAGAAAATAGATTAATGCACAATGCCAAAAAGTTGCACAGCTTTTTTACTTCCAATTTCAGTGAACATTTGATGACAAAGAAAGCAGCATCTCTGGGAGTGACAGAGTTAGGGGAGGAACTGGCCCATTGCCTGGTCCCTGCTCTCCCCTGGGCAATGTGAAGCTCCACTGCTCCCACCTGGTGGGCAGATCTCCTGCCCAAAGGGATCAACCCATGGGTCCATCCCTGCATGTGCCATCCAGACACTGCTGGGCCAGTTTGGACCTGAGAGACGGAAAAAGCTCTCAAGTCCTGCAGGTTTCATGCAGCTGGAGAGATTCAACAAGAAACTGAAGTTCTGGTTTGAAACTAAGCTTTAAACTTAGAGGGGGCAAACATCTGAGAGGAGAAAACAAAAGGCTGAAATGACTGAAAGCAGATTTCCTATGCACCAAATGTCACACAGATGCTATATTAGCAGAAATGTAAACTGAGATGGTAAAATACATTAAAAATAGCAGTTCTAGTGTAACACTAATGTTCTTCCAGTACATGCATCATGAAAACCTAAAATTACATGAAGATGCTAATTCCCTCACAGGACAGATTGGTTCACTATACAGCCTCACACCCACACTGACCAATGAGTCTTGTAGATGAACAGGGAAGAGAAAATTATTTACAACCCATCTTTCATTTCATATATAGAATGAAACCCAAATCCTAAAAGATAAATAAAATATCCCAAGAGTTTGGGATAGCAAACAGGAAAGCTAACGCCATGCATACCCAAACAGGAACAGAACAAACATGAGGAAGGAAGTTATCCCATCATGGCTTTCCTTGGGGCTGTTTCACATAGGATCCTTTATTAAAAAGAGATGGGTCTGCAGAAGTAGCTTACATGAGAAATTCAGCAACTCCATCCCATGCCACCATTTTCTTTGCACAACAATGATGAAAGACTTGGCACTGCTCAATTCCTGATACTATGTAGGCCAAAAGCAAACTGGCAGATTTGCAAAGCAGAGAGGGCAGATTGGCAATGGCATTGCAAAATCAATCATACATTAAAAAATAAAACACCACCTCAGGGGGGAGCACAAAAAGGAACCACCACAACTGCCAGCAGTAAGCAGCTGGCAGCCACAAACCAAGTACTTCACACATCCAGGGAGCACAGTTCCACCAGTTATCTCTATCTCTCCATAGGATGAATACCACCTCAGGTGGACAGACCTGTTCCCTCCCAGACACCTTTCCCCCAGTGCTAAATTTCAGATGCCCAGGTGCCAGGCTTCAGCACAACCACTGTGTGCCTAAAACTCAACAGAATTAATCCAGTCTTTGGTCACTAGTCATATCAATTGTTACGGCCAGCAAACAGTTACTGGAAGATTACAAATTTATTATGGACCTTGACTTCTGAACACAAATCAACTAGTACTTGGAAGAGGAACTTTGTAGCATATTGCTAATCCATCAGCTGTCCATATTCCCTAAGTCTTCCAGACTTTAATTAAGGAAACTCTCCACATTAACATGTTGTTAGTGCTGCAGTTTTTCCTTCCAAATATTTAAAACTCCGTCTGCAACGCTAACAAAACCCTGCATTTTGTCAGAAAATGACTACTAAGAAAAGCCGGAAAACAAAATTACTGCATTTTCTCTGCAGCCCACCAATCCACTTCTATAAAAGTGGCAAACTTTATTTAGCCCACTACTATGAAGAAATGGATTTAATGCTTCTTTTCTTAAGTGGTGTACCCCTGTCTGAGGTTCACTTGCCAGATGAAACAACATCTAACAGAAAGTCATCACATTCCCAAACATCAAAGGCAATACATCGGGTTAGGAACCAATACCCACACTTAATGCCCATTTTTAGTGCTGCTGGTAACCTATGCTGTGTTTTAAACCCACAAAAGGAAAACTCAAAATTTTGAGCTATGCTACAGCTTCCAAAAAACTTCTTGTAAGCAAGGACTAGTGTGAGATCATGATCTGACTTATTCAACACAAGGTTTCTTTTGTTAAGCAGCCAAAATATGTCAATTACACAGGAATAAAAGGAATCATCAGATCTGTACATGTGTCTTACAAACACGATTGAATGACATAGCGTGAGCGCACAGGTCCTTACAAGTTTTACCTTCAGGTAATATTTGCCTAAAGGTTAAACACTTCAGCTGCTCTGGTCCAGTATTAGTCACTGCTCAGCCTCTGTCACTAATCTGCAGTCTTCTCCTCTGCCTTATGCAGAAAGCCAGGTGCAAACAGGGGGGACCCAAGAAGTTCAAAGTCCAGTTCCTCTCACCTGATGAGGGACAGATGGGATTGCAAAGAAACCTGCGACACCAGCCCACTATTGTGTGTTTCAGAAACACGGCAATTATACTGTCCCTGCAGAGTGTGGGTGGCTGGGATGAGTAGAAGGGAGGAAAATGGACCAAGCCCTACAGGCTTGTCAAATTCCATTTTCAATTTTAAAAATACCCTAGAAAAATCTTTGTTTTCTTTTGCCCATTTTGCAAGAGAAGACTGCTTCAAAAAGGGAGGAGGGCTTGCTCCTCCTCGCTTTGCCACCACCATCTCCCCCTTCTCATCCTTCTCTCTCTGGTTTGGTGAGAATTGCTGCTCAAAGCAGTGACAGAGCAGAGAATTAACATGAGATTGGTATCTGTGACACCATCAGCCCTGCACACACCCACTGAAACACCCCTGCCCAAGCCTCAAACCACCTGCTATTTCTTGGGGAGGAATGGGCTCCTTCTTCTGAGTGTAAATCCAAGGCCATGACTGATGCCAGACCAGACCCTGGGATTCAGCTCCTTCCTGGTTTTCTGCAGCATTCCCAAAACCTACAACCCAACAGCAGTTTTGGGGATGAAAAAGCAACACCAAGCTCAGCCATCCCGTGTGAATAAACATAAAATAAAAAAAAACTAGAAATATATAGGTTGAGAGCAGCTTTCCTGGAGCAAAGACCTCTCCAACTTGCTTGTTCACATACGAATGAGGTCCATGCCTATAACCCTAAGGGTTTTCAAAGCAAGAAGGAATACGGATATTATATTTTACCTCTAAAATACACTTGTGCTCAGAAATACAGCTCTTTTTATAAAGGGAAATCCATTACAGAGTGATTTACAACTGACTGACAAGATGATGATGTCTGTAATTATCAGGTCCAATCATTGAAATTACAATTTACCAGCCGACACTAAAACTACTTGATTCACAGTTAACATTTTTTTCAGCACACACCAGGTCCTTTCTAAAACAAGAGGGGAGGCAACCTCTATCAGTAACAGACAAATGCAGCTGCTGAGGAGAGGAATTCAGGGATGTCTGAGAGGGGCAAATTTCCCTTCGTGTTTGTGCCAAATCTTCATGGAGGCCACATGACAACAACGGCTGCGACCAAAAAGCTTTTCCTTTGTGTTCAGACAGGAAGAGCTGTTAGACAGGTACAAAGATACAGCCACATCTGGGCACGTGTGATAAGTGAGTTCTTTATAAAATTGGTTGCTGAGGTTTTGATTTTCTTTGGTAGATTAATGCTGAGTTATGCACAGCATTTAGAATCGCCCTGCACTGCCAAAGCTCTATAAAGGCTGTGCACTTTAGTGTACAAGTTAAGTGCATTTGGCATTACGCCACAATGTACAAAATCATTTTCACGCAGCTGCCAGCAGAAGGGAGCTATATTCTTGGACCAGATGTTTTTGTTGTCGGTGCTGCCAAGCACGCCTGGAAACCTCACAGCTGAGTGGTGCTGCAGGAGTGAATTGACAATGAACAGAGCCTCAACATGCTCATGTCCATCTATTAAACAGGGTGTCATAGTTCCCCCTCTACCTTCCTCCTGCTCTCTGAGCAAGGAAGCTGAGGATAGCCAGCTAATTATTTATCTATCTGAAAAGTAAAACCCCTCTGCCTCCATCATGATAAATAAAGCAACAAATGCTAGCAAATAATATACCCCAGCTGCATTTACACCCTTAGCTGGGCAGGTGACAAAGAGACCATGATTAACAGCCAAGAAATAGGACTGGAGTAAATATAAAATGGCCCTAATACCACAATACACTTTCGGTTTTCCTGCTGGCCTGTGAATAGACAAGCACTTATTAAAAGGTATTTCACCTCAAAAATTAGAGCTGCTATGGCATCTCACTCTCCAGTTCAAAAACAAACAGCTCAGACCCCAGCACAAGTCTCTCACTCTTGAGCTGAAACCCTGAGAGCACCGGCAGGAGTCTGGGGACAGAATTCCAGTTCCCAGTCCCAACACCAGCTCCCAGTGAGGCCCAGCTGCTATTTGCCCTGATGCTGCAAAGCAGCAGCTCCTGCCAGCCCTGACCTGTCAGCCCTGCCTTATCTGTCACGACTACACATGACCAGCAGAGGGGATCTGCGGGGCCACAGGGGCAAAGTACTAAGTTGTCAGACAGCTGCTTAAAACCGCAGACGTGTGTGCAGAGCAGGCACAAAGCAGTCCGAGCAGGAACAAGGGAGTCAGGCACCGACACCCGGGTGCTGATAAGAAAAAAATGAGGTTTACTCAGTCCAAAACTCTTCTGTGACAGGCTCTATATCAACAACAGAGTCTGTAAGAGAAACTCGAGACACCAGGCCACCTCATCCAGAAAGAAAAAGCCCTGCACCAGTGAGGGAAGAGGTGGAAGCACAGCCACCAGCTCATTGAGGCTGCAGCCCACCCTGGGGCAGAGATGGGGGCAACACTTCTCCTTCAGGCTTGTGGCAAGGGACTCGACCCTTTGTTTATTGCATTTGCTGGGCATCACACACATTCAAAGAGAAAGGCAACATAAATAGGTGCTGGAGGGGTGTGTGTTGTGAGCTACTCTGGGTCTCTTTTCTCAGGCAGACAGCTCAGACAGACACAGCCCACTCCTGTGGCACAAGCCCCTGTTAAAACACAAAACTCAGCAACTTGCCTGTAAAATAAATGCAGGCATAACATGTATTACTGAAATCCTCCAAAACATAATATAACCTGATCTCCCTTGGAAAAAGTATTGGTTTGGTTTCCTCAGCCTCAAGTAGCTACCACATCTCCTATGCCACATATGGCCCCAACATGCCCAGCCAGGCTCACCAGCTGGCATGTGCATGGGAACTATGCCCAGACAAGTGCCCTCCTTAAAGATATAAGTCTCGTGTTAAAAAAATAACACCAACAAAACACCACCTCCTCTCTTGTTCAGATAAATTACTGGCTGTCTTCTCAGTGACTTTTTTTTCTGTAAGAATAAAACTAATGTATCTCTACAGTCTCAGGGGAAGATGACTCACGAGCAGGAAAGGGCCTGTAATTCTGTGCTCTGGGTATTCACCCCAACAGATATTACAACTTTTTACTATGCTAGTCTGGTAACATGATGAAGTGACAGTCTGAAGAAATCTTCCCTTAATCACACTTGATTTGAAACCAAACAAAGAGCAATTAGCTCAGGCAAAGAGGAAGGAGGAGGGTGAGGGGGGGAAGCAGTTATATCCGAAGGAGGAAACCTAGATTGTTTGGAGAGCTTCGAAATTCAGGAGGATATGGTTCAAGGCACCGGATTTGCTCACAGCAGAGCAGTGGGACAATGAAGTCATGCATAAAGGGACAGACTGCAGCAACCCTGCCAGCTCCAGCTCCACCACCAAGGCAAGGATCCTCTGTTCAGTTTGGAAACATTACCAAGCAGCATGGAAGCAGCAGAAATCCCACACACAGCAAATCGGACCTCTCCAATAGCTGGAGAGAGGCAGCTAAGTGAAAGACCATGTGTTGCGGAGGTCAAGTTCTGCCAGACTACAGACATCTGAACAAAGTCAGTCATGGCTGGAGGCTCCTCTCCTGCAGTTTCCTGCAGACTTGTCCCTCCAACAGACACACAGAAAAATTCCAAAGCCCACTCAAAACAAAAAGCCTCGCAGAAATTGCTGGTTAAATTGGTTGTTTGTCTTTGCCAGTTTACCAACAAACGATGCACCACTAGGAAAAGCTTTTAGCTGGTTTGAATTAAAAAGTGAGCCGTGGGGGGTGTAGAATAGGAAAAGGGAGAATAGGGAGGCTGTTAGAAAGATAGAAAAGCATACTATTAGTACTATCACTAATAATAGGAAATTCTAAGGTTGTAGGTGCTTTTTTTTTTTAAACAAAATACTCGCCCCAAAACAGCTCAGTCTGTAGTCTCTGAGCATCTGCATCTGGAGGTTTCTGCCAAAGTGATCAGTAGCAAAGAGCTAGCATTTCTCTTTGAATCATAGCCATTATGTGCTTCAGCTCCCACACCACAGAGAAATCGGGAGGAATTCACAAGCCTCCCTGGGCTAACGCTGAGCTGCTGATCCAAAGCACAAGGAATGACGGCAGTGCATGTTTGCTGCTGCATATAAAGGCAAGGCACTATGGAAAAAAAAAAGACACTGCTGCTTTTCATGACCTATGAAACTTCCTAACTGAAAGTGGGCTTGGCTGAGGGCAGCTCTCCAACTCACTGGCAAACCTCTTCAAAGCAAGACATCCAGCTACAGTTGTCTTTCATACAATACATCCCTTATTCCCTCACGCCTTTGGTTTGTGAGCAGACACTTTTCCCCAGGAACCACAGTATGTACAGCCACGCAATAGTCACGACCCAGTTCTGGCCACCTCTTCCCAGTGCCAACACTGTAGTGCTGGACTGGAGAGTGGGCACATGCCCGTGCACACTGATAACCTGCACATTCCAGTCGCTTCACCTTCAGGGAAGTGCAGGACACCACAAAACCTTTTAAGCGCTGTTATCTGTCCACCAACCCTACTCACCTCACAGCTCTAGGGCCAGGTAAGGCTCTGTTTCACCATTCATCTTGTAAAGATGATTAAAAGAGAAGGTTAAAAAGGAAAAAGAAAACGATGAAAGAAGTTCTCTGAATGGCAAATGCAAAAAAAAACCTGCTGAACACCAGTAAGCTCCTACTAGTATAACTCAAAGGTCTCTAGTACAATGCTGTGTATCAGGTTTCAGAAGAAACTTCTGGCTCTTGACATCATGCAGAAGGCAAGCAGGTTTGTCCCTCTTAAGCCCTCTAGTGATGGCAAAAAGCAGAGCAGTTACACAACTATTCACTGAGTGCAATCAGGAGGAAAAATGCAGACAAACACCTGCATAGGAGACCACTGCTCATCATCCACACCAGGTCAAGATGGCCATGTTTCAAGGAGCACAGCACAGTTTGTGGAACCACACTAAGCAGAGTGCTCATGACAGTTTATCCACACTCTAAGTAGCTATTTGTATTCCAAAGGCTGATGAATATGGGTATTTTTGTGAACAATCATGGATTAGATTTTTAATCCAAAACAGGAATCAATCAATCCTGAGTGGTTCTTAATCAAGACTCAGAAAAAAGTGGAAAACTCACAAGAATGTAGGCTTGATAGTAAATGTCTTTTTTTCCCCTCAACCTCAAACACTGAATTCCAACTTTTTGATCTGTATTGATCCTTAGTAATAGGCACAATCTCTGCTCTCCACCAAATATACAGCTTCTGAATATTTAAGTTTCCACAAGTATATTCATCCCATTCATTATCGAGCTGCAGAGACAACCAGTAGAAGAAACACTTTTTCCTAGGAAAATTTCGTATTAACTGCCAGTCAGTCTTCATCTCCATCCGGATCCAGCACTGCCTCAGGAGTGCTGTGTCTGAAGGTCTTTCCTATGTAATTGCAACATGCTGCCTAAACCCACTGAATTGCATTCTTCTGGCTTTATCAACCAGCGGTATGCAATCCACCTATTACAGAACTACCTAAATAAAATGTACAAAAAGAACACTGGGGTACTGAAGTGTGTCCAGAGAAAGACAACAAGGCTCATGAAGGATCTAGAAAACAGGTCTTATGAGGAATGACTGAGGGAGCTGGGTTTGTTTAGCCTAGAGAAGAGAGGACTCCGGGGTGACCTCATCACTCTACAATGACCTGAAAGGAGGCTGTAGTGAGGTGGGGGCCAGTCTCTCTTTCCATGTCTACAGAGAGAGAAGCAGAGGAAAAGGACTTACACTGAGACAAGGGAGATTCAGATTAAATATTAGAAAAAAGTTTTTCACTTTTGGAGTGGTCAGGCATTGGAATAGTTGCCCAGGGAGGCAGTGGAGTCACCATCCCTGTCCATGTTCAAGAAGTTGTCTGGATCTGGATCTGGGTGGTACAGTTTAATGGTTTAGGAATTACAGTAGTAGTGCTGGGTGGACAGTTAGACTGGATGATCTCATAGACCTCTTCCAACCTTGTTGATTCTATGATATGTCAAAGGGGCAAATCATTAGACGCATCGTATGTTAAAATGAGCCTTGTTTCCCACAGAAAGACTACTCTAACACCTTATAAAACCACTTTATTGCCCAAGAAACTGCTGATTTAAATCCTATCTATATGGAGGAAGAATGAGTGGCATCCAGTGAAATAGCAGTGGTACCACCCAGGCACACTCAGCAAGGGCAGGCTGGGCTTTTGTTTCCAGACTTTACTTAAAGCCAACAGATGTCTTTCAGAGGTAGACCTACTCTGGCTACCTAGATTAGCCCACTGAAGGGTTGTTTTCTTTTGCCATTCACTAACTGGAGCACCATTAGATTCAGGGTTAACAAGGTTCTTTGCCTGCAAACATGGGCCATGATGCAAAATGCAGTTAAACTAAGCCAGTTTCCCACAGGTCACCAGATCGGAGGCACTCGGCATCACACATCCTCAGCACAGTTTTCTGGCTCTTGCATTAGAACTGAGCTGGCCACACAGTGGTTCTTTGCTCTGACATTATCCTAAACACTGGAATTCAGAATCACAATAAATGTTATGGAAATGGTCCAAAGAAGAAAGTGAAGTAACTTCTGAGGCAAGCAAGTAGATTAAAAATAGCCTGTTGCACAGTGGAAGGTACCAGAGGGTGGGGGAATCTCTGCAGAAGACCTTTACACTCCAATCTTTATTCCTAATTCTTCAGGTGTGGAACACTATGAGTAGTTTCTCAGCAGTCACCATAGGTAGTTGAGAAAGATGCAGCCAGGATGTTGGAAAGGCGTTGCACAGCTGCTTTTCCTACTGGATTTGCAGTGTAAAGGGATGGGTATGCATTCCTCAGGCAGCCTCATGACTAACTTTGTAGAGCTATTGCTTCAGGCCAGTTCCCAAATGCCACCTTTCTCACTCCCTGACCGGCCTGACCCCTCTTACTCACCTCCTGCCCAGCTCTAGGAGGGCAAAAACAGTGGAAAGCTAATCTGTATTAAAAATACACACAAACACACAAAAAAACCCCACCACCAAAAACCATCCCAACTTGTTTCCAGTGGAGCTCTGAAGGACGGGACCAGATAGATGCTGGTACAGAGGAAGCTTGGAAAGGAGGGAAAGAAAGGCAGGGCCTCCCCTGCAGTGGCAGCCACGCTTCAAATTATCTATGCTGTATTGTAAAACTTTTTCTCAGGAGAGAAGTAACTAGAACCATAAACACCTATGTCAAGAGGAAGCACTGCTGTCACAACGGGATGCCATCTGAAGGTTTACAAATAGAAAATGCAACTATTCCTCTTTTCTTTCCTGTCAGTAGGAGAAATCCTTTCCTGAATTTACACAGTCTGTAGGCATGGTGAATGAGTTTGCATTTACATGCTGATCCATTCGCTTTTACATGAACAGTGCAAATGCTATCAATTTGTGTTGCAAATCAAGACTAGGTACATTTCCCAAACTTTTCAGTCAGAATTGGGGAGCAGCAGCAATTCTGAAACAGGAACACACATCTCCCTCAGGGATTCAATTTGAATGGAGACTTGTTTGATCATGCAGCCCCCTCTGATCTATAAATCGGTGCAATTCTATCATTTTACAATTGATGACAGGCTTTACATTTAAAACATTGTTTCAAAGGGGTATAGTAAGAGAAGCAAAAAAAAATTCAGAATGAAAAACAACAAACTCATTTATAAAAACAGTTTTGTCCGAAAGGCTCAGAGAGGTAACACCAATAAATACTAGTGAAAAGGCTGCTGAGTAAAATATGCAAGAGACAAATAAAACCCTCATTAATAATGCTGCCTTTCCATCACTGTTTCCACAGCAGTGACTCAGGGCTGCGTGTCCGCCTGCAGCCCTGGCCAGGAGGACAGGTTAGTGCAGGGGAGCCAAGCAGCCAGCTGCCAGCCATGGGAATGCTCTCTCTCCCTTGCTGCCTGTGGTTTCTCTGCACAATTATATTTCCATTTGGTAAAATATTCCACATAAGAAAATTATTTTCAGGGATCATGGACACTCTCCTTTCCTGCTTTTGCAGGCAGAGCCAATGTGCTTTGTCAGCCTGGTAATAGTTATCTGAAGGTCCATGGGCTGCTGCATTTACACTTGGATTTCCACTTAGTTCTTATTGGCTCCAGAATCAAACACTAAAACTCAGTTCAGGTAGAAGGTGCTACAGTGGAAAATATCCCTGCTGAAGTGAAACGCTGCAGAAACACCTTGGACACCAAGCAACACACAAAATGCTGAGCTCACTTCTGGAACTGACCATTCCACTGGGTAGAGACAGACACTTGTAAAGGCTACCATCACCCACAGAACAAGATGCAAAAGAGAACAGGCTGTTGAACTCTGACCTCATCTTTTGTACCAGTGATGTTCTGGGTAAAGAAACTACCATTTTACCTGGTGGATGTGAGGCAAAACAGAACACTCATGTGCCTGCTGTCCACACAGGAGCAGTAGCATTTCTGCCACTAACATGCTCTCTTCTCACAGACACACCTTTCAGAATAAAACAGTGAAGAAATAAAGCCTGACATTAAAAAAATCAACAGGGAAACATCAGAATAAAAAGGTGCCTCTGTGGCCAGACTCCCATTGCTCTAATCGTGCTAAGAGAGATGACAAGCACAGGGGAACAAAACTAAACCAGAGTCTTATTATGAAGCATCATTCTTTGCAATTGAATGACAACACCTTTGCACTTCTATTTAGGGGGCTATCTGCACCTTATTAGTGTTCTCTGACAGGAGGCTACTCTCTATCTAGAGGTATGTACACAGGACCCTTGTTGGCAAGACCTTGAGTCACTTCCAGGCTCTGGAGCCAAACAGCATCTTCTCCTGCACTGATCAGCTGAACTAGTCTGTGAACCATCTTCAGAGCTCTTTTAACACTAGCTCAGCTGTGTGCTTCCCACTGTATATTTAAGAGATTGGGAACAGCAGGAGAACACTTTCCTGTTAGGCACAAGGACAGCGTTTCTCATGGTTACAAGCCGGCTTAAAGTATAATGAATTCCCAGGTCCCTGAGCATTAGCACTTGCTACCATAATCTCTAGATTTAGGAGATGGGCTTTAGGACTATTTTAGCCAACAACTCCACACACAATCATTCAAACTGTGTTTTGCAAAAGGAGCACTGTCGAGGGACTTTAAGAAAACATTTTTGTCTCATTAAATGCTGGAGAATATCATTGCTATTTTATGTTGATATACACATATGCATGTTAAGAAAGAAGGGGATAGAGAACACACAGGGTAATCTCAAATGTTCAATACTAGATTTGTTGACCCATAAACTACAGAAAGAACCAGAGGGAGACTTAAAATTACTTGAAAGTAGTTTGCATGTGCTACTCTGCACACATTTCCTACAGCTGCAGCACTTACTTGAGAAGTGAAGCATCATAACTTTTTTCTTAAATAAAAAAGAAGTAACCTAGTTTCTCCATCTGATTTACAGCAAAACAGTGGCCAGCTGACTGATAATGGAAGAGGTCTATGGTCTGCCTACCTTTTCAAAGCAGAGGGTATAAATTTCAGCCTCTCCCTTCTCTGTGCAGCCTGCCAGTTCTCACATAACTTGTCAGGACTTTGTATCTTAGGAATTTCCCTTTATTAAACTTGGCTGAAGTCGACCAGCAGATCCAAAAGGTATTTGGTGGAAAAAAAGGCAGGACACACTCAACGTTCCCAAGAAGCCTCATTTCCTTAGGAAGTCAAGATAAAAATATGGAATGTTGCAGCAAAACCAGGAGGAGCCCACAGGCAGGTGCGGTTTATGAAACTCCAATTAAACACAGTCAAGAAAGATTACATTTCAAACAGATATATCCTCTTTAACATAAACAGAGAATTAATTCCCCTGACTTTGATCCTAATGCCCAAGCCAGATTTTAAAGTGAACCTTTGAAAGACAGCAGGTCATACTGGACCTGGGATCTTTTGCTCACCTCTGTAGGCAGGAGGAATACACCACAGACCTGAGTTCAGCCTAGAAACTTGCTAAACTGAAAGCACAGTGCTCTGTCACAACACTCATTGGTTCTACTTTGCCCAAACTGGCAAGAGCACACATGCTCTAACACTGACAAGGTTGCCTTGTTTTCCTTGAGTAGACAATATGCCTGATTCACTGGGGGTAAATCGAGCTGTGCTGCATGTCTGACAGAAATTATATAAAATGCAGCCCCATATTTTTTCCTATTATCTGCACACAAAACATTTCTGTTTCCCATCAGAACTTGAATCTCCTCAGACAGCTCAGACAAACAGCTCAGCACCAGGGAAGGCAGCGGCAAATCACCCAGATCAAGGCCACCTACATGAACGCTCCCCTCGCTCGGAAGAAATGTTCCATCACAAGAATTTGCACAGGCTATTATTGCTCAAATGCATGTCAGTGCAGGTATGACTGGTAGGTAAAATATCACGACTGTGAAAGCATCTGAACACTACCCACACTGAGCCTTCACCACTGTTAGTAGGATCCAGATTTCCCTAACACAGACAGATGTTAGCAGTCATTCATATAAATATGAAATCATTGTCATTAGTGACTTCTCTGTCACTGCTAACAATAGGTCTTCAGGTGACTGCAGGTACCAAGCCTAAAGACTGAAGAAAAACAGGCACAGGATTAGAGCTAAATGCAGGAGTACTGGACACCTGGACTGATAAACAGTGCCTGAGGGTGGCAACAGATGTCAGTAAGTTCACCTAGATGACTTATCCTTTCCTTCTGAGTGTATCAGTGGAGTTGCACCATCAGACCAAAGGAAAGACATTTTTAAAGAAGAAGTCCAGACTTGTCCAAAGAGCTCAAGACTCACAGTGAAATCTTCTTAATACACAATCCTGCCCTTCTGCTATCGAAGTCAGGTGTAGCCATTTCCATTATGCCCCAGCATTAAACACACACTCTGTCATACTGACAAGCAGTAACAGATTTCAGTGCTGAGCTGAGGAGTATATCCTAAGCACCATTTGCTGTGCTACAGAACAGTGTTGTCTGGTTCTCTCAAAGCCAGGTAGGCAAAATTTTAAAGCTGTCTCTATAAAACAAGGAGACTCTCTACACTCCAAACTACAGCAAAGTTCCCTTTAAGTAGCCATAAATTCAGGTGTTATCTAAACTACATTACCACTTACAGAGCACTGGCAAAACATTTTCTGCTAGACAGGACAAAAACCTTGCATGTCAGACCTGACATAAGCATACAGACCAGGAGAAGGCAGAGACAACATGGCTTTCTTTATGCTTTCTCAACACAGTGTTCCACAATTAACCTTGAGTACAAAGTCATCTCCCAACCACAGCTGAAAATCCAAGCAACAGGAATCCTATTAAATAAGAACCATGAAGCCTCCACAACCAAAGCTCTCTTGCTATTGACAGACAATACATGCTAGTGAGGCAGCAAAGGTGCCCTCAAGATCTTCATGGCAAAAGGAAAACATCTGTTTCTTCAGCCTTGAAACAGTCAGGTTCCAAAACAAGCACATTAAAACACATAGAGTGGTATAGCTTCAATGACAACTGACGACAGGCTGTGCATGCAAACAGTCTTCCACTTAGGTGGAAATCTTGCATAAGGAGAAGACATATGTTGAAAAAAGCAGACTGCAAAACATTTTTTCCTCTCCTCTTGTCCATTTTCCCCCCAGTCACACAATATCAGTGCGAAGTTGCTCTTCGCTGGGACACAGCAATGCAGAGACATAGCACTTGACACTGGCTCTCTCCAGTAGTGTAATTCCCCAAGATGCTTGGTAACAGCCACAGCTTTCTGTCCTGACCTCAAACTGCCTGTGAAGCTCCCTATTCACTCTCTTCCTTGAAACTGCATCAAACTCAACATCCTCCCCTTTCCAATTAAGCTTCTGCAACTGGGAAGTCTTGCTAACCACGTAAGTACTCATATGAAGACAGTGGAAGTTTGCCCTTTATGCAAACTGGTGCCAGCACTGCTCCAGGAAATTTCTTGGATCATGTCCAAAAATTGCAGATCTGACTAAAGACAGCTGTTAAATGTATTTGCCTTGCTGGTAGATAAAGTCACTGTTCCTTACATGACTGTAAGAACAAAAGGCTCTTTAGAGTTAAATATTGTTCTTCTCTGATAGGCCTATGAGCTGGCAGCTAAGCACTGCTCAGCCACACAAGGACAGGGGTGTTGTGACATGTCTGGCATCCCCTGCAAGGCCCTTTGCACCACATCATCCAGGACAGAGAGAACCGCCCCTGCCTGACCCAGATGGGGGTCTCACAGAAACACGGGGAGCGTGGAGCTGCAGGAGAGCCTGGTCCCACAGAGACAACACCCAGGGCTGAACCTTCCAGCATCAGGTCCATGGTAAAGCAGGGAGAAAAACTGTGCCAAGCTGCTGGGCAATGGCATGCAGCAGAGCTGTAGGTGAGGGATCTCAGTTAAGGAGGGAAACTGTCAGTTATGCAAATGTTCTGCAGCTCAAAATAGGCTGTGCTACTGATTGCAAGACTACTGTACCTCCTTCTGACCTCCTCCCAAACCACATGTTAGAGCTTAAGGGACCACTCTGTCCAGCTGTTTTTCTCTGAACTGAAATAGATGGTTCCCAGCAGCCTTTTTCTCTTTTTTTTTTCCCTAATCCATAGAAGATATCAGAGGTTAATCAGCTTCAGGATAGACTGGACAGCAGGGCTATCCACATTGTAAATACCTTTCCTGTTTATTCCTTTTCCACAGAATGATTCCTTGGTTTTGCCAGGTAACTGTTTAACCAAAGACTACAAAATATTGTACAGACTAGTCATAACCAACCTCATATTTGAGGGACAAGCAAGCAGGGTGCCAGTATGCACCATGGCACAATCAGGATTTTTAGATCTTTCATCCATTTTCCCCAGTTCTTGTTAAGAAGTGACTCATAGGAAGAGGTGACGTGGCAAAGGCTTTTGGTAACTCTACTGACTTCAGGTTTGCTTCGGCAAACTTCACAGTAGGTACAACCATGGACTGTTATGTAAGTACTTTATCAGGCAGCTGCACTAAGCCAGGTAAAGCAGTGCATTCACATCTCTGCACTAAATGGATGGCCCATGTTCAGCTTCTCCAGACTGGCTTGACCCAGTTCTGTTGCACAGGGCCGCAAGGATCTGCATTTCCCAATCTTCTAGAGTGAGCCATCCACTTTTTAAATTTTTTTCCCTCCAAACAGATCAAAATCCATGGATTGTCTATGAGTTTTCATTGGGAATAAAAGAACATACATAACGATTAGGGCAAAGTTTTGGTGTTTAGTATTTTGTATTCCCTCATTTTGTCTGCCAGTTTCCATGGAAACATACATACACATTTTTATCTATCTGCACTTTTTCTGGAGACTGCTCTTGGGATGTCCTATGGACAATGGATAGATCATTCACACGACTGCAGTGTTTAACACCACGTAGGCCATATAGACCCACAAGAATAAAAGGGACTTGCCTGTTGCAACAGATAAAAGCAGTCAGCAGAGTCAGGAAGATGGCAATGAGTAATTCAGGTAACCTTTCCTGTTCTAGGTATGGGAGATGTGCCATGTTTCTCTGCAGGCCTGGAGGTTTTGGTCTGACATTGTTAATTTTTCTTCAGAGGACATACAGAAACAGCAAGACAGGCAAGCTCTAAAAGCAATCCAGCTTCTTTCATAAATCAGCAGGATACAGTATCCAGTTGTTTACTTAGCATAATTTTACACAGACTAGACCGGACAAGTCATGAAACACTGGGCACAAGAGCTGAGAAATGCTGCTATTAAAAAAGGCATACAGAAAACTTTCCCAAGGGATGCCAAGCGTGTGTGTGGGAAGAGGTAGGAGGAAGAAGCAGCAGCATCAGGGGTTGTAACAAACAGAAAAGAAGCAATTGTATTTTTCCTTTAAAATCAGTTACTAAACCTTTCAAAGAGAAAAGCATTGCTGGAAGAGGAACACAGGAGTGACACTGGAATCAACCATGCAGCTGCAAGGAAAGCTTCCAAAAGAGTTAAGCAGAGTCAAGCTTTAGGGTGTAATGCAAGTTAACAGCTTGGATGCAGGCGGATCTGCCAAGTAAGCTTTGCTAAGGTTTTAAGTGTTAACTTACTTCACAAGAAAACAGATTCTTCTAACTGAACAGTGACTACAAAATCTTAAAAGTCATGGAAATCTTACAGTCATGGAAACCTAACAGCACGGTCAGTGAGTGGAAGCAGTCAACATGAATTGATCCTCGCCTTCTCCAAAACAATGTCACAAAAAGAACAGAGGCCCTACAACAAAAAAATTAATGACTGACTATGGGAATCTCTCAAGTAATGCCTCCCCCACAACACACATGCAGCATGAGATTCAACCTACATATGTGCACTTGGTAAAACAATTTTTGAAGTGTGTATACACTGATAGTTCATATTGTTCCCCTTTTACGGTCATTGGGCTCATTCCAACAAGGAACGAGAATAGCTTTCCATTGATGAAGACTTTCTTGATTTTATTTGCTTTACACTCTAGTAAAAATTTTTCAGCCTACATGCCTCATGCTTTGCTCTCAGAAAGTGAAATTAGGGTCTATATATGCACCATCTGTACTAAAAACCTATAGATCTTTAGGTCTTACAGATTCCTTAGTGCTTTGTAGATCTAAAGATCTGTAAAGATCCATATAGTCTTCTAAGTCTTTTCTTAATTTGTTTAGAAAGGACAAAAATAGAAGAGGCAGGAAAGTTTTATGCATATCAACACTCCCCCCCAACATTTAAGGCAGCAGTACTAACTAGTCATAATATATTCAAAGATCAAGCTGATAGCTTCAGCCCACCTCCTCTTTTCTCATGATTGCCACCATTCTTTTCAAAATTAAAATCTAAAGAGAAAACCACAAGAAAAGATGGAAATATGAAGAGCATTTCCATAGTGCCATGTACGCTACAGAGCTGTAATGTTTCTTCCAATATCTCTAGTCAGAGGTCATACTACCTCATTTTGATCATGCCAACAAAAATGTTTAAAGCAAAGCCTTTACTTTGACTTCAACATCCCTTCCCTTTGGTTGTCAAAACTTTACAGCCCAGAGCTCAAGTAACTTCACTGATCCCGAGCAGTGCGTGAATTGCAGAATCGTGGCCTTCAAAACTGAGCATTTGGGGTGTGCCCACAGAGCATGCCAACATATTAGGTTTTCTAATTTGTCAACCATTTGGCAAAGCAAGTGGATCAGAGGTATTCAAGAAGAAAGAAAGTCTTGTGTCTGTTCTCAACTCTGGTTAGTCAAAATAATCAGATATCCCCCATAGTACAGCTTGAATTTACGCAGAAAAGGATACCACTGCCAATAAAATATGCACATAGGCACAAATCACCTACAGGAAAATCACAATTTCAGTTTTGTGAAAGTTTCCACTGAAGCTTCTTGCTCCATGGGCATGGACCCAGTTAGTATTTCCATTAGCAGTTCATCTGACTGTACCTCTTACAGCAGGCAGAGAAGGTGAATTTGAAGCTGTGGTTCCTTCTGCATTTCTTTTGGGACAGTCCCCGCATTCTTGCCTCCCACTGTCCCTGTAGGCTGTGGTGAGCTACCACCAGGATGTAGCTGCATTGTTTGCCAGCAAAAGGAGGCGTTCATGAAGCCATCCCTTGAGGAACTGAAGCCATGGCTTGAGGATATGCCCATCTCTGGCAGAAATGTCAACGAGAGCTACTGCCTCTTCTCCCTGATGGCCTGTAGTGGCTCTTTTCTGGTCTCATGCCACCTTGTTCATAGCAATTGCACAACAGTGCGTACCACCATGTGCTACATTAGATCAATGAACCAATCCAGATTATAAATAACCAGGAGAGGAATGATATTTTTAAACTGGAAGCAGGGCCTGTTCACTGATCAAGGTCACCATCTGGCTGTGGGGCAGTCATGTTGGCACAACTGTTGGGAAATGGACAAGGAACCAGGAACCAAGACTGGACAGGAACATCCTATGGCCAAAAGTGCCACTGAGAAAATAGTACATTCAACAGTATCAGCCATGCCTGGTGTTAAAAAGTGCAGCTGACTTAGCGCAACTTGGAAGAACTTACACATTTTTAGCCTCCACAGACTCATTACTTTGAAGCAAAACACATGAGCTTCACTGGTAGGAATGACTATGCTTTTTTAAGCTGCATGGGGCTAACATCTCCAAACTCTTCCCTCTGACTGCCCTTCATCCGCTAAAAAAGCATTGCACTTATGAAAGACAGTGCCAATATACAACTCGCTTTTCAAAACCAAATGAAAATTACAGAAAGTTTCAAAACTTAAACAATCTCCTGCAACATGAGCTTAGCCATACCATAGACAGCATTTTTCAATTGTTTTCCTTTTCCTGTGCAACCTCTCCATTACAACTGTTTGTGATTAATACATGCTATTAAAAACAGAGTGTGCAGTACTGCCCACCTTCGTATTATGGAAGAAGCCTTTGTAATGCATAGTCCAGCAATCTGCCCTGTGCAAAACCACTGCACAAGTGGAAATATTTGCTGTGCAAAGAACCTTCACTGTGCGTCAATGCACCTTCATTTTTCTGTTTTCTCCACTTATTAACTGCAGCAAAAAAGCACTGCCTCCTCATGAAGGCAGCCTTTGAAAAACTTCAGCTGAAAACTGATCTTTATCAGGCCATCTTACAAAGCAGCAATATCTAGCTCTCGGCAGACACAACAGCTCACGTTAGAGAGCAGCAGTCACACTGCCCACAGACTACTAGAAGATCTGGAGATAAGACTGAAGTCCTATCAAAGCCCTCCTTCTCACCTGCCTGTTTCTCCATTTCACCCTACCACTCATCTAGGACCTTTTATCCAAGACCATTTTTATTTGTTACATCTATACACACATTGAACTATAAAATATTTTGTAGCAATACTCTTGTAGGAGTTTTGCTTAATATAACCAGCCTTGCCAAAGACCCCTTGCTCTGTACAATGCACACATATTAACATAATTTTCACCCTAATATCTATGTAAGATTGAGCAGTTCAGAAGAATAAGACACTTAGTTTGAAAGGGCACAACCTCTCTACAGAAGAGTGGTATCAGTCAAGGTTTGCAAATGGGAGGCTCTCATTCAATTTTAAATCTGAAGCTGTTGTGTTAATTAGTGTAACTCTATACAACACAACTGGCATCAAGAGGAAGAAGCCCATACTTTGCTTGATCTGTTTTTAAGACTTAAACTGATTGCTTTTTGAACAGCATAAACTGCAAGACATCTAAAGATTCAAATTTAGGCACATATTTTTTATTTCTTTGTCTGGGTTAATTTCCCTTCTTTCCCGTCTAAAGCTCCACAGTAAATCCCCGTGGGTCAGTTACAACTACTACTTTACATTGCTGAATTCTGCTAGCAATCTGCTCATCTTCCTGCAGATGTTTCTGCTTTCAGACTTCTTGGAACTTTATTACACTCACTCCTTTGAATAAACATATACCCTTTCATAGGCTGCAAATGTACCAATATCCTCTACATCAAGCAGCCTCCTCACCTTCTTTTTAGGTAAAAGCAAGATGATACATTTAAAAGAAAAAAAGTGGGAAGCAAGGAATGTGAATTTTTTCCACTCTTGTAAGAAATTTCTGAAAAGGGAGTGCTCTGTGCACTCATATGGCCTGGGACGTAAAGCAATTTGTGAAGGCCAGAGGAGCCAGCACACAGAAATCTTGCAAAGGGCAGATGGGTTTGAGAGGTCCTGCAAGCAGAGAGCAAACATTCATATCAAAGAATGTAGCCATCAACAGAAATATGAGGTAAGCAGTATACCATCTCTCATTATTAAATTTTGCCCATGTTGCTACTAAAGCAGAAGGTTCCTCTACTCACCTCAGTAACGTCCATGACTTTGATGGCTGCCAGCTGGCCTGTTTTGACATGCCGACCCTGAATAAGAGAGAGAGAACTGTCAGTTCCAGCATCTCACCCATCCCTTCAGCATACACAGAGTAAAACATTTGGACAAAAGTTCCAGTCACTAGATTTTCTGCAAATGTGCTGGACCCTTCTGGTACGTCCTAGTTAAAACAAACAAATACTCTAGATGGCTTAAAAAAAAAGTATTTTTAAAATATTCTCATACAGATTTTAGAACCCATTTCTTTTTCTCTACATCAAAATGATGATTATCAAGTACAGACAGATTATATTCACAGCTTCCCTTCCGTTAACTTTAGCCAAGCTCATAGTCAGTAGTTTATTAACATGTCAGAATAGATAAACTCCACATGTTGCATATTCTGTTTCTATGCACCAGTGCCTGGCACCTGGGTGACATATAACTAGGTAAATGCATGCACACTCGGGGGATTAGCCCATGATTATGGCTTAGGACATTTCTCTTTGTTTTGGTCTTCAATAATGAAAAAGGTGGGATTTCTGCAAGTGATGCATCAGGTCTGCAAGAGGTCTCTTTGGTTGTCTCACAATAGCTGGACAAGAACAAGTTGTCATCTCTCTTCAGCTATGCCACGATAAGGGTACAGTTTCTCAGTACAGCTGGAGCTGAGTTAACAGATCCCAGTTCCTGCAGCAGGGAGCTCCTACCCTTCCTTCCTCTGCCTCCTGTCACATAATTCTCCCGGGAGCACTGAGCTCCTTCTGGCACTCATTGTATCACATGATAAGCCCATTGAGATGACTAAAATGGCAGAAAGTTAACACAGAAAACGCAAACTGCAGGGTGGGACAGGGGATTGCAGTTGGGAAATTAAACAGGTGTGTTCTGCAGTCAGAACAGAGGCAGAGGTGGCACAATGCAGATCGCAGGGCTGGAGGGAGGTGGCAGGGCAGGCCCCTCCAGCCCTGATGGGCTGGAACTGCCCTCAGCCAACTTCTCACAAAAACCTTTCTCTCCACTATATGTTTTCACGAAGTGGGGACCTACCAATAGGCTGTTTTGCATTTTTTTTCCAAACAGGAACTTAGAAGTGATCCCTATTAGTGGTATTTTCCAGCTTTCCACTTAATATCCAGCAGTTTCCCTTGAAACTTCCATTCAAACAGCCCAGTCTCCCAACAACTTTCACAAGCACCATCCCCAAAGGCTCTTGTCTGCGTCAGGCTCTCCAGCAAGAGGTAAGACCACTACATTTCTTCACTTTTATCACAAGTAATGATAAAAACACAACAAAACATTTCACTCAAGTCATAGTTCCTTTATTTCTCTCCTCACCAACTTCTAATTTTCCTAGGCAGGAACCTCTGTGTAGCATCCACTACAGCTGATGGACATCAACAGTGTGGTTTTTTCCCTGGACTAACTTATAAATCTCTTTACAGATTCTTTCAAGATTGGCATGTCAGAACTGAAGCACCCCAAACCACTAGTCTCTTCAGAGAAATCTTGACTCTTTCCCACCCTATGATGCCCTCCATGGAGGGCATTCCGGTGCATTCAAAAGGATGAATTGCTGCAGAATTGCCTGCCTCAGCTTTCTTTCACAACTCTTATTGTGCTGCACTCTCCCCTTACTAACCAATCCACATGCTTTCTCTAAATACATCACTGTACTAAAGCTTTTGCTTGCTCTGTAAACTCTCTTTACTGCAGGCATTTCTTTTTACAACTTGGTCTGAAGCTGGTTTCGATTTTGAAACAAAGTTAGGGTCATAACCTATGTGCAGTAGCCAAGACTGACCTCACCTTGACCTTACTGCCTCTTGAACCAAAGCCTTTCAGCAAGCCCAGGAGGTTTCCAATCCCAATTTCCCACCCTGGGACCTCTGCCTACTGGCAGAAGCCTGTGATCTTCTCCTCAGGATTTCCCATCCCCCAAAGAAGGAGGAGGAAATGGCTTACACCAAGGCAGAAAAATGCCTACTCTCAGCTCTGCCTCTATTTTCCACAGCTCTGTCAAAGGAACTTGAAGGCCCAAGGACGTGGGAAGCACAGTTTGAGGTACAAAAAGAATATGCTAAAGATAATAGAATAACAAGCATATCTCAGAGGAAAAAGAGTGTACAACACTAAGGATAACGGAGGAAAGATTTTTTTAAAAAACAATGAAATACAGTGCACCATTCATTCTGCAGGGAAGCACAGATGCTAAAATGGTGGCAGAATATACCCAAGCAGAAAATGTGGCATGTAGAAGAGCAAATTAGCAAGACATCCACAGGACACCACATATTTTATGTAATTTTTTGCTCTATTTGTCTCTTTAAATCTACAAACTACTGGTGGGCTTGCTATTTCCAGAGACACGCCTGAAATTTCCCAGAGCTCAGCTTCACAGCTTTTCTTAAGTCAGTGTTCCTCCCTGTGAGACTGGCCCACTCAGGATGACTAATGTGCACCAGCCCAACCATCCTTCCCCTGCAGCTTTACGGGATCCTGCTGGTGCCTCCACAAGTGTCCCAATGAAAACCTGGGCCAGCTACAGCAGAGCACAGCAATTGCTCATGTTTCACTTTGCTTCTTCTGGGACAGGAAAAGCTTCTATATAGCCCTCCTAAGGGACTGAAAGCAAGGGAACTGCAGTGTGGGAAGTGTGGGCTTCTCAGTATCCCAGGCCAAATTTAAACCCTGGTCAGCTCAAAATATTGTTTAAAATTACTCCAAATACTCTTTCTATAATGTATGGAGCACTTATATTCTAAGCATCTACATCAGTGGCGAGGGAGGGGGGGTGACATTAATTTATATGAGAGAAGTAAAAGGACATTTTGAAGCCACATTCTTTTCTTTAAAAATATTTTCAGAGGGAGGGAAAAAGCAAACATCACAAGCACAGAATATAAGCAGGAGCAGAGTTTTTATTTGCTTGTTTATCTGCTTCACAGCTCTGCTCAAGAATAGGCTTGTCAAACTATTAGCATGCTGGTAATAATTTTGCTTGTAGCACGAAATGGCTAAGCATTCCCATTTTGGAAACCAATCTTCAGACTTTCACAGCCAGCTTTTGCTTTGGAAAAATTTGTCTGCATTGAAAAGAATAATAATTAAATTGCAGAGTGACTGAACATGAAGAAAGAACTGTAGAAATCATAGATGGGAGAAACCCTCTGAACTCAATCTCCTGGGATTAAAATTTATTCAAATACAACTCACACAACACTTCACAAATGCAGTAACCATTAAAACTCCATCCAGACACCATTTCTCAGCAACATCACTCCAGCATTTTCCATATGAAATAAGGCCCCTGCTTTAGTGTGATGTGGACTCGTGGCCCCTCAGGGCATCACAGTCACGGGATCACCCACAGCACGGCAGAGGTTTTTGCAGCTTTGTTTCTCCAGGGGAATTGTTGTCAATTACCATCTGGATACGTGAAAAACTCTGCAAGACTGTAAAACTCAGCCCATGCTAACTGGAAACAGCAGTTTCCTTAAATCATGCTACACAGGGTTGGATCAAGGGTTGGACTTCATGATCTCAGAGGTCTCTTCCAACCCAGCTGATTCTATGATTCTATGTCAAATATCAGAAGCTGGGGATCCCATGGCCAGAATGTTAAGTATGGATATGAAATATGCAATGCAGACAACAGCAACCCAGATGCATCTTGCTAAGCCTAAAATGACTGCCCCCAGAGCCAAAGGACTGAGGAGGCTGCAGAGGTTTCACTGCATGGCAGTGGCAACAGGTAGAAAAGGGAGTGAGTTTGCCTCATACCAGGTTTCAGCATGGGGGCCACAAGAAAACATCAGCACTGTAAGCTCATTCCTGTGGGAATTAGCCCACCAATACATTCCCTTCATTTAGACCACATTAAAATTTTATTGACCAAAATTTTCAAACTATCTGCTGTTTCTTATGCATTCTCCCTGTCTTTCCTTCCCTTATTTCATGGTTCTATTCATATTAAAGCATTTCTTTATCCTTCCAAGGAAGAAGTATAAGAATATTACTAACACTGCTACTTGCACCATTGCATTTTTAAATGGAGTCAATGAAGTTAAGATTGTCAGCCCCAAATTTTGTCCTGTTTCTTCTCATGCAGATGACACTAAGTTCATTTACAGCAACACAGCAACACTTCAGCATTTACAGACTATTCTGAATTGGAAGGGACCCACAAGGATCACTGAGTCCAACTCTTAAGTCAATGGCCCATACAGGGGATTGAACCCATGACCTTGGCATTATTACAACCAAGTTTTAACCAACTGAGCTAATCTCAGTGTTGAACTGCATCTTAAACTGAATCCTCCACTTAAGCATATTCCTCAGTCATATCTCATAGCAATATGCTGTTTATTTCTCATCTCAGTGGGCTTAAGCATGTTGAAAAGCAGAGGGGACAAGGGGAATCCTTGGTAGACTGCCAAGATCTGCAGAACATTATAAGCTTCAAGCCTACCCACACTCTCCAAGTCAGTTAATACACCTACTTCTCGCCCCTTTCTTCCTTGGCACACATTATTACTGTAAAATTTTTGTTTTGGAAAGGTGCAAAGGCAAGTGGTGTTATGTGCTGTTTTCCATGGTGGCTTTTTTTTATTTTTGCCTTCATGTTATCAAAGAACGATGCAAATGAAACGCAAAAGAAATCCTACCAGCTCATTTACTTCTAACCCCTGCTAATTATCCAAGATATGTATTTCCCAGTAAGGCAATTCTCCTACTAACACAGTTTCAGACCTGTATAATAACATGCATTTGGGAGACTGTTCCTGGAAGCTTTGTCCCCAGCTAAATAGCATGGAAGCAGAATATGGGGCAACATCACACGTTAAGGTAGGAAAGCAGCATATGTGACTATGACTTGCAAGCTTGGATTATCCTGCACACTGTAAACAATTAAGTATTTGGAAAACTTTTCCAAGCTCCCAGTATTTATTCTATACTGACAGTTGTAGAAAGAAGAGCAACTGATTTGAAAAACACCCCTACTAACTCAATTTCAGTTGCCACAATGAACACAGAAGCAGCAGACCAGATTTAGACTATCTATCGAATAAAAGCTCACCACAGTACTATGTCTAAGTAATGATGTACAATTCCCCCATGCTAAACTTCACTTTCCAATTTGTTTCTCATTCAGTTGACTCTAAACTCCTACCAGCCCGAGGCAATAGGCCATGAAGCTGCACTCTGCTATTAGGTTGTATACACCAGTGCAATAAGTGATAACTTATTATTCCAAGTCATGTTTACCATCAGCTCTTTTTGTCACTCGCCAACACAGAAAGATGCAGACCAACCCATTCTGCAGTGTGAAAACTTGGACTCTTCTTTCCACTCCCTGAAAAGATTAGGTCTGCCCTGTGCAAAGTGATGAGAGTACTGCTTGTGGAGGAAACAACACATTTTGACAGGCAAAAAGAGAGAATGCCACAAAGTGAAAGCAACTTCCCAGTCAAAACCAAATAATTAAAGTCTTCTTAAGCAAAAAGTCTACCTAATTGCATTTGTAGCCAAATTGCATTTGGAGCCAGGCTCCAGTGATGTAGGTAAATTTGTAAAAAAGGTATAATGTTTCTGTGGCATCAGGACTACTTCTAGAATAAGCTCAGCAAAAAACCTCCATAGAAAAACCTGGAAAATCTTTGCAGAAACTCAAGACAAAAAGTCAGCCTGTTAAATGATTTCTAAATCCACACAAACCAAAGCTATTAAAGACTTGCACTGTTTTAAGTCAAACACAGAACAGGGCTCTGTGTTTTCCCCCTGTCAATTCTTGACATCAAATGCCCGAAAAGCGAAACAGAAAACAACATACTCTCTATTCTGCTTTAGATATCCACAGGCTCACTAGCTGCCTATGAAAAAATAATAATGACAATTTACTCATGCACAGAACTGCATTCTGTGAAATAATACACAGAAAAGTCAACAGTTCATATCAGTCTTGTTCTTCATGGGACAGAGTGAAAAGATGTTGCCCACTAGGAAGAAAAAAAAAGAGAGTTCTATCCATTGATTTTTCATTTTGATTGCCATTTTTGTGGCAGGTTTCCCACTCTGAAAGATGCTGGATATACATTATCAGAGGCATTTCCTTCTTCCAAACAGCTCATTGCCCAAATAGGAAAAAGGAATGTTAAAAAAAAAAGATGGTGGGAAAACCGTGCCAGAAAGCCACAATCTAACTTTCCCAGGATCACTACAGGTCAACAGCAGAGCTCAGTTAGAAGGCATTTCTGACGACTTCCAGAATCCTGCCCAGCAGTCCACCTTGACCCACTGATCATCAGGAGATGTTTTTGTCTGATGGGAGAGGACAGAAAGCAAATTGCAATGATAGACGGCTCTCTTGACAACTCACATAGAAAACAACACCAATCTCCCAAAAGACCTTTGAAAGATTTGCCTGAGTGAGGTCTGATGACTATGCCCTCTTCAGTTCACCACCACTGAGACATTTGACTGGGCAGCACATTAAAAACACAGCAAAAGAAGAGGATGTTGCAGGGGAAGGGGAAGGTAAGAGGTCTAGCAGCTGTGCAGTTTAAGACCATGGCTGGCCTTTCATTACCCTCTTGTGCCAATCTCAATCCATTTAGCCAACTAGGATCCCTCAAGATTACTTATTTCCAGGCTCAAATGACACAAAACATTGCCTTATCAAGTGGAGCCTGCACATCTCTCTCTTTTTCATTCCTCATAAATACTGATCAGGAGAGGCTGACAAACTAGGATCTGCTGGCAACACTGGCAGCAATGCTGCCATGTGTTTTCCCACAAGACCTCAACTTCAAGCCACTGAAAATCTTTTTTAAGATATGCCATGCTGAGTGCTGCCCCTCTGCCAGACACCCCAGGCATCAGCTAGATCAAGCTTTGGTGCTCTGTAGGTGGCCACGTAGAGCTTCCTGCCCCCGATAACACATTTCTTCTAAAGGAACACTTAACCTAACCAGTTTGAGACCTCAGCCTGGAAAATACCATCTTCAAGAGCCATCCTTAAAATCATCACCCCAATCACCATTTCTTTCCTGAAAACACCATCACTCGTTTTCTCATAATAGAATCTGCACCCTTAGCCCTCTTCAAAAAGAGAAGGACCTTACTAATCCTTGCACTTCTTTTCTGGTTTTAAACCTGCCTAGGTAGTTTAGTTGGCACACTACTCAAAACACCCAAAACAACTCCAAACTAAAACAATAGAAAATAATTAAACTAGAGCAGAGGAATACCTCCCACATGGACACAGTTGGCTCAGAGCACATTTGGCTTCCTTTTGAAACATCAGCTAAAATCGGCTGTATCTGGCTCTCGTTCAAACCAGTTCTTCACACTACCTTAATGGCTTTACCAGTCACTAAATCCCTCCCTCCTAACACCAATTTGTCTCTTTGGACACCCTGCAATGGTCTCTTTTATACAGAACAATTTCTTTCTGTCAACTATCATTAAAAATGAGCCAGATGGAGAACATCAAGAGAAGAATTTAGACCAAAATTACAAAACATACACTTGTAGATATGAAATTACATGGTCTACAGATAGATAGGCTCTTCCATCACCAAACACGTTCTACTGGATATTGGCCACTGCCTGAAGGAGCAGCAGGCACGATTTGGTGGCATGGCCAACACCATGGCCTGCAACAAGGGCTGTGTTAATCAGGTTGAAGGTGACCACCACAGGTCACCAGAGCAAGCCCCGTAATTGCCACATGGCATCACAACCACGCAGTGTCACTTCAGAGAGACATCATGCACCACATGATGCTCCTAACTCAGGCCAAGTGTGGCCCAAACTGACCTGCCAGGGTCCCCACACAGGTGGACAGGGGTTTTGAAACAATGCAGGTGCCCCTGAAGATGAGAGAAACAGCAGACAAAGGGCAGAGTCTCCCCACTGCTTCTCCAGAGTGACACCAAAATAAGCCTGTCCAAAAAATGCCTGGGGCTGCTTCGCTTTGTTTGACTACTTTTTAAATGAATTCATATTGACATTTAACTCATCATCCTGGACATGCAAAGCTGAGCTTTCTGACTGAAAGGAGCAATAGACACCCTGTGACTAAGGTCCTCTGCATCCCCAGGCAACTCTGCACCTGTTTCACTCTGTTCACCACCAAGAAGCTGCTGAGAAACTATCTCAGTGCTGAGAAACTTCCTCAGTGCTGGGCACACCCTTCTAAAAGAGAAGGCAAGATGCCCCCAGTGGATTTATTTAGGCATACAGGTACACAGAAGTGCCAAAAATTCATACTTTTCTTTGGACGGGGAGGGAGGAAATTATCACAACCTAGTTAGTCCCTGCCCCTCCATGCAGCAGCACTGTCATGGGTTGCCTGTACGCTGCTGGGGCACAGTGTCAGAGGTCATACACCATGAATGACGGAAAACCAAGCTCACACACACCCTACCAGCCTTGTTGCATTCAGTCTACTGACAAAAAAAGAGCGGTTCCAAGAAACTGGTGACAGAGGAGAAGAGGAGGCTCAGAGGTGACCTCATCACTGTCTAGAACTACCTGAAGGGAAGTTCTAGCCAGGTGGGGGCTGGTCTCTTCTCCCAGGCACTCAGCAATAGGACAAGGGGGCACGGGCTCAAGCTCTGCCAGGGGAAATTTAAGTTGGAGATCAGAAAGAAATTATTTTCAGAGAGAGTAATCAGGCATTGGAATGGGCTGCCCAGAGAGGTGGTGGATTCACCATCCCTGGAGGTTTTTAAACTGAGATTGGACGTGGCACTGAGTGCCATGATCTGGTAAATGGACTGGAGTTGGACCAAGGGTTGGACTTTGGACTTGATGATCTCAGAGGTCTTTTTCTAACCCAATCGGCTCTATGGTTCTATGATTCTCTCAACAGGCAGCAAGAGGTCAGTGTCCCTCCCTGGTTGGCACCAGCAGTCACAGACAGCACGTGTCCAGCTACACTGCTTCAGGGCCTGGCTGCCTGAGGCACCATCCTCAATGTCCACCAGCCTCCAGGAGAGCAGCAAGGAGGGGCAATACACAGAAATCAAGTTTTTCTTCATTTCAAGTTAGAAATGGATGGTGTGATTGTTTTGGAAGGCATAAAACCTCATTGTAAATGTAAAAGACATAGTGGGAGGGGAAGGGAAAAGGGGGAGCAATTGACTTCACTGCTTTTTGTTTCCCTTTTTAGTATGTTTTGGGGTTTGCTGCTGTTGATACAGCCCACTAGACTCAAAGGAGCCCAACACAAATGCCATGTTCAACTGTCCCCATCAAGAGAGTCCCACCTTCTGTCTAGCTGCATCACAAGATGCTAACACACTCCATGGGGAAGATCTGCTAGTACCGGACAGCTTAATATTAGTGAGGGGCAAGAAGAAGGGAACTCTTTCCATGAATACCATCCCAGTAGAACAATACAGCTGAGCAGAGCAGGGAAGTCAGGCTGTGTAACACATTTTATTTCAATGTGGTTAAAATGGAAGATTTCTCATTGGCAGCCTTTAAAAAACATTAGCATTAAAGAAGAAAAGCTAATGAACTCTTAAATATACATTAATTTATATACATATATATGTAGTTATAAAAACACCAAGTTCCAGTCCAACTGTTAATACTCCTCCAGTGTTACACCACACAACAAAGATGGGCTAGAACTGTGTAGTTTTGAGCTTTTTGCTTTTCCTACTCAGGAGAGACATGGAGTGCCATCAGGAGCCAGACTTCAATGATCCCTGTGGGTCCCTTCTAACTCAGCATATTATTCTATTCTATTCTATTCTATTCTATTCTATTCTATTCTATTCTATTCTTCTCTACTCTGCTGTAATTCTTATTCTTATTCTAATTCTATTCTATTCTCTTTCTTTTAGCCATTACAAACATCAACAGTGCCGCTTCCAGTTAGTCACATCTCCTCCCTACTATGGCCTAGGAAACCACAATTTACCTGGCAAGAACTGCTGAAAGTAAAATACATCTTCTAGAGCACCAGGTATGCTGCAGGAATACTACCATAGGAAGCATTCTTGAAAAGACTGGGACCATGTTTTATCCTATAACCCCATAGATAAGAACGAATTAAGAAATATTTTACCAACTTGCTTCCAAGACACAAAACACACATTTAGCCTAAAGTTATACGTATTTTAATTAAATGAGGACTCGCACCAGGAGACTATTTCCAGCATTTTTATCTTCTGATAACCTGCCAAGTACATCTGTGATTCTAAAGGGAAAAAAAATCCCAAACCACCTTGTCCTTGAGAAACTGGCTAGTGGCCAGGGAACGATCTGTAAACAGCTTTGTGTCCACACAAACTATTTTCAAATACTCAGGCAGTATTTTGAGACCTCAAACTATTTCTGCTTTATCAGCATGGGAGTTTGACTCAGAAATCCAAGCCTGTACTAACAACCCTTTCTGTACCAGAGCTGGTAGCAACAAAACCCCAATCTCAGAGGTTGCAGAGACATTTATTTATTTGTTTGTTTATCAGAAGGACCAAAATGAACGCAAGTTCCTCTCAGTTGCTATCTGGGTAGTAGTTAATATGCCTCCCCAAAGCATGTGGCCAACATATTCATTATGTGAAAGGGCCACAGGACAGAAAAGCCATTATGCAACACATTCAACTCACAGGTTAATCCACGGAAAAGAACAGCATTAAGGAAATGGAGCCTGCATGTTCTCCAATAATGACTTTTTACTGAGTACTCAAGAATACACCAAGTGCCTCACAAAAACTAGTCAAAACATGTTCACCACCATGTTAAATAACACACAGATCAAGCTGTGGCAAACAAAAAGGGAAACAAATTTCTTGAGAGAACTTCCCAAGCAAGGCCACAGTGCTACTGCCAGTGCAGCTGGTCCTTTCCTGCTCTGCTGTGCATTCAGGGTACAAATAAAATGCAGATTAAACAAAAGTTATTTTGGTTCAAAAAGGTTTGTGAGACTTCTTTCCACAGGAAGAGTCAGCAGATCAATACCTGGCTGTGAGCCTGGTGTCCCCTCCCAGCAGGCAGTACTGGTGAGGCTACACGTTGAATTCTGTGTCAGTTTAGGGACCCTCACTACAAAACAGACATTGAGGTGCTGGAGCATGTCCAGAGAAGGGCAATGGAGCTGGTGAAATATCTGGAGAACAAGTCTTATGAGGAACAGCTGAGGAAGCTGGGGTTGTTTAGCCTGGGGAAAAAAGCTCAGGGGAGACCCTGGTGGTCTCAACAACTCTCTGAATGGAAGCTGCATGTAGCAAGGTGGGGGTTAGTCCCTTCTCCCAAATAAACAAGTGAGAGGATTAGAGGAAATGGACTCAAGGTGTGCCAAGCAAGATTTAAGTTGGGTATTAGGAAACTTTTTTTACAAAAAGAGAGGTCAGGCACTAGAACAGGCAGCCCAAGGAAGTGGTGGAATTACCATCTGTGGAGGTATTCAAAAGACACGGATGCAGATGTGGCACTTGGGGACCTGGTTTATGGTGGACTTGGCAGTGCTGGGTCAACAGCTGGACTTGATCATAAAGGTCTTTTTCAAACTAAACAATTCTATGATTCTGTGATTTTAGTCCCCAACACACCCCTCTTTAGCTGTAGGTAGGATATACACTGCAGACCTTTTTTTTTTTTTTTTTTTTTAGCATTTCTAATAACAACTTCACTTTAAGGAAAAAAAACACCTCTCAGCTCATGACACTACACAAAAATATTATTCAGCTCATGATCCAACATCAGCCATTCCTGCAGACCACAAGTCACTACTCTGGACCACAGCTGCCATTAAATATAATATAAAAATTGCTAGGCAGACAGGCCAAGCTTTTGGTTGTAAATCATTCGGCAAACTGGAACAAATAGGACAACTTACTGTTGCCCCAGACTGCACAAGAAGAGTGAGAATCAAAATTCAGCTGAGGATGACTCATACATTTTGTAGCTGATGATATAGCCAGGGAGCTTATCCCAGCAACACGAAACCTCTGTAATACTGCACCACTTCCCAATGGCAAAGGGGAGGGAAGAAGGGGATGTTGGGCTTCTCAACCCCAAACACTCCCCCTACAAGGGCAACAAGGTTGTCCCTCTGGCCCTACAAACATCCTGGCAGCCAAGCTCACATAAAGGGGAGAGGCAGTAGGGACACAAAAGCCTCAACAGGGTCCCATCTCACCATCTCCCAGACAGCAGATGCACAACATAAAGGAAGCAGACAATGGGCCAACCCTGCTGATGACTACAGCAGGCTGACCATATCCTGGCCCACCAGCTCATCTTCCAAACACAGATATGGAGACGAGAGCTTGTAAACAGTTCAGACCGAAGTCCCAGATCCTGGCAGTGAAAAACCCAACAACAAAAAAAAAAACAAACCAAAACCCCCACAACCAAAAAACTCCTCCAGCAATCATTCAGCCCTGACTCAGGAGCACCCTACACACCCAAAGTTTCCATCCTCGGCTGGCTGTTTTCCAAAGAGACAGTCATGAAAGATCCCATGTATCTGCTGATACTCCAGTGTGTCCAAGAGCAAACTGAGCTGACTGTGAGGGATGCACCCAGACCCACTGGATGGCAGCACAGCCGTCACACTGCCTCCTGCTGTGTGGGGCTTTGCAAAATAACCAGCCACTCAGCTAGTGCAGCTCAGAGTCAGACTCAGAAGTGGAACAGCCCAGAAACTTCCAGTTAATTTTTGTTAGGGATTCAAAAGTGAAAATACTGCTTAATCCCATTCAGAAATTAAACTTCAAAAATTTTAATCCTACAAACACAGATATACATAATGTTAAAGCTGTACCAAATTTACTCTTTTACCATTACTTTCCACCACTTCCAACCTTACTAAAAGGAACAGAGGGGGGCTGGAAATAAATGTCGGGGGTTTTTTAACTAGAAGTCTTCCACTTGTTTCAAGGTATTTGGTCAGTCACACTGTCCTAGGATGTATGGAAAGCTACCTGTAGAGGAGAGTTTGAGCAACACAGCCTCAAAAGCTACCCACCACTTACATAAATCACCACTTGAATCTGGAAAATAGTCATGTTAATCATGATCAGGTACTCTGACCAAACACTACAGCCATGGCTTAAATACATTATGTGCTATGGTGGTGCAGAACAGCAGTTCCTAGAATTAAGCAATCTACCAATTAAGTGTAATGCACTGAAAACAAAATTAAATCAGCTGTGATCCTGCTCTACTACTCTTCCCATCAGGAAAAGAAAACAAGGTCTTTTCAACCAGTCGGAATGCTGTATCACCAGCAGGACTGATGTCCAAGATGCTGCGGAGGGGTCTACATACCCCAGATGTGCCTATCCCAAATGACAAAACTGAAGAGAAAACAAAATAACTATTTTTTTTAATCGTAATAAAACTGGATTTCCAAAAGTTACAAAGTTTCTAAAGTTTGCCTTATAAATTTATAGCCACTTGTTTAATTACTGAAAGAGCATTACAGTTTATTATAATCATGTGTCTGCACTGAAAATATGAAGATAGAATGCTGGAATAGATTGCTCAATTATACAGTGCACAGCTATTGCAACTGTTGTCAAAGTAGAGTTCATAAATAGTCCAAGGGCTTGTCTTTCAAAACACAAGCACAAGCAATACTTAACACTTAATGCATTTTCACTGAACCTATGGATCACCAGGACAAGCATATGCAAGACAAAATTTGGCCCAAAGTGCTGTCAATTATGGACCATGTTTGAAGACACACACATGCACAGACACACATTTATGCCAAGTGCGGGGCAGCCCCATCACACACAGAGCCAAATTCAGAGCTGACTACGCACAACACTCTAAACCTGAGCATCAACAACCACTTCAACTACCCACATCACCTACTCTGCGTGAGAAGACCCTGGTGAAAGTGAGAACCCCACCCCACTCACCAGCCCAGCAGATGAGGGTGCTTTCCCACCCAGGGAAATTATCCACATGCAGAAGCTACAAGGTAGGGAGCAAAGGGAAGGAGGGTTGGAGCAGCAACCAAAGTGCAGCCCTGGCAGCCCCATCGCTGGCAAAGTTAAAATTCTGGCTGGAATGCTGCTCTGCTATCACTGAAGGTGAAAAACACGCACAGAGTCACACATACACCCCACAACACATTTTCCATCAGCACTCACCTCTGCCTGACTCTGTCTATGCTCCTACAACCGGCTCTTTCCAAGGGAAGGCTGGTGGCTTTCTGACCCTCCCAAAGGCACCACAGGGGCACCCAGTGCAGCTACACACAGTCTGATGAAGGGCAGTCAGGTCACCACAGATATACAGTTCTGTCCCAAAGGTCTTATTCTATGTAGATCAGGGCCCAAGAGGCTGTTTTAGTAAAAAATAAGTTAAAAAAACAGGGTTCTTGTGCTCTCTCCTCATCTAGCTCGAGCACAACTCACACACGTCTGGAAAGAAAATACATAAAACAAAGCTCAAAGCCACCAATGACTTTCCATCTGAAACATCAAGAAAACCCCAACAGCTTAATTTGGGCTTGAGTTCAAATAAACACGAGAATTCAAAGCTGGAAGCATGTAAGATGTCCATACGTCAATAAGAAAGAAAAGTGTTTGTACCTTCTACCAACAGAAGGCTACAGGGGCTTCCTTTTCTGATTTTTGCTACAAACTCTAAGTGCAACCAAGAAAGAGGTAAAGCTAAGAGGATCAGAGTTAGAATCATCTAAGATCTGAACAATTACAACTGAGATGTAACATCCAAGTTTCTGCAGGGAGCACAGAGCAAGGGCTTCCTAGTATGCAAGCAAATGGCTGGGGCAGAGAAAATAAGCAGGTACAAGCTACTGACAAATGTCAGCACTCCATTTCAACAAAACTAGCAAGTGCTTGATTTTACTTTAATGGATTTTGATGACTCTGCTTTTTATTTTCATTTTTACTATCACTCTTGTAGCTTAAAAAACATCTTCTATGCACATTTAAACACTGATAATGCACAGTTTCCATTTAGTCTGCTCATTAGTTTAGGAATTTCAAGAGACAATATTCCAGAGGAAAAAAGAAAAAAAATAGAAGAAAACCAACATTTCTCCACTATGTGAATAAGTCTGTAGCTGAGAGAGATTTAATCTACCTAATTATGCTGCTTGCCACTTGCATTTATAGTTAGCATTGAAATCAGTGGGTTTCAATTGAAATTCAATAAGAAGTGGCAAGCAAGAAAAAGCGAACAATGTAGTTGACTGTTGCATGAAAGTCTTCAAGAACCATTCTTGGCTTCAGTACAGCAAATGAAAATTAATAGAAAAATTCTACTACTGTGAATTTGAAGTAGATCACTCCAGCTTTCCAGTCTTCATTGCAGGCAGAAATTAATCCGATTTATTTTTATGACTCCCGTGAATGTGTCACACTCTCCGTGATAAGTGCACACTTACTACACTTACTTTGACAAGTTTTAGCTCTCTCTTGAGATAGAAATCATTCAAAGCATAGATAGACAAGCCTGTTTAAAGCAAACAAACTAGAAGATACATGATATGCTTAAATCAAGACTGATTCCTTCAAGGAAATTTACTTAAAAAGAAAGTCTTCAGGCTACATTTCTCTAGGCTGTGCTGTGGAAGAGACCTGAGAAAAGCAGTGGGTCAAAAACACAGCAGAGGACAATGAGCCCCAGGGAGGAACCAGGGCGGAGGTCTGCATGTCCAGCTTGGTGCAGCCCCCCTGGGGAACCATGCCATGCTTTGGCAGGGTCCTTCGAGATAGGAGGTGACAACTGCAAACAAACAAAAGCTTGTTAGTTTGGTGGATAGGTCAATAGCAAGGCAGTTGAAGGTTATGGCAGGTATGTGCAAGTACAGCCTTATCTTTCGCCTCTTCCTCTACATCAGATCTTCAGCATTCCCAGCCATGATGACTCCATTCATCTCAGAAAACAGGATCTCCAAAGAGAATACCTAATAAATTCAAGTACTGCTAGGATTTCATTCCCCCTGGCTTGTGAATGATGAGCAAAGCCTTTCTTTCTTCAATCAAGATTACCTGATACTGGATCACGTGTGACACTCACAGGTAGACCCAGGCAAGAGTGCCGAGGAATCAAAAATGAGCTGGGGAAGGGAAGGGTGGCAACACCCAACAGAGCTTCTTTCCTATCATCTCTGCTCACTTTAAGCATGCAATCTCAAAGAAAGAAATCTGTCTTATGGATATTCCATGACATAAAGAGGTGGCACCCACTTCATAAAGCTGGAAGGAACAGTCAAAGAAAAAGGTCAGGGGAGAGGGGAGGTGGAAAAAAAAGGGGACTGCTTCCAGCACCTCACTGCTTCCAGTCCTGACGAAGGATCCCTGCCTAGACACTACTATGGAGAACACACAAACACATGTGAACAGGCCACTACAACAGAAAAGCCCAGGAAACAAATGTGAACACAACAGATTAGACGGATGAGGAAATGCCAGCATTCAGTAATCCCAACCACCACCGTAACCTGCCTATGTGCTCTTTGCACAGAGAAGTTTCCTTTCAGAGCACCAAATTTCATTCCTAAAGGGAAAGAAAACAATTGCCTAAACAGTGTTGATGAACTTACTGCCAATATAAGATTAAGATAATTTGGTTCCTCAAAGCTAGATTTAAAGAAGGCTTATCCACTTAATGATGCCATTAATGAGAGTTAACGATGCTTCTCTCCACCACAGCTAGACAGACATTTCCAGGGTTGGACTCCATTTGTCCTTCCCACCACTCTGGCTGTGACTGAAAGGTCTTCCTGAAGATACAGGCACCCCAAATTCAGTGGGGTAAAAAGAAACCCCATAGCCCGATGTTCAAAGACAGGGAAAAAAGCAAATCTCTGTGTTTGTCTGCTGCAACATCCAAAATATGCAAGGTGCTTCTCAAATCTTCAGAAACGAGATCCTTAAGACCCAAGAAAAGGTACTAGCAACAAAAACTTTAAAACTTAAGAAACAAATACCCATTAAATATTTTTGCAATACTCTTTAGCAGACCATAAGCTCTCAGCCAAACCACTTCTGAAACCAGCTGTGCCAGAAGACCTCTGCAAAATTATTTGTGGAGGAAGTTCTATATGTATTTAGATGTTAGCATTGCTATAATTTTTCATTCAGTTCAGTGACAGTCTGACCCAAACACCATCTGCATTTCTAGCCTTATGACCACTTCCCTAAATCTCAGTTGACAATGTTTCTTTCTACTCTTTTCAAGCCTCATCCTGAAAAGCCTCCTCATTCTGCTTAAAAATTAAGCAACCGTTTTCTTGTACCACCTTTCATTTCCTCAGACAAATCATCCAGTAGATAAAGAGCACACATTTGCATCTTGCATTTGCTCTGAAAGAGAAAAACATGCCAACCATGTCTTCTTCCTGTTAAACCCAGCAGGTACCTCTAACACTCTGCTCACAAGAGGAACACAGAGGCATCAGAAAGGTCCTCCCATGAACAATGGGTTTGGGGTTGGAAGACAAAATGGAGATGTGGGAACATTGCCAGGATCCAATAGAGACCTGATTCCCAGGATAAACTCCAGACTAATCCTCCCACTCCACCCCTCATCTCTAGTTTTCCAGTTTTGCCATGAAAACTAGCAGAAACTTCAAAACCCAAGTTCACAAGGGTATTACTGTCTTGAGCAATTTGAGTCACATTGAAGGACACACATGAACACACACACAAATCTGGGGTGTTTGTCACCCTGAGACAGTGTGAGATGGGAGAGTGCATGTCAAGAGAGGTCTGGAAGGAGATGACACAATTCCACTTCAGCTGTAGACTTCCTGTGCAATTTTGAACATGAAACATATTTTTTCCTGTTGTTTTTTTTTAATCCATAAAATTACTAGTTTTACAGTTGTGTTGCCAGGCATAATTCATTACTGTTTATTTTTAAAAGTGCTTTGATGTTCCTGGGCAAAAGCCACTACAGATGGATCACACACTAAAGACAGCTAAAGATTACCAGGACTGGTGCCCTACATGAGTATTTGCAGTTCCTGTGTACTGAGTGGCCATTTGAGACCAGGAGACAGCAGTGGATGCTTTCAACAGAAGCATCAGGCACATTCAGTGCCACGGCAGATCTGGAAGAGAGCAGACCACACCACAGAAGCCAAGACACAAGATCATGGGTGCTGAGGGTAAACCAAGCAAACCGAGTCAGACTTCCTCTTCCTCCAGCGAGAGGCTGAGACTGGACTGCCAGCATCCTGCAATTCCATTTTTGCAGTCTGAATACTGGTAATTGATGCCTTGTGGGACAAGCCAGGGCAGGCAGAAAACAGAATGAGACTTATCAGAGATGTATGTTCTTTTGGAGCAGATGCTGGGGGCTAGGCAGGACAAGGTGCTCCAGCATACCTTTCCTTGGTGGACAGGAGCAGAGGGAAGAGAGTGTGGAGCTGAAGAGTGTGGGACACAGGTCCCATCCCACTGCCCCTGAGGTACAATGTCACCACCAGCAATACCCCTGGTCCAGCAGCTCAAAGGCAGCATCCCAGCTGGGTGCACCTTGGTTTCGAAGGCGTTGGGCTGAAGTGGCCCCTGAAAGTGAGAGGATTCCCTTTGACTTTGTGGAAGTGCCTTGACATGGCTGGAACGAAGGACACAGGGGCAGCTTTATGGCAGACATGACTTCTCAGGCTTTGTAAAAGACATGCTGCAAACAACACTGCAATTTGGCAAACAGGATGAAAAAAAGAGGAATGCCTATTCAAAAAGGCTGCCGTTTACTACCACTTCGCGTAAGTAATCCCTCCACCTTTTTAAATTTTTCATTCTTAAACTCATACATTAAAAAAAAATCTCCTATTCCTGAAGAGGTGGTGTTATTTTTCTAGGAGTATTTGCATTATAACATTCAACTTCTGAGCATTAATGTTTTACGTATTAAATTTGGAAAGGAAGAAAGGGGTTTATGGGAAGGATCATTCTTAATTCTTTCACTCTTCTTCAGTACAGCAAAAGGGAATGAGCAAGTTAAGACAGTCTTCAGAAAGAGTAGCTTTTTAAGTAAAGAAAGATCTGTTAAACAAATACTAACAGCATCATTTGAATGTCTTCAAGACACTGTAAATCCAAGATTTGCTGATATAGAGGAAATGCAGATCTTTATCTGTAAGCCTGAAAGCAAAGCAAAATAAAATAAATTCCTGAATTCCCTCTCTGTAGAGACATTTTGTCCTTCAGGACAAAACTCCACTGCTTCAGCACTGTCAATTCTGCACCTTGCCTGCCTCAGAGCTGGAGCTGCTGGTGTACTTTCAGATCTAAGGTGTTCTTGTTTCCAAAATTAAAAGTCACTAGATCCTCCAAAGGCTCTGTGTTTCAGGGGTGGTGAGAAAAAACTGCCTTTAACACAGGCCAACTCCTCCCACACTTCGCAACTGATGGCTCACTCTATGCCAAATAATTTTAAAATTCTGCAAATCCAAGGAAGAAGTTTCCAGAAACAAAGAGCAACCTGGGGCCGTGCAGCACTCTACTCCCACAGGGACCCTCTTCCGTACCCCACAACCTACCCAGCATTTGCTGCAGGTTTAAATTCTCCTCTTAAAATGACAATTTTTGCAGAGCAAGGTGGGACTCCCAAGAGACTGCTCCAAAGCAAAAGATTCTTAAATCCCTGGATCACGATTCATTCAATGTTGTGATGGAGGACCACCAAGCACTTGGTGTAGCCCACCACTCCCGTGACCCTCCAATAGGCACACAGTCTCATCCTCCTTCTCGCTCAGCTGCAAGAGTTAGAGCTATTTAAAGAAACTGCACCACGCAACCAGCATGAAGGACTTGTCACCCTCCTCCCCGCCTCCTCTAGGAACGGCAGACATCATTAGTTAGGTCCTAAGATCACCCTCTGCCTGGTGCTTTTGTGTGTCTCTGGTTCATTAGAATATTATCAAGGTACGTTAGCAGGGCAGTTTACAAGATCACATATAATGAGCATCAGTTAGAGGGAAGTGCATCTTGAATTTAACATAACAGTCAAAAAAAAGATCAACAGTCCAATTATCTTCTCCCTGCGCCAAGTTCCAAATAAAGCTCTCTGTGAGGCCCACACTATATAGTGCAGTAAGGAGCAGCACAGTAGGCTAAAACTATGTTATTCTTTTCTTTGTTGGGAAAGGAGGACTAACAATTTGGACTGGAAGGCATTTAACTATCTGGTTGATTAGTCATTCAATACAATGACAGAGGCCAGCAAAGCATCACCCAGCGCAAATGCACACCTGACCTCACATCACATGAAAACATAAAGTCCAAGTACAACTCCTTCCTGAGCCCCTTCTTCTGTGTCTTTCCAGTGCTGGGTTTGACACCAACAATCTGCTTTATCCCATTTATCTTAAGCTATCAGGTTTCCTGCATTTTAAAAGAAGACAAAGCTTAGAGCAAGAAGTTGTGGAGGGGGCAGAAGTTACACGTGCAGTATTTATACAGTAACTATTTTATACCCCAAGGTTATCTGTTTTATATTACTATGCCCAAACACCAACAGTTAAAGCAAAGCAAGGGAGAAACTCGTGGCAAAAATGAAGTTACTGCAGAGGGAAAAAAAGACAGAGAGCCCTTTTTACTGAGTAGAACAACCAATTACATTCAGGTTTACACAGTTCACTCCTTCCTAGGCCAGTCAAGGATCAAAGAGGATCCTAAACCTCAGAAAAATGCTAGAAAAAGGAGCAAAGTTTGAGTGAGAGTCTGCCATGGGTAGAATGGACAGACTCCCACATCTGCAGCTATGGCTGCAGCAAGCTATAAATTAAATTAATCCATCTAGGCAGAGGCACAGATGGGAGAAACTTCACAGCAGGTATCTATAGCATGAGTAAATACACCCTTGCACGTAGGTGTTCTGCAGGTTATTTTTCAAGGTAGAAGCCATCCACAGGAACTAATGAGGCTGGGTTTGCCAGGCAGTTTTTCTGCATCACTGAAAATATACAGAACATCACCAGCTCCCAATGGGAAACAGCTGAAGAAACCCCAGAGCAACAGCATCAGCCAGGCAGGTGGGGAGAAGGAAGCCTGCAGCTCACACAACTTCCCCACCAGCCACATCCTGAGAATCCAACCTGGCATGAAGCACAGGAAGCCAAAGAAGCCCTTCCCTATGGAGTTGCACTCCAGGCAGATTAGAGGAGCTTGGGACATTCCCAGAACTCAGACAGGCATAAACTGATGAGCAGCAAATGGGAATTCAATGGAAACTCTTCAATTAGGAGCAAAAGGGAACCAGAGCTAACTCTGCAAAGTAAGTGGGAAGATAAGGCTGCAGCCTCTCCACCAGCTATCGATGCTGTCTGGGTACTGGGGGAAGCTCACACTGAACACAAATTAAAGTTGGAACAACAGCCTGTTGGGACTGAATGGATTTACAGAGGCTCAGCGTGGGAGTGCGGCTCAGTGACAATTTATTTCTTATTCACACTGCAGTACCACTCAGTGGCCTCAAACCGTGACCAGTGGCACCGTTCAACCACCCACACAGGCAAACCACTCAGCCCAAAGAGCTTACGACCTGGTGTCCTTGTTTCAGGAAAGCATGTGCACCCAAGTTATCCCAGACAACAAATACTCTAAGAGTTTAATCCTGCCCCAGTTAGGGCAGAAACTTCCATGTGAAAAGGCCTGGCCTGAACAAGCACTCCTGCAAATTCAGCTCTTTTCTCTGGCTGCCTCATGTCCAACACTTCAGGCCCTGCAATTTCCCAGCCACTTGGTAAGCTGGAAGGGAAAACCCCAGGAATCCTAAAATTAGTAAAATATTCTCTAAAGTGATCAAAATGCTGTTATGGTATTCAAAAAAGGCCATGTAAATAAGAAAAGTATTAAAATCCACAAAAACAAAGCACATACTTCCAAAAAGTACATCGAAACCCTAAAAACACCAGTTCTTAGGCAGCAATGTTATTGATCAACTCAACTTGCACACAGCTTGAAGCTTGCGCCTCCTGTTTCAGGGCTCAGAGGATGTTTGTCATGCCCAAATTTTGACAATGTTTATCAATCATGCCATGTCTGCCTATAAATGTGATTTTGTTGGAATTGCCACAGTTCTAACCCATAGGATCTGTGACACTATTTACAGTCTTTGGTTTTAAGAATATATTGTGAGGTTCTGATGGAGGCAATTTCTCAGGGTACTCTTCCACTGATGGACTTCTCTATGAATACCAAAATCTTTCCACATCTCAAGAGCTATCAAGCTCTCCCTAATGTCAATTTCTCCACTAGTTTAAAATGTTTGCTACAGACCAACCTATGAAACAAACGATAGAATTCAATCAGATGAGGGAACTAATTCCTCGTATTATCTTCCTGATTTCCAAGGGCGAAACAAAACCACAGAGCACAAACATTAAAAGCATTCTCTAGAGAGAATGAGCCAGATGCAAACTGTCAGCCAAAACAGGGAAGAAGAAAAAACCACAGTTAGTCTGAGGGTCTCCAATCTGAGGCTCATAATGGAAATTGTTTTACAACTGGAATTACAACTTATACTAGAACCCAAATTAACAGTATTTTCTTAGCATTTGTATATATGCCTAAATCAAATCAATAACTAAGCTTTAGGCTTATAGGATTTACTTTGTTATAGTATTCTACTTGGCAGGGTATTTTACAGAAGCAAGTTTACATAGCTGTTCATCCATGACCATGATTTACTTCACTTTCATTAGCTTAAAGGCTAAAATCAGAAGACATTTAATTCTTCTAATTTAATATTTATAAATTAAGGAAGTAGGTTCATGAGTACTGGGTTGCTAAAAGCCACTACCATGCCAAAAGGTTCAACAAGAAAAACTTACTGCTGCCAAGGACGTAACTTTCAGCACAGCTTCACAATTAACTACCACTGTGCTGTGTGACTGGAACTGGGATGAACCCTGTCAGGAGAAGAAAACCATCTACCTTTCCCTAGACATGTCTCAGGGGGGTATTCAGTGAGGTGCCATGGAACTGAGAAGTAATTTGGAAAGGCTAAGGCAGATTCCTCCTCCCATGACTTTTGCTGCGGTTACAAAAGGTATGGACCTCAATGATGGGGGGAGGGAGGGATGGAGGGATGGAGGGAGGGAGGGATGTCCAGCTGATCTTGTAACCCAGTAAGGAGGAAGAAAATCATATCAACAAGAAGAGTAAGCAGATTAGATCACAGACTGCTGATAAAAACCAGGAGCTCTCAAGCAAAGTGGAGCTACTCCAACTCTCATCCCTTACTTGGGGAACAAAAATGAGCACCTGACCTTTTCACTGTGCTCATGCAATGACAATGCCTTGCACTAGCTCTCAACTAGGAAAAAAATAGATAAGTAAATAAAATAAAATGTTATCTCAGCTGCAAGCAATTTTATTACTACTTTACTCCCCACATTTTTACTAAAATACTGTCATTTAAAGAAATCCATTTATTCCATCCTCAGCTATGAAAACAAATTCTGGTTTTTTGAGGACAACATAACTAACTTAAGCCTTTTCAAAACATGCCTCTATGAAAGCAAGCTCTCTCACATCAGCCAGATGAATGCAGGACTATTTTTTGTAGCTGTACTCCATTCTTCCAGCTAAAGCTGCTGAAACAGAAAGGCTGTTACTGTATATGGGAAGAGTAAGTCACCTTTTTTAAATGCCTAAAGAAACCAAAAGGTATAGTTTGCCAAGAGTTACTTCTCTTAATGTACAGGATCACTTGTAAAAAGTCATGAGTGACTTTCACTAATTATCAAAAGCATATTTGATAAGAAAGAGGAGAGCAAGAATGGTGAAAACATTCTTTCAAAGAGATTTACCATCTCACCCACCCAAAAAAAATTAAACAGGTGTTTGAGAGAAGGTTCTTTTGTTTTCAGCTTCAGCCAAGATGCATAAAGTTAGTTCCTGTCCTTGTTTGGAGGTAAAATGAGGCAAATCAGGGAATCCACTACATCAGCAAGAGGAGACAGACAAAAAATGGGCAAAAGGCAAGAGTAAGAAAGCATCTGAGAATGTAAGCAGAAAGCAGGGTGTGGAACCAGTGGGAATGGGAAGCCCTCATATGTGCACCTACATCTTCTGAGTCCCTCACTGTCGAATTAAGCCCACCTATCAGACCCGACTGCTGCAAGTCACAGTTTGACCCACATTTCGTCTCACCATTAGTGCACCAGCGGTTCACACTTCACTCAGACAAGACCTGAGCACATGCCTGTGGGTGTGACTCTGGGATTCAGATAAAAGCCCGTCTAAAGGTGAGCTACTGTCACCAGGAGCAGGTTCCTGGTGGCTCCCCTCTCTCCTCCTCCAGCCCCTGGCCTCAGGCACAGCCGCAGCAGCCACCACCGGTCCAGACAGACAGACTGGCAGAAAACTCCAATTGCTTCTTTGTCAAGGAGAGGGTGAAGAAAATTAACATCCACATCTCAGACCAGTGCTGCTGGGCTGGGAGGCTGAACACCTCCTGTCAGCAGCAAGTGGACAGGGTCATGGCTTCCTGAAAAGCAGGGGCAGAGAGGGTGAAGGACACAGCATTCCTACCAAAACCCAATATTGAATACGACATAAACTCCTGATACTTTTTATTTTATCAGCTGGACATCAGAGGGCATGCCATAAACTACAGTGTTCTCCATATTAATGAATGTTATCTCCAGAAATAGGCCATGTAAGGGTGTAGTACCATAAGAACACAAGTTACAGAAAATACCCACCAGGAGCAGCCTGACAAACCAAAACACTCTGGTCCTGGGGCACAGGACTGGATGGTCTCCTGAGACTCTTTTATACAAATGGATTGTATAGCTGTACATGCATATGTGTGTACTTACATATACATGCATATATACAAACACGTACACATAAATTATTGATTTGGGGGCAAGGAAAGATGGCATAATATAATTGCATTAATACGGTTTGCAGCTCACTGATCTTGCTGGGAAGGAAAATAGGAAAAAAAGTTCAAACCCCCTTCAAATGACCTACACTATAAAAAAGTCCCAGTAACACAAGACATGTGCCATGCATCCCATACTCAAGGACTGCAGTCAACACCTTTGGTCTCTTATGTAAGAGTTCCCTGTTCAGTAAGAAAAGAACAGGCTTCCCTCTCAAGCCAGAGGAAATCTTCCTAAGGTTAATCTGCTGGTTGTTAAGTAACCTGGGCCAGACACAGAAAGGAGACGTGATCACATGCAGCAGATTAGCACACTGCAGACCCACAACACAACAGCCCACGTGGGGAACACATGCACAAACCTCTGCTGCACCCCTACTCGGGAGTGAAGTAGAGGTGAAAGAAGCAATGAATCCTGTTTTGTTTCCTGTCTCCGTTAGAAAACATGCTCATATGGTCATCCCTTCTCCCCCTCCCCTTCCCTTCCCAGTGGCTCGGGCAAGGCCAGGGTAGCGGGGTATCTGAGCTACAAACTTTCCTGAGGAAATGCCACTGAGATGGTATCATCAGATCCTTTGAGAAGAGAGAATACATCAGACCAAGCTCTGGGAGATAATTACTTATTTGTGCTACAAACATATTTTCCTTTACAATAGCCAGACTTTTAGTCTTGAACAGTTTGGCAATTTTTTTTCCCTCAGGAAGGTTAACCTGCTATTATAAAAAACACTTATGGAAAGTGCCTGCTGAAAGCCCAGGATGACACAGATGAAAAGTTATTCCTGCCCCGGCTAACAGGCAATGCTGTGAATCACTATATGCTCTGCAATGCCAAAGGCCCTCTGCTCCTTCCTCCTGCCTTTTCTCCATCAACCTCCCTCACCTCCCAAACCTCCTTCTCCCTGGAGGGAGGCAGGGCAGCCGCTGATGGCAGAGAAGGCTGTGAGGCTGGACCAGAGCAGGGCTCAGATGTGCCTGTGGCCAGGCCAGGTTGTAAGACGGGTCAACCCATTCCAGCATCCCTGACTGCTGCAGCTCTCCCTCATTTTGAAACATGTTTTTTCAGATGGCCCTGACCCCAGCTGGCTCCCATGACAATGCTGGTAGAAGCACACTGTAATTTTGCTCAGCCATAACAATTTTAAACCATGCTTAAGCATGCTTGCTAACCACACTTAGAAGACCTATCAAAGTGCAGCCAAAAATGACTGAAGCCCTTCAGCCGGCCAAAGGGCACTCTGGATAAATAAGTAAATAAACAAGCATGAGGCCACAGACAATGAGAGTCTATCTGAAATATTTCAAAACCAAATAACAGCATAAGAAGCTTCAATGGGATTTGTAAGTCAGTGCACGGGAGTACCATGTTTTTAAGAGTGAATATTCTAGTACTGATCCACTTCTTCAGGCTAGGAACAGGGGCTTCTCACAGAAAGATTAGTGGGAAAAAGGAGGAAAAAACTAATTAATAACGAGACTTGACATTTGCTCAAGCCAGGAGAAGTCTGGTATTTTCAAGAGCACTGACTGGGACAGCAATGGGACATATGTTGATACTACAGTACCATCAGCAGCTTTGCTGGGGGCAATGCCAGAGCACTGCAGGACACCAGGGCCTAGGGAATACTAGGCTGGTACTCAGGGACAAATTGTGCATGTGGCTTCTTTGAGCTACCCATCCCTCTGGGCTTCTGCTGCTCTTCAGTGTACCCCAAAATCTCCACCAGCTTCATGGCTAAAGGCTCAGATCAATAGGGCTTCCCCATGGCAGAAAGCGTAAAGTGTTCAAGGACAAGCCACATTCTCCTGCAAGAGCACAGTGGGAAGGGTGGGAAACCAAGAGAACAAGCTATTGCCCTCCTTCAAGCAGCCCCCAAAACCTCACTGCCTCTGAAATGGTAACACATGACATTCTGTCAGCATCAGCACTGCGATAACACTCAATGTTACTTCAAAGGTTTAAAAAAAAAAAAGGAAGGTAGTGATTTTCAGAAGACAGATACTGTGAACACGCAAAAAAAACCACCTTTCTCTGAGCCCTCCCAAAAGCCGAAGGCACTTCTCACATCAGAGTTTGAGCTGGAGACCCCACACTCCCTGGGAATTAAATTAGAAACTACATGAGAGATTCAAAGATTTCTTGTCCAAGCCATGCACACATACAAAAAGAAATCCCCTTCCTTCAACCTGCCTCCTCCACATCCCTCCAAACCCAGGTATTTTATCTGGCACAAAGGTGCACTAACAACATGACAGCTACAGTGAAAAGAGCACATTTAATGCAATTTACCCATAATGAAAGCCAAGGTTTCCCTAATGCCAGCTTGGGGCAGCCAAAGGAAGAAGACAAGACACAGCTTGCTCTTAACCTCTAGAGCTTCAGCCCTGAACACAGTCACCTCTCCAGGCCTCCTCTGGACACAGGCAAATTGCTGACAGCTGCTGAGCTCCACAGTGCTGGGTGATGAGGGCAATAGATGGAAAGGTGGGCGATGAAAGCATCACCAGGAGCTATTTCAAGCCTCCCACACAGAGTCAGGGGCCAAACACTGGCACTTTCAGTAAGAACTGCAGGTCACCAAGGGACAATAACCTGTAATAGTGCATATGTAACAACTGGTAATATCAACGCTAATGAACCCATAACAATTACATAGAGGATTTTCTGTTCTGATGGCACTCTTATCAAAAGCAGGTCAGTAGCCCGCTTTCTTCCCCAGAACATAAACCTTCCCCAAAGAACCGACAGCTCTGAAAGTCTAAGCTGAAAGAATTTTTGATTAAACGCAGATTTGGGCAGGGCTTTCCCCACCTGGGTGTGCCCTTCCAGCCTGCACAGCGGATTTTTTAGGTGAGGCACAGGGTGTGCAGAACTGGCCCCACCGTTTAAGTCCTGAGGTCCCTCTGCCACGGCCAAGTGAGCTTGGACAGTGACAGTGAAGTCCTCGGGACTGTCACAGCACCCGGTACTAACCGGGGCTGACCCTGCTGAGCATCCGAGATCTGACGGGATGGGATGGCAGGGAGGCATTGAACTGCCAGGTGACGGTCCCCACTGAGACTTGAGCTCAGGTCCTTGGGATACAGAGTCCAGAGTGCTCTCCATTACACCACGGGACCACCCGAACTTTAGTATAAAAAACTATGAAAGAGGCCTGTTTTCTTCAAAACTTGTGGCAGGCCTACCCTGTTGTGAGGTTCTGCAGAGTGGTGAGATCTCAAGACCTCCCTGAAGTCCAGCCACCTGGAGAAAATGGATGTATTGAGC